>NC_071988.2:55582500-55900416 GCF_028885655.2 Pongo abelii | reverse complement strand
AAAACTGACACTTGATACGTACACATAGAATGCAGTATTTATGAATGGTGGAGATGATACAAATTTGACTACACCTTCGTTTCTTTCATTTGTGATAAATCCCTTTTTATTTGACTCTTTTCTTTCTTCCTAAAACAGAAGAACATAAAATCTTTTGCCACTACTTACTCAGATTATGCATCTACTAATATTCTCATTGGTGTCTAGGTAAGGTTATAGATTTTAACATAAAAATGATTTTGGATAAGAGTACATTTAAGCCTTAAGAAATCTGTTATGCAGGATTTGATTAATTCTTTTCTACAAAATACTTAAGGCTACATCAAGTGCATTGTCTGGGGGTACATCATTAGTTAAATGGAACACTGTTTTGTTATTTCAGTAAAAATGATTCTAGATATTAAGAAAAAACAAAATTATTTCTCCTCAAGGAGAAAAAAAATTATCTAATGATCACATACAACAGCTTTTTTAATTTCCATAACACTAATCATAGTTTTTATTTCATTTTTGTAAGCATTTTTTCATTTTTGTAAGCACTTTGTAATGCTGCAGTGAAGCAAACACATGTTATCCCATGGAGTATTTGACAAGGTCATTGCATCAAACAGCTTCTTGAGTTTTTGCTTCTTAATTTTATTTGCTTGGTTTGATTTAAATTAAAAACAAACATAAAAATTTTCCTTGCAGTTACTTATCATAAACAAAATGGCTTGGAAATACATTTTATCATTTATCATAGAAAGGACAAAGATAAATGTTAAAAAAAAACCCACTAAAATAACCATGACTGCAAAGTCCTGGCCTTAAAGGTTCTGTTTCTTTTTGTTTGACACAGCTAGTCAAAACATCAGGCACTTTTTCCTCCCTGAACACTTTCAGGCTGTTTTCTCAATATACTCATTGGTGTTTGCCAGCTTGCTGATCTAATTTACTGACAAAATACACTGCTTTATTTTTTTTTCAGTAAAATATTGGTCAAATTGTGTGTGTGAAATGACTCAACAAGTCCATTAAAGTGTCATTAATTTTAAATTCTGCCCCCATATATTCAGTTCATTAGCATTAGGGATTTTAACGTTTATTTTTTAATGTCTATCTGGGGAAAGTAATGAACCATAGCCTTACTTTTATCAAATAATTACACTTTCTGATTTTACAGTATGAATGTACTAAATTAATTGCTTGTTAATGATTAATATATGTTTTGATTCACATATGATGTTAATTAAAATAATATTTAGGAATACGAAAACTATTTTCTGAAAAGTTGAATTCCAATATAATTATAATTAAATAATGTAGTAGAATTTTTTGAGTTCCATTGTAGGATAATAGTAGAGCATGTTGGTGTTTTTCCATTGTCATATTAGTGGATGTCTATGAAGGAATAAATACAACAAAGAGGAAAATAGGAAATTTGTTCTTGCAAGTTAACCAAATCCTAAAACTATTTAATGTATATCAGTTTACCTATTTTTACAGGTATTTAAAATTACATAGTTATAATATTCCTACATTGGTTTCCTGCTTTCTTTAGTTTACATTGTAAGTATTTAAAAAAAATTTTGCATTTTCTATATTGACTGTGGTTTGATTTATGCATCAAGTCAATTTTCGTAGCAATTTCATATTAATAACTGGCCAGATTTGGCCCCTGTGAAAATACACATATGTAAAATTTTTTTGACACATATGAAAGTTATCTTCAACCAAGAAACACTTTGATCTGTTTGGAAAAAGAAAAACATAAACTAAGTATCCGAGAAGATATTGTTTACTATATTTAAGGAACACTTCTATGAAAAAAAAATCTAAAGTAAATCACAAGCAGACACCTATATATGATATATGAAGGAAACTTCAAGGTTTAAATAAACAGTATAGTCAGTGGTCAAGGTACAGGCCTTAGAATTAGAATGATTAATTATGAACAATTTACTTAGCTTCCCTATTCTAATAGGGAATTGCAAGTAGTTACGAGGGTGAAAGTTGCTGATCAAATATTTCTCTTTTCTTCCTCTTTTGAACACATTCCCATCAGGCTTTAGTTCTTAACCATTTTACCAAAGCTGTTGTTTTTCTGAAAAAATATTCATGTTGTCAAATCCAAAGTTTAATTCTCAGTTCTCATTTTACTTTATTTCTTATTATAAACTACTGGCCACCTATAATCTGTTCTCAACACAGAAGCCAGAATGTTCATTTTAAAATGTAAGTTGCATCATGTTATTTCTCTGCTCAGAATCTTATAGTGGGTTTCTGCTCATGAAAGCAGACCATTGGGCCGGATGTGGTGGCTCACGCCTGTAAGTCCAGCACTTTGGGAGGCCAAGGTGGGCGGATCACGAGGTCAGGAGATCGAGACCATCCTGGCTAACACGATGAAACCCTGTCTCTACTAAAAATACAAAAAATTAGCCGGGCGTGGTGGTGGGCACCTGTAGTTCCAGCTGTTAGGGAGGCTGAGGCAGGAGAATGGCGTGAACTCGGGAGGCGGAGCTTGCAGTGAGCGGAGGTGGCGCCACTGCACTCCAGCCTGGGCGACAGAGCGAGACTCCGTCTCAAGAAAAGAAAGCAGACCATTGATGTCTTATTGAAAAACTTTTCTCAACTGTCTCCTGGGGCATCCCACTTTCCTTGTATTTTTCTGGCATCTCCCTTAGTTTTCTTCAATGATTTCTCATGATCCTCTGTAATCTACGAGTTTTGGAGATTCCCAAAGCTCTGTCTTGGGTTCTCTTGTGTTTTCTATGTTCACTTCCCTGGTAGTCTCTTCTACTTTAACATTATATGTGATTTAAATGCTTATTATTTCCAAATTTTTACCTCTAGCCCAAATGTTCCACTCTAGGTATATAGCTACTTTCTCAAACATCTTCACTAGGATTTTTGATAGGCACATCCAACTAATATGTCCAAAGCTAAACTTCTACTCTCCACCCACACCCCTAAAAATGTCTTTTTTAAAAGCTTTTACAGTTTCAAAAATGACAACTCCTTTCTTTCATTGGCAAAAGTCAAAAACATTGACTTCTCCCTCTCATACATCACATATAGGATCCATAAGCAAATCCTATAGCTTCTACCTTACGTACATTGAGATATTACCTCTCACTGCTTATGCCACTGATACCTTGCAACCAAACCACCCTCGTTACTCATCTGGATTATTGTGTATCTTTCTAACTAGTTGGACTGGCTGCCTATAATCTGTTCTCAACACAGAAGCCAGATGATCAACTTAAAATATAAGTTGTATCATGTTACTCCTCTGCTCAGAATCTTATAGTGGGTTTCTGCTCATGAAATAAAAGCTAGAATATAAATAATAGCCTACCTACTTCTACCAGAATTAGGATTTAGCCTCTTGTTAGCTGTCTGATCCCTCCTACCATTCTTCTCCCTCACTCTGCAGCCGCCCATTAGCCTCCTTGCTGCTATTTAAATCCCTTTCAGCTCTTGCCTGAGGGCCTTTGCACTTGTTTCCTCTGCCAGAAATGCTCTGAAATGCTCTCCTTGTCGTTTTCCACATAGCTTGCTACCAGTTACATTCAGGTTTTTACTCAAATTTTACCTTCTCAATGAAAGAGTCTTTGGTCATACTATGTAAAATTGTAAATTTTACATGCACTTTTATCACTGCTCACTGAATCATACCTTGTATTTTATTTGTTTGTCATGTTTTGTTATTGCTGTAAACTCCACAAAGTTAGGGTTATTTATTTGTTCATTGCTTTATTCCCAGTACCTATAAAAATGCCTAGCACGTGGAAACAGCTCAATACATTTGTTGAATTAATTAAATATTCATTGAATGAATGAATTTTAAATCACATAGTACATATTCAGCTCATATGAAGTAATATTATGATGATGTTATTGATTTTATTATTATATACAGTGGTATGTATTGTACTGATTAGTCTTTATCTGTAGTATCAATTTTTCAGCTGATGTTTCATCTCAATTGCATTTCTATGGAAAAAAATGTCTTCTGAATTATCTACTGCTACACTCCTATTAGTGGAGAGGGACATCAGAGTGAGGGTATTTCTTTCTCTCATTCAATAAAATATATAAGAATTAGGACACAACACATATTCCTGAGAGGGATCTCAGAAGATAATAATCTATGCTTGATGTGGACATGACAGCTAGAAAATTTCATGCTGTGATCTTAAGGATTTTAAATATTTCTGAGATAACTTTGACTACTAAAGCCAAACCAAAGAGCTATTTGTTAGGGGTAGGGGATCTAAAAGTGACCAAAATCATTAGAAAAGATGATATGTGAAAAATTTATAAAGATGTTGAGATTATTCGGTCTTAAGAAAAGTTGAGAAATGTCCATCTTTAAGTGTATGTCAGACAGCACTGACCAAATAGTTTCTATAGCTACCAAAAAGAGAAGAAAGGAAATTACGCAGTGGTCTTTGGCTCAAATTTAAAAAAATTCCGGCAAGTTATAGTTGTTAAACAAGAGGATATGTTATTTAATAAAATATTTTCTTTTAATCTTTCATGGTAGTTTAAAAATAAAATAAAACATCTTTCCTGGAATGAGTCAATGAACTAAACTCTAAGAAGGGTTTGCATTTTAGATGCAAAAACATAGCTGCTGAATGCAACATTTTTCAGTGAAGTTTTAACAATAGCACATAATGAAGGCTAAAATCCTTTAGACATTTATTATCTATTTGTCATATACCACATACTACAGATACAATATTTTTTAGTGTATGGTATATTCTCAAATAGCCTTCCTCTAAAGCATGACAATGTCATATAAACAACAGCAGTAATAATAGCACCTGAAATTTATGTATCACATTCTTTAAGTAAGCATGTGTCTGTGTTGTCTCACTTAGTCTTCAAAACAATACTGTGAGGTAGATACTATTATTATGTTTGTATTGCCAGTGAAGAAACTGAGGCTAGGAGGTAATGCAACCCACAAAACGCTATTAATCTAATAAGTACAGAGATGTAGTTAGGAGCACTTATGGCTCACTCCAAACCCTGTGCTCCTAGCCCCAGTGTTGTTCTTTCTAACAAGTGCTAGAATGCTGTGTGATGAGCATGCTATCAGCTGCGTGGGCTTGAATCCTTTAACAGCCCTTTGATTTCCTGTGACTTTTTAAATGTCTGTAGCTCTCATTTCTTACATTTATGAAGTGGGTTTAATAATAATAATTATATCATCTGTGAGATGATTTATGTGTAGAAAACAGTGTTAATATGCATTAAGTGTAAGCCATCAGAGAAGAATGACAACATCATGAGATGAGAGGGAAGCTTTGATTTGTCTCAGATTGCATGACTGTAAAAAGCATCATTGAAATATCTGCTTTTGAGTTGAGTCTTAAAGTATAAATAACATTATACTAGTCAAAGAAAGTAAAGAGTAAAATGAAGTACTTTAAGGATATGGCCTTTGGGGTTAGATAGGCTTGATTTCTAGTCCGGGCCTTGTCAATTACAAATTAATTCCTAGGCCTCCACAGGTACGTCTGGAAATCAGGGCAGTAATGATATCCACTTTCACGATATTGTGAAGATTAGATGAGTCACTGTAGGCAAAGGGCTAAGAGCAGTTTTTGGCACACAATAAAGGCAGCTATTTTTATTGTGAATTATCTGTATTTAGGACAAACACAATGGAAGCAATAAACAGTAAGACTTGAAGGAAAGAGAATAGGAGATGGTGAACACTATGAAAGATTTTTGTCAATTAATATTAGCAAAAAATGTGTAAAATGTTAAGAATATCATAGTTTTGTGTTTTTTAAATAAATAAGCATAAAGTATAAAACATGTATACTCAACCATAAAATTGAAGAAAAATGTCTAGAAACAAGATATGAAATTATGAGCTGTAGTATAACAATTCTCTGAGGAAGGCTTTTTTTAATGATATAATCATATATATATAAAAATATATATATTTTTTAATAAATTGCAACAGAGTCTTGCTCTGTCACCCAGGCTGGAGTGCAGTGGCATAATCTCTACTCACTGCAACCTCCACCTCCGAGGTTCATGCGATTTTCCCACCTCAGCCTCCCGAGTAGCTGGGACTACAGGTCTGCACCACCACGCCTGGCTAATTTTTGTATTTTTAATAGAGACGGTGTTTCACTATGTTGACCAGGCTGATCTCAAGCTCCTGACCTCAAGTGATCCGCCTTCCTTGGCCTCCCAAAGTGCTGGGATAACAGGCATGACTCATGGCACCCTGCCTGATACGATCATATATTTGAAAATTATATATATATACGCACACACACACACACAAACACACATATATACACTTGACCCTTGAATGACTCAGATGTTAGGAGCACCACACCTCCACCTGTCCCCCAACCCAACACCATGTAGTTGAAAATCTGAGAATAACTTCTTCCTCCCCTAAAACTTAACTACTGATAGACTATTGTTGATTGGAAGCCTTACCAATAAGTTAAACAGGAATCAACACATATTTTATATGTTAGGTATTGTATATTGTATTCTGAAAGTAAGCTGGAGAAAAGAAAATGTTATTAAGAAAATCATATGAAAGAGAAAATAAATGTACTGTTTATTAACTGGAAGTGGATCATCATAAAGGTTTTCAGCCTCGTCTTCACATTGAGTAGGCAGAGGAAAAGTAGGGCTGTTCTTACTGTTTCAGGGGTGACAGAGGCAGAAGAAAATCCCAGTTATTATAAATGGACTCATGCAGTTCAAACCCATGTTGTTTAAGAGTCAAACTATGTAAAGTTTCATATATAGATGACTTTTTCATATAAATATATATGATTTGAAAAAAAAGCCTTCTGATGACTTCTGCTGTAATATATCTCCATGTCTATTGCTAATGTATAGTTTTCAAAGCTTTGTATAGCCATTTACCAATGAAAATCTCATCCTCCTATATTTTGATTCAAAGCATACCATATTGACACCAATGTCTCGTGAATATCCCTTAACTGACTTTTTCATGGGTTTAAAATCTGTGTTATTGATACAGCTGTCTAGCTTGAGGAACTTAAAATATTTCTTTTAGAACTTTACATTGAATATACTGTGATGCTAAGAGGCAGTTTCTCTATTTAAGCAATATGTTGGATATGAGTAGCATTTGTCCTAATGTTAGTTTCAGGGAGATTACTGTAATATAATGAAAGCCCGCAGTGCTCCTAGAGATGTCCTACCTTCCTACTGCTATGGGTGGAATTTTCAGTTGTAATTACAGTCTTCCTTACTAAAGCTCCAGTTAATTGAAGTAAAAGCCGGTAATTTTTTTTTTTTGGATTTTTTAATATTTGACAGAGTTTGTTCTTCATTTACTCTGCTATATTTTTATCTGGTAGTGCCACTCACTTGCTTCTTTTGAAATGGCTAGAGTTGTAAATACGTAGGTTATGATGCCCAACCTAATATATGTATGATGCTTATTTCTCTCCTTTTTGAGTATTGTAGATATATGTTGCTTTGTGGCTGTGCCATTTAGAAATTCTCTCATGTTAAGAAAATGTTAACTTCCCTGAACTACAGATTCATCATCTGTTAAATGGCGATAATGTTATTTACTCTATAAATTAGGATTTCAAAAAGGAGATGCATATGAAGCATCAAGTTAGCATTTAAGGCCTGACTAGCTGAACATGTTTTGTGCCAATTGTGTGCTAGAGATAGTTCTGGATAGTTTACTTGGATTATTTGTTAAATCTTTTCACTAACGCTTTAAGGTATCTCATAGTCCCCATTTTATAGATGAGTAAATTGAGGCAAAAATAGTTGAAGTAAGTTCATGCAGCTAATGTAACAGGTAGAATTTGTAATCAAGCAGCCTGTGTCCAGAGCATGCACCTTTTGGGTTGTTTACTGTTATGCATATATATTTTATATGTCATATATATAAACTGTGATAAATAATTGGTGGGTGTGGTCAAATAATAAATAATATATGCCGTCCTCTGGGTTTATCATAGTGAATGATCAATAAAACATGAAATAGGCCAGGCGCAGCTGTAATCTCAGCACTTTGGGAGGCCGAGCCGGGCAGATCACAAGGTCAAGAGATCGAGATCATCCTGGCCAACATGGTGAAACCCCGTTTCTACTAAAATAAAAAAAAAATTAGCCGGGTGTGGTGGTGCACAACTGTAGTCCCAGCTGCTCGGGAGGCTGAGGCAGGGGAATCGCTTGAACCTGGCAGGCAGAGATTGCAGTGAGCCAAGATCACACCACTGCACTCCAGCCTAGTGACAGAGTGAGACTCATCTCAAATAATAATAATAATAATAATAATAATTTTAAAAACCATGAAATATGAGTATATGGGCAATATATGTCATGATTTATAAAGATTAATGGTATCACTGTATTGAGGATTTGGTTTGTTTTGCTTAAAAACCTATTGTACTTCTTCACTGCTTTCATTTTTTTTTTAAACAAAACATTGACCTTACGTTTTTAAAATATTTATTTATACAACTTTCTTCCAAAGGGCATTAAGCAGTTATTTATTTTTGGAGCACACGAAATAGCACACTGTCTAGCAAACAGCAGGTTTAGAATAACCATTGTAAGATAAATGAATGAATAAGTAAATGAAGCCATTAACATGGATGGAGAATTAGAGAAGGACATTCTAAATGTGAGTCACCATATGTACAAACAGGTTGGAGTTAGAGATGAAGACAGAGCATTTGAGAGACAATAATCATCACCAAAATTCAGTAATAATAGCAATGGTTACTGTAATGTTGTTTGTGGAGGTCTTTTCTCTTCAATAGTACCTGAACGTTAATGTCATTCAATGTCAACTTTTGAATGACCGTGGTATGATATTTTAATAGATATGATAAATAATAATTCTGTGCTCGTGTTCTTAAAAGTTCTAACAATTGTGACAAACCTTACTTAGCCTGAGGTTGAATTTCTAGAGGGATCATTAAATACTAGGATATTCTCTAAAAGACAGAAAAAAATGCTTATCTGGAGAAGGGAATGGAAGATAAGTATTATAAGCTAATATCATTATGCCCAAGTCATAGAAAATGGTTATGACATTACGACTGTAATGCAGATACATACTGCCCAGACATCTCGTTAGCCAAAGTTGGTTCTCTAAATAGGAAGATTTTTAAAAACTGAAATTGTTGTTATTGAGTTTATTTGACCGGGAGATCACAAAAAATTACAAAAAAATTGAATACAATTTACCACTCAGAAGTTTAACTGATTGTTCTAAAACATATAATGTAGTTTTCTTTTGCTCTACTGAGACTGCTAAGGGGACCAATATCTTGGCAAGTGCAAAAGGCATAGAACACACTCCCAGCTAACAGAGGCTCTTGATGTTCAAGAGCATTTGGGCTAAACTATCTCAGAAAGAATTAGATCATTCATATATTGGAGGCAAGGGAAAGGTATCTGCCTTGATGCCTCACTTACTCTGTGTTTTCAGGAGGCCTAGATATAGTTTGCAGCAGTGCTGTTGGATACTAGGAAATCTCATCTTCGGTATCTGCTGAGGCTGGGGGTATGCCCCATGGCAGCGAATTTAAAATTGCTTCAGCTTCAAGAGGAAAAACAAATTTTAGAACACCTGAATCTCTGCAGGGGAATCTCTGAATATTTTCCTGCATAAAGCATATAGCACTGTAGATCACCAGTTAGTATCTTTAGAATTGGCAACTATTAATTGAAAAACGAATTTTTCTTCTTATCTCTCTCTCACTTTCAAATAACAGAAAAAAATGAGAATTTCTATTTGTATAGTTAGAATTCTATATAATATCTGCAACATTTTCAACACATGAGGAATATAAATTGAAGCAAATAATGATGAAAGGAGGAAAGATATTTATGGGGTTTGGAAAAGCTATAATCTTAATTCTCTTGTGAAGCATTATTTCTCAACAAATTATTTTTTTAGAACTGTTCTGAACTAGAGTTCACAACTTACCTATAATTTTGTTTGGCAAAGATAAATGTTTAGGTATTCTGTGATATGCTAGATCCTTTCCTTGAAAATAGTAGATTAGTTTTAGGGAAAATTTAAGGCATTTAAGTATTTTTTTTTTTAAAGAAATAATGGTCATTACTTGCTTTCTTTTAAAATAAGCATTCTCTTTCCAATATGTATACAGCCACCAGAGGTGCTGAAAAGGTTCTAGATTTCTATAAAGCCATGATTTTATGGAACATTTAAGTGGCAGTAATTTGGCTGGCTTTACCATCAGCTGCATAAACATCAATGTCTATTGACACATTATAAAGGCACAAGTGGAGTGTAGCCTGACATCCTGATGCGTGTGCTGATGTTTAATAGTGCATCTGTATCACTTTTCCCTGTAGGAAATAACAGGATGTCGCATTGTAATTTTTTACTACTGTGTAATAAAATATAGCTGTAATAAATAGCATCTAAGCAAATAAAGCAGATTTGGACCAAATCCATTTTGCCTTCATCACTTAGTATATAGCTCATGCTTTTAAGTAGTTGTGGATCCTAAATTGGCTTAATTGGATCAACTTGCATTTGACTGTCTTTGACTGCAGTGAAGTAGAGACAGATATTTTATTTTTATTTGCTATTTAATATTTAGGTAATATTTTTTAGTAAATTTGCTTTTGTATCCCATTGTGCTTATTAACAGTTTGTCTGGATTATGATCTAAATTGTGTTCCGATTAAGTTAGTTGACCTTTTAAGCTTATTATTGCTGTTGTTTTGTTATTTTTACTGTTGTTCGTATACCTAATGTTGATAATTAAATAGTCAAACCAAGACTGTTGTGTACTGTTAAGAAAGTTTACAATTGACTGTGAATGTCCTGGTAGTAGGAACAATATTTAACTCAGTTTTGTAGCGCAGTTAGCTAGCCCCACTTTAGGTTTAGTGTGGCTCTTTCTTTGTTTGTTAGCTTGATTATTGAATGAAAATGATTGTAAACAATGTTCTTTTGAAATCTAAATATATAAAAGTTTGCCTTTTATGTAATTTAATTTGTCATCCATTTTAATAGAAATAAAAGTTAAAGTAGCACATTGAAATATTAAAATATTAAAAACTGCTGCCTATTAGGAATTTTGCCAAACATTAGAAGAAAATAGCATATTTGGGATGTACAAAAATGATTTCAGACAAGTTTTTTAAAACTCTTCTTTTTTGCTTTTTCAAAAATACCTAGTTCATCTTTGCTCTTGATTTTTTATTGTAATAACCACAGCATGCTATTCTTAAAATTATAATAAGCATATAATTTGAAATAGTATCCTAAAGAAATAAGAGACATAACAATTTTTCACTTATAGGTATACATAAAACTGTTTGCATATTTATCCCATATGAATTTGAGAATTTAACTTTCATTGTTAAGGGGGAAAGTAGAAAAAATGTTAAAATGTTAAAATTTTTGTTATTAGCATTTCCTTTATATCTCTTGAATGCATACTTCAAAAAGAATTGATTACATTTAGTAACAATGGAAATTAAATTCAGCATTAATTAAATTTAAAAATAATGCAATACTTTAATTCGGTAAATCATTTTCATAGTTTGCTGTTCTTTGACTTTTGTTATTCTGAAAAATATTGTTTCACTTTAATAGACTTTTTTACTTTTTAAAGAGTTGTGTTGCTAGCTGTGTGCAACATCCATTATTTTTAAAAAGGTCTATGGATGCATTAACTTTTTCCTACAAAAAGCCAACAGGTTAAAAAAATTTTAGTGAACCTTATTTGAAAGGATGATATGAATTTTCCCGCAATAGGCATGCAATATCTAAATAACTTAAAACGTAGATTTATATACTCTTCTTTTTATGTCTATAACATATAGACATAAAATATAAATACTTAAAAGTAATGTCCTCAAAAGGCAGAGTAAAATACCCACACATACACAAATCCTTTGCACTTCATCAAGGAGGTTAACTTTTGCTTATCTATAATACCAGTATTACCTAACCTTATTATGACTAGCTTGAATCATGTATGTGTAAAACTTCAGTTATCTAGGATCTTGTTTGGGTGGGTGTAGGGGGAATTCTTTGGGTAGAAAAAAATTTCTGAAAAGTTGGGGCAAATATCCCTCCTATTCTAGTGTCCACTGAAGATGTTTGCATTTGAATAGTGAAACTATTTCCAAAGTTTTTTCTGTTTTCCTCAGAGCTTTAGGTATTTCTTCTGGATGTCAGTTTGTCAATACCCTGCTTTTGCTTCTTCTGATTTCTGTTTGTTAGAACTCTGTATAGGAAAGAAAGAATAAGTAGGTCTTGATTGAGGGCCTCTCCATGAAGTTGAGTTGAATTTTAGTGCAGTGTGCCTTTTTTTTTCACAAACACGTTTTCTGATTCAGGCTTGTAAGTTACGTTGGTTTGATTTCCAGATGCTGGAGTCTCAGATAAGGGACTATTACTGTGGAACATAAAGCACATTTTTAAGACCTCAGTACTGAAGATTTTCTGCTTGAAATCTTAGACAAAGTGAGAAATAAAGCTTCATGCGATGAACTACAGGCGATGTGGGAAGGGGGCAGAGAAAAAAGGAGAAAGCAGAATGGCAATGCAATGGAAATCTGATATTTGATATGTAAGTTAATCCCTTTCAGACCTCCAGCCAGATTTTTTTTTTCACTTGTGCAGAAGCATTTCTTTATTTCCTTCTTTCTGCTTTTTGATCCCACATTCTGCCCCCTGCACAGTTGGAATGTTCCCAAAACACTTTGGCAGAGGTCACTTCTCAGAAGCTTTTTAAACTTTAGTTAGAATACATTTATTGATTTTTTTTAATGACCAGAGGAATGAGGATTTTTGGAAAAAGCTCATCTGAGATTCAGTGTCTGGCTTGGCAATCCAAACTATTGTAAACCTCTGAGAACACTTCATTAGATGCCAGGTTCTTGTGTTTAGTAAAACAGTAAGGATTCTGGCGTATTGGATTTTCGTGAGATTCGTATCACCTGACAATTTGGCCTTCTAGATATGTGACATAAACATCATTTTTTCTGGAACTGACATTCAGAAACTGCTTAAGTTTACAAAAATTTGGTAACTCTTAAAAAAAAATCTATCATGAGTCTGTAGAAGGTATTTGGTAGCATGTGTTGGCACAATAACTTGTTCTTAGGCTATTTTTCCTTGTATTTAATAGTTCAAGATTAAACTCTAAATTTATTTATCTAAATTTACCATGAAGAGAAGGTACAGTTTTGTGAACTAAAAACTGGAGAGTTAAAGACAGGATAAATAAATGTTTAAAGAAAAGGATTTTTTCTTAAGTAGAGCATTTCTGCTTTAATGAAATTTTAAGCTTGAATGAAATTTTAAATTTCTTGCTCAAATTTTGGACATAAACCGGGACAAGATTTCCTACATCCATAACCCTGAGATAATTATCATATGAATCATCAAGTGTACTCCCTAAGTTACGCTGACTTACGCTGTCCCAGCATGCATATTTCAGGTTAGATTTTGGTATGTTTAACCAGTGTGAAAGGAAAGGAGATGGAGCAATGGGAGACTGCTTAAATAATATATATGTTGAAAGCTGATTATTTTGCAACACATTTCAAAATGTTTTAGTATAGAGCTTCTGTAAACGGTAAGTATCTCCAAGACATTCAAAGTGAATTAATATGCAATCTTTCCGAAATACAGCTCCTGTAAAGACCAAGGGGTCTATATGTTCTCTTTGTATATTCATCTTAGAAAAAAATACATGAGTTTAGAATTCATATTTGAAGAAGCAGTAGCAATCAGTGTCACTTAATTGCAGGTATATATTGAAAATTACCTATTTGCTTTATGAGTGGTAGTTTCTCATTTTAACAGGAGTTCTGAGAACAAATGTTTTCTTTCCTGACTTGACTCCCTTGTATTTTGAACAATATTTATTATTAAAATATACTATATTCCTACTGAAGTTGAACAAATGAACATTGATCTTTGTAATCCCCTTCTTCCTAAAACTTAAGTACTTAAATATAAATTGTTATATTTTCATTACCTGCAAAGCAAACTTCCAATTGTTTTGAACTGTTTTGTCATAGAATATGTAAATGTATGTACTGTTTAACAATTATTATTTCATGATATAAACTGCAGGGTAGATTTCAGCATGTTCTACTAGAAAATTACCATTTAAAAGTATAGAGGGTAGTCACATTTTATTATAAATGAGAGAAGCTTAATAATTCCATTATAGAAGTTGGAAACCATGATTAGTATGCAAATACCACTTGTCATGTGTAATTATAGTCATAACATAGCCATTTTTGAGGGATAAAAACAGAGGGTAAATTAAATATATTTTTTTTAACATTGATAATTTGAAAGCTATTTCTTAAGCAGAGAAAGAAAGGAGCAGGCGTTGCTGAGGAAATATCTTCCTGGAAGCCCACCAAGTCTCCCTAGGGTTACAGACATGGGCTGCTGACTACTTGTAATGCAGAAGTGTTTAAAGGAGAGCAGGAAACCCCCTGCCCCAGGTCATTAGTCCATCTTGCCCATATGGAATTTCCATTTTGTACTGAATCCTTTTCTAGATGTCTGTTCAAGCCTCAATCAGTCACATCTGCTGTGTATTTTACCATCTTTTCTCCCTTCATAAGAAGCTTCTTATTTTCCTATCTACAGCAGAATGCTAGAACTCTTCCTGAGGGTGGGTTATTCACAGCAGGTCTTGTTTTCTCCTTTATTATGTCATAGGACAATGGCTACATAGTTCCTTAGATACTAGCAGTAAGTTGAAGCATCTGTGAGTCAATCCTCGGCTAAACGTGAAGAAAGAATTGATTGTGACTATGGAAGCTGTGGGAGCTTTGGGTAGCTTTTGATACTTGAGAAAGAATAATTCTCTGCACTAAAGGAAATAGAGAAAAGACCTAATCCTTGGTTTTAATGTTAATAAAATCTCTTCTCTGAGGGCAAGAACTGTATCTGTATCTGTTTATACTGCCCTATTCCTAGCTGTTACCACAATGGCTGGGTATATAGAAGACACCTCAGCATGGGTTCTTCTGTTCCCTTCTTTTGCCTTTACCTTCCCTATCATATCCTATGGTATGGTATGGTAGGGAATGGTATGGAATGGTATAGTATCATATCCTATCCCATCCTCCTATCCTGTCCTATCCTACCCTACCTTATATATGCGGACAGGCAAACTGACAGTCACCACAATATATTTCTTCCCTTCCTTGCATCAATTATAATGTATTTTAGTGTTTGTATAAACAAAATGTATGAAACTCAGCCTTCTATAAGCAAAATTGTTGGCTAATATATTGGCTAAGGTTTGAGGATCATTCTCTGGATTTTCTGCATTTTTTCCCTAATAATAACCTGTGAGTTTCCTTTTTGTTGTACATTTTTATATCCTTTATAGATCTGTTGAATATTACCAAAAAATCAATTATATGTTTTTCAAGGAGGAGGAAGCTTAAGAGTAATTTCATCTATTTGTCATGTTAAAAATGAAAATGCTACCAGATAGAGAAGTTAAAGGATTTTTTTTTTCATAGCATAAATAAATAATAAGTGGGATTTTAAAGAATTAGTAGTCATTTTAACATTGGTCTTCTGGTAAAGTTTACAGCTTCTTTCCTTTATTCCCCTATTCTTTCCTTTATTCCCTCTTTTTTTGCTTACTTTGCATTTAGCCCACTCTTCTTTTTCTCTTTGTTTAAGGTAGAAGCTTTGATTATTGATTTGAGATCTTCCTGCTTTTCTAATGTAGGCTTTTAAAGCTATAAATTTGCCTTTGAGTACTGCTTTCACTGCATCCCATAAATTTTGTTATGGTGTGCTTTTGCTTCCATTTAATTAAAATATTTTCTAATTTCTTTTGTGATTTCGTCTTTGACCCTTGGGATATATAGAAATGTTAAAACTTTCAAATATTTAGGGATTTCCCAAATCTATTTTTCTTTTTATTTCTAACTTAATTCTGTTTTGGTTAGACAACACAATTTATATGATTTTTCATCCTTTTATATTTACTAAGATTTGTTTTCTGATCTCACATTAAGCCTATTTGGGGATGGGAGAGAGAGAGGAAAATTCCCAAGCAAAATGACGTAGGACCCCCATTGTTCTTACCAGAAGTCCAGTAGTTTTTCTTGATAAACATTTCCTAATTTGTTAAATGACTGGTTAATTTCTATAGTCCTGAAACAGTTGTTTTTGGCAATTTTGTCCAGTTTTATCATTGATTTTTGTGGAGACTATTTGCCAGCCTACTTATTTAGCCATTCTCAAAGTGCCACCCCTAGATACTTTATATAATGGAGTAGTCTTTCTTGGGGCCATAGGCTAATAGGTAGAAAATATGGGTGCATTTAGGACTAAACTTTGTACTACTGATTTAAAGTTTACCAAGCATTTAGAGGTGAATTTGTGCAAAAACAGTTGAGGCTAATTTTTTGGGAAGATGAGACTTCAGCACAGTATTTAAAACTTTGAACAAGTGTACGGGGGATTGCATTAGCTGACAAGCCACTCTATTCAGAATAATCTAGTCTAAGGTGCCAGTCAGCAACCCAAGCTCACTGTTATGGAAATTCTATTTGGAGTAGAGTGGTGTCAAAAAGTGGTGTTTGTAATACAAAAATTGTGTTCATCCTTTATAAATTCTTGAAAACCAGACTCTGTGAAAAATAAAACAGTGCTTTTGTGGATTATTGAGCAGAAAATCATCATGAGAAAAATGAAGTCTTAGGTTGTTCTGGGAACCATTTGCAAGGCAGATTTGAGAGGGGATTGAATGGTGTTCTGAGAGGTACTATTGAGGTGTGTAGACCAGTGAGACAAGATTAGTGGCAGGCGGTTGAACTAAGTACAAACTGTCTTGGACTTTTGCCTTTAAAATATTTATGTGATAACCATGGTAATATTTGTGATTTATAGCTTTCTAATCTGTAAAATAGGGTGAAAATTTATTTTCTGTCTATTTTACACAGTGATGAGGATTATGATATTGGAAATAGAGATGAAAAAACAATCTGAACACTATCTAGAGAGAGGTGGCACAAAGTGATGCTTATCAATAAGAAATCAAAGTAGAAGATATTTGAAAATCACCCATAGACTAGTCTGGTGAGACCTGAAAGGGGTAGTTGGAAAAAGGATTTGACCATCATAAGTAAAAAGATAACATTTGAAGGCCTAGTTGAAAGTGTGGAGGTGGACTCATAAATGTGATAATTATGTCTATTTTCAGATCATTGACTCACATTTTCCTATTCAACATCCAAAAAAATTGAAATGATGGATATGAAAGTGATATACTTCTTTTTACAATTAATAAAATTATATTACTAATACCTAATATGTAACTGTTTGTCTAGTTCTAAGAATGATTTAAGGATTAACTCTTGTAGACAAAAAGATATTCCAACATAAAAATTTCTCTAACTCATTGTATTGTTTTTTAAGCCTCAATTATCGCTGACCTTTTTAAAAAATATCACTGTCATCTTAGGCTGAAAGCCATCTATTAACTGACAACAGAATAGTCTTTTAAAAACATGTTTGTTCATGTCACTTCTTCATTGACTCATGAACCCTGACTGGATAGTTCAGTAGGTGATACCACATAATATTGGAATTAATGTCACTTGGACTGAGAAAATAACATATTTTCCATCTTAATTCCACATTAATTTATAATGGGATTCCTGGAATCTTATTTTAATACCAAAATGTGAAAGTATCTTCTAACAGTAATCAGTGTCATGAAATTCTGAGAGGATCATTTTCTAAAATATTGATTTTGGGAAGTTTATTTTCTGTCTTTCGTTATAAACATCCCGGTAAGAAACATACGCAGTAATAATCAGTATGTTATTTGAAAGGCTTGAGGATGTAGAGTCTGAATTTGGCTTTTTTGCATTCAAATTCTGGCCTTGCCACTAATATCCATACCAACCTCAGAGAATTGTTTTAAAGGTTAAATATGAATTTAATTTAACCTGCCAAAAAAGGAAGACTTTTACATATAAATAGAAAATGTATGTAAATGATTTATACATATATCTATTACACATAATAATATAGTAATATATTTTATAAATATGTAAAAATGTGTGTATGTATATGTATATGTGTAGACACAGACTCACATTTTGTGTGTGTGTGTGTGTGTGTGTGTGTATGTGTATGTATCTAGCTCTTTCTTTCACTTACTGCTCCACAACTGGAATGCAGAGGTTAGCTCTGTGAGTGCTATTTTCATCTGTTCAGTTCACTCCTGAATTCATACCAACTAGAGCAGTGCCTGGCATTGAGTAAATATTTGATGAATCAATGAAGTTTCTCTACTTTTTAAACTTTCTATTTTAGGATTAGAAAATGTACCTTGAACATTCATATTTATCATGTATTCCAGTTTTTTTGTCATTGATGAATTGAATGTCATTTTTATTTTATTTTCCATTTTGGAGATCTTATATATGTGATTGGTTTACAAAGTTTGATTTAAAGCAGAAATTAATTTAACTTTTAATTTTTAATTAAAGCAATTTAGTACTCGAACTCAAAACATTTCCATCTAATTCTCAAGACCTAGAGTGAGTTGCAATAATTTCTGGTGCATTGCTTTTTATGTTGCTTTTGAACCATATGGAACTATAAAGTAATGAAGCTATGAACATATATTTGCAGGCATTTATTTTTATCCAAAATAAATTACATTTTTTGTCTTTCCTCAGTGCTTTGTTCCTAAATAATCACATTGCTCAAAACAATATTTCTAGTAGCTCCTTTTAAAAGATCTCTTTTAGATCAAGTTTATTAATTACAAAAGAAATTCAGTCTTATTACTTTTTACTGATAGAAGAGTATCATTTGATATAATACCTTTTCCTGCCCTTCTTGAAGTTTTCTTTTCTATTTTCTTCACCCTCCTGCTCGCCTTTTTCTTTCTAGTGTTTTCCCTCACACCTGGTTGCCTTCTCATTAGCAGGCTAAGTGGCTCTATGTAAGCTTGTCCTTGGTTGGAGCTGTCTGCTGACTCTCAAGTGTCATAAGTGGCTGTAATTGAGAGAGGCATTGAGATGTTGAATAGCCAAAGTGTAAATGGAAGATTCTCTGTCCTTACCTATAAAAAGAAAAAGAATCTATAAAGGTAGCTATACAAAGAAATTCAAAGATACATATAATAGTGTACTTTTGTTTTTGGTCTCAATTTATGTGCAGCCAATACAGACAGTTTCCAATAAACAAGTTTGTGTGTGTGTGTGTGTGTGTGTGTGTGTGTGTGTGTGTGTGTGTGTGTTTAATTAAGAAATGGAAATGTTTTGTTTACCCAGTCAGCATTTCATGGCGCTGTTAGGTGTTTGGTTGCTTAGAGAGGGGTGATACAGATTGAAGAAGCCACAGTCTCTGTTCTCTAGCAATTCATATTATAGTGTAGCTTTCAGCAAAATAGAGAAATGTACAAAGAGGTGTAGGAGTGTCAGGGAAGATAAGATTGGTTTTATCTGTGGTGGAGTGGGTTTGGTAGTATCAGGGAGAACTTTGTGAAATTAGTCATGCTTGGATGTCAGAATGTATTTGCCAGATGGGAGGGAAAAAAGTAAAAGATCTTAAAGGTGATAGTATTGTAGGTAAACCTGTAGAGAACAACCCATGATTGTTTAGATACGTAGAACATTTGAAGATGAGATACGTCAATTCTTCAAAAACCAGGGAAAAAAGTGACGGCCAATAATTATTGAGAGAGCATGCTAGAATGATCATCCAGTGAAATTTAAGCAGTTGATTAAAAATTTGTTTTTCCTGCCCAAGCAGTCGAGTGTGGTATTCAAGTATGAACTTGAATTGTTCTTGTGGTACAAAAACCTCACTAATTGGGCAAATACAAGTGGACACTCACTCCAAAAGATACAGTGAGTTTCATTGCTTTAATATTTTTTAAGTCCCTGAACAAAATATTATGCTTTTATTAGTGAATAGCTTTCACTAATTTGTTTTCATTTTATATCATAGTATATCTTATTTTAATCAATAGTGATTTGGTAAAGTAGAGCTCAACTTTAATTTTATGCTATTGACTTTCTGTCCTGTATCTCATTCTTTATCCATTTGGGGGCAAAATTCTAGAATAGATAATGGATTTTGTCGCTGTTTAGCATATATATAGTTACTTAACCTCCTGATTGCATACTACCACTAATAGCATAAATAAATACTAAATATAATAATAATTAACTAATACAAAGAGCTTTGTGTAAAGCTCTTTGTGTAGTCACTAAAACTAGTAACTAAAACTAAAGAGCTTTGTGTAAAGCTCTTTAAATAGACATACTAGAACATTCAAAAATTGATATGGCCAGTTGCAAAACCATTAGAAAATATTAAATATCTAAAGAAAATACTTTGAAGGATAATACTATTTTCTGGGTGTAAAAAGTCTGTTTTATTATTTGTTTAATAAAATAAAAAAATTATGGGAATTTAAAGAAAATAAAAACTCAAATGCCTCTATAAATCTTTCATTTAACTAAACTTACATTTTTGTTTATTTCTATTTTTTAAATCCAAATTTATTTAGATTATTGTGAATAAATAGATTACAGTATTTGTGTCTGTATACATAAATAAGGGTGCGTGTATGTATATGTGTACGATTAAATGTGCTAAGGTGCTTCTCAATTTGTTTTGTATGCCTGTTACCTAATGGCAAAAGTGATAAGACTAATCCCAGTATCTTAGCTAGAAGAGCCTGTGGCAAGAAATAGGGACATTTCTTGGAAATAGCAAAATTTATATTAAAAACTGTTATATTCTTTTAATTAGGAAAAGAAATCTGTAGCTACCAAATCCATCAATTTTCCCAGTAAACATTATAATAAATTAGATAGTCTAGGAAGATGTGTCATCTGCATCCTAAATTTCCCCTACATACCATAGTTCTGCTGTGAGACCTCAGGCATTGTGGGAAATAATAGACTTGACAACCAACAAGAAATATTCAAAAAGTTCTACAACTGTAACCATAAAACAGAAGATTTAATTTTTCTCATCATCAAATTAAATATTTTTTTCTTTTTTTTCAGAAATGTTTAATTTGGTAAATCGGAGGAAAAAAACATGGATTTTTAGCAATTGAAGAGCAAATTAAGGTAATTAGTAGTTATTATTGCCAACCATATAATTTCAAAATTTATTTAAAAATGTTTACATTCAAGTTAATATATTGTTTTATGAGTCTTTATCGTATTGAAACATCAGCATATTTGTAATTTGTTACTAAAATGGAATTTTACATATTTTTGGAAAATAAATTGCCATTTCTTGTTATACATTTTCCAAAAATCGTATTTCTTGTGAACAAATTATAAGTTATCTAATTAAAAATATTGCTGTTGTGAGGAAATATACTCCAGCTATATGAAAAATAAATGAGCTAAAAATAACAGTTTTAGTAGGTCTCCACCTTTTCAGAAAGGCACATATGTTTTATTACTTTCTTAACTAATGTAGAATAACCATATTGAGTTTTTTTTCAGTTGCTACATGTACACTAACACAATGTGTTAAAGTCATTTTTCTTTAATTCATTAAGTTTTCAATTACGTATTCATAATGTTGAATATAAATATTAGGTAATAAAAGATATTCTTTTGGTAGCAACACGATGTTTAATATTAAGCAAATTACTTTAAAAAATTATGTTGTTATTTATCAGAAATATATTTATGAAGTCCAGTATAAAACATTTCAAGCAGTGTAACTTTAAGTCAATATCCATATTTACATCTTCCCCAGAAAATCATAGAAGGCAAAACAGGCCCGCATATTAATCAATCAACAGTTCAATAAGAATTTCCTCTTTTCTTGAAGTCACTGAAAGTAATTCCTGTAAAGTTACTTTGTAAAGTTTAGCATGTACATTATTATAAATACAGAGCCTAATATTTGAAATATCAACTTTCTTATTGTTCTTCATATTAAAATGATTTAAGTTCATTTCATTTTGAATTATTGACATAATTGATATGTACTTTAATTGCTATCATCTATTTTCAAATATTCCGTACTTTTTTCTGAGCTTTAAGAGTAAAGAGTGACTTAAAACTTTAAAAATATTGCACTTGCCTTTCTATGCACTACGTTTTCCAGTTGATGTTTTGTCTTTTAAATATTTTTGCTTTAATTTTTCGTCATTGTTTTCTTCCCCTTATTTATTTCCATATGCAAGCAAAGTTGTTCCTGTTTTACAGAAGAGATATGATTGAATCTCTTTCATTTGGAATTTCTTGTCAGTGTTTTCTTCTTCACACTCAGTCACATTTGCAAACAATTAATATTATTTCCTTCTTTCAGAATAGATGTGATTCTTTCATTTATATTTATTAGCTTATTTATACATTAACAACTAAACTGGGCAGACATTCTTTTACAAAGTTGAATATGTAATAGTTTGTTTGGTACTTAATGTTGGTGAAATAAATCAATATACAAAACACGCTCATGCAATCATCCTTTTTATAAAAATTAATCCAAACAAACTTAGATATGTTTGCTGTGGACATATTAAAAACTAGTGAGAAAGATGAAGTACTGCAGATACTATTGTGCACATTTTGAGAGTTCCTGACAGACTGCTGAAGAAAGAAAGGTGGGAGCAGTTCACTTCTGCTGGAGGCGCCGAAACCTTCAGAGAAGCTGTGAAATTCACGGAGGAGTTGTTGTGACAGGGAAGGTGAGGTTATACATTCCAGGCCCACACACTAGTTTGTGAAAGAGCAAGGGATGGCCATTGAAGGATTGCTGTTTCCACTGTGGCTGAAGGATTACATATGTGGTAAGACAATGTTAGGAGAGGAGTCAGGTGAAGTTGGCTTGAAACAGTCCGTGAAGTATCATGTTTGTCTCACAAAAGCTTAATTTTCTATTCTAGATGCCCCTGGAATGTTCAAAAGTATTCAGGGGGATGTTGGAATAAAATTTCAGAACATCTTCTCATATTTATTTTCTTTATGAAAAATCAGAAAGCATTACGGCTAAATAATATTTAATTTAATGACTGCCACAGGTCCCAAATATGAAGTTTATAGAGAAATCATAGGGATTGTTGCCCCGTTAAATGTTTGGCAGGTTTGTTTTCTAATATTTTAATTGAGATATAATTCATGTACCATAAATTTACCATTTCAAAGTACACAATTCACTGTTTTTTTTAACTATATTCACAAAGTTGTGCAGCTATCACTGCTCTCTACTTGCAGAATATTTTTATTTCCCCAAAAGGAAACCTTGTATCCATTAGCAGTTACTTTTCATTCCACTGTTGCCCCACCCTCTGGAAACCACTAACATACTATCACTGAGGGTCTACCACATAAATAGAATCATATGTTTGGCCTTTTGTGTCTGTCTTTTTCAGTTAGTATAATGTTTGCAAGTTTCACCCTTGTTGTGACATGAATCATTACTTCATTTCTTTTATGGCTGAATAGTATTCCATTATATGGATATACACCACATTTTGTTTGTCCATTTTTTAGTTGATGGACTTTTTAAAATGTTGAAGCTCTTATGAATAACTTTACTTTGGAGATTTCTGTACAAGTTTTTGTGTAGGTGTATGTATTTATTTCTCTTGGATATACACCTAGGGTTGAATTTCCTGGGTCACATGTTAACTGTATGTTTAGCTTTCTTAGGAACTTCCAAATTGTTTTCCAAAGTGGCTGCACCATTTTACATTTCCACTAGAACTGTGTGAGTGTTTCAATTTTGCTGTATCCTTGCCAAAAGTTGTTATTATCTGTCATTTCGATTACAGCTATCCTATTGGATGTCAAGTGGCTCCTCGTTGGGATTTTGATGGTGGTGGTTGTTTGAAAGGGTATTTTACTGTACTCATGTTGCATGTATTTGGTTAAGTGCATTTATGGAATTACTATCATTTTTAGCTCAACTAGTCCTTACATCTAGAAAATTGCTTTTATGTAGCCCTAACGTCAAAATTGGAAAAATGAAGATTATTTTACTAATACATGACCAAGGCAACATTAAGAAAATGGCAGCTGATATTTCCCCTACTTCTATTATAGGTTATTTTTCAGTTACATTATATAACATAAACACTACTCAGATTTATTAAGGAGCTAACCAAAAACTTAAAATAATCAAGAAGACTATGAAATATGGATTTGACTCTTAAATTCTAAGTGATTAAACTTGTCCTAAGAATATATTTTGTTTTGAGGTATAAGTTAATGATAGTACACAGCAAAATAAATAGTAAGATTTGTAATAAATTAACATCTAGAACATACATGTAAAACTTCTGGGTTTGTTCAGCAGGGTTTATACTCATGGTCAGTCTAGCAATTTACAAATTTTTACTAAACTTTATGATAAATCTTTAGAAGCCTCATTTGAGATTTCTTGCAGGGAAGGAATAAAGTCATTAGAGAAAGTGTAGCTCTTTCTGCTATGGTAAAAATGGCTGAAATCACATGAGAAAAATATGGCAATAAATAAAAATGTATTACTTTATCAGCCAATGTTTTTAGAAGATGACATAGAAAACACTGACTTAATCAGAAAAAATAAGTATTAGAATGGATTATATAATATGAGAAATTCAGTCTTCATTTGGACAAAATGTATGCATTTCCAACATGTGTCAATTTATATTTGCTAGATTGTATTTTTTAAAGGCTGGTTTATTGATATCTATTTTATATATAATGAATTCAGTCTTTGCAACATATGAATGTGTTTTGACAAGCACATAAAGTTGTGAAAATATCACCAAAATCAAGATCTAGAACGTATATCGGGGGACCTGCCCCAATAATCACGTAGGTTCTTTTCTATTTTTCCTAAGCATTGGCTAGCTTGAGAAATAAAGGGACAGAGTACAAAAGAGAGAAATTTTAAAGCTGGGCATCTTGGGGAGACATCACACGTTGGTAGGATCCGTGATGCCCCACAAGCCACAAAAACCAGCAAGTTTTTATTAAGGACTTTCAAAAGGGGAGGGAGTGTGCGAATAGGTGTGGGTGACAGACATCAAGTACTTAACAGGGTAATAGAATATCACAAGGCAAGTGGAGGCAGGGCGAGATCCCAGCACCACAGGACTAAGGCAAAATTAAAATTGCTAATGAAGTTTTGGGCACCACTGTCATTGATAACATCTTTTCAGGAGACAGGGTTTTGAGATCAACCAGTCTGACCAAAATTTATTAGGCGGGAATTTCTTCTTCTTAATAAACCTGGGAGCACTATGGGAGACTGGAGTTTATTTCATCTCTGCAGCCTCGACCATAAGGGACGACCACGCCGCGGGGAGGGGCCAGTTTAGAGACCCACCCCCAGGTGCACATTCTCTTTCTCAGGGACTTTCCATGCTGAGAAAAAGAATTCAGCGATATTTCTCCCATTTGCTTTTGAAAGAAGAGAAATATGGCTCTGTTCCACCCGGCTCACCGGCGGTCAGAGTTTAAGGTTATCTCTCTTATTCCCTGAACAATTGCTGTTATCCTGTTCTTTTTTCAAAGTGCCCAGATTTCATATTGTTTAAACACACATGCTGTACAATTTGTGTGGTTAATGCAATTATTACAGGGTCCTGAGGTGATATACATCCTCCTTGGCTGACAGGATTAAGAGATTAAAGTAAAGACAGGCATAGGAAATCACAAGGGTATTGATTGGGGAAGTGATAAGTGTCCATGAAATCTTCACAACTTATGTTTAGAGATTGCAATAAAGACAGGCGTAAGAAATTATAAAAGTATTAATTTGGGGAACTAATAAATGTCCATAAAATCTTCATAATCCATGTTCTTCTGCCATGGCTTCAGCCGGTCCCTCCATTTGGGGTCCCTGACTTCCCACAACAAACATATCCATCATCATCCACCCCTCTCCCACTATCAGCTCTGGGGGCCTCTGGACTCCATTTTAATGATAAAATACACAAAACAACTGAGAGGAAATAAAGAGCTCAAATTTTGAAGACAGAGTCAATAGAGGACCTTGGGCATGGTATTTATCCTCTCTTTGCTTCACTTTCCTCACCTGCATAATTGGGTTAACAATATGATCTACCATATAGCATTTAGAATAGAACAATGCCTATCTTAAGGACTACGTAAGTGTTTGTAAAATACACTACAGTTTTTTGAGCCTCAAAAGGAAAGACGTGCTGGAGAAGGTCTATTTTCCACAGGAAATGACCTCTTTGAATGTATTTAAACACACAGGGTGAAACCAAAGTTTTCAAAATAAGAAATCCTATACAGTAACATCATTCTCACAGACGTTTGGGTTAATGGCTCCTTTCTTACAGTTCTTTGGGCACAAATTATTGGAGTAATTCTTTAATCCTCTATCTCACACATTACACATCCATCAGCATGTTCTGTCTGACCACTTCTAAACACCTCTTAGGCTACTGCCTTTGTCCAAATCACAGTCCTCTTCTGCGTCGATAGTTACATCACCTTCCTGTTTTCCTTGCTCCACTGTTGTCACAGACAGCAAATGGCGACCTGTTCCATCTTCAACCTTCTCTGCTCTCCAGCTGCCCTGGCTTCATTGCTGTGTGTGGAACACACTAGGCCACACTACCTAAGAGCGTGGGCCTTTCTACTGATCAGTCTCCCCAGTTATTCACGTGGCTTGTTTCGTAGACATTAGGTATTTTCTTCTCATGGTAGCCTTCCGTGCACATTCCCATTTAAAATGGAAACTGTTTGGGAGTAGCCTCTACCCCCATCTCCTGCCTTTTCTCCAGAGCATATATTACCACATTACACAAAATTTGTTTATTGCCTCCTTCCATTATTTTATGTATTCTAAATATTTCCTCTTTATAACATCCTTTTAATTTCTGTTTTTGTGTGCCTTTTATATTGCACCATTGGCTTTGCTCATGGATTTGTATATTAGAAAGATAATTCTGAAAGCAGCATGCATGATCATGTGACTGGAGGCAGGTGGATTACCCAGGAAATATTTGCAATAACTCAGGTGAGATATGAGAAAGATCCAGTTTAACACAACAACAATGGGGATTGAGTGGGAGTAACACATTTAAGACTATTTAGAAGGCAATTGATAGGTCTTAGTGACTGATTGCATTTGAGTAATGAGAGAAAAGTTGAAATCAGGAATGAGTCGCAGGTTTGAAAGTGGCAACCCTGTTTGTGATGGGGCCATTTATTGAGCAGTGTAGGGAGCAGAATTCTTTGCTTATTTGCTTTTATACACTTTTTATACAGTAACGATGTAATGTCTTCACAGAAATAGTAATGTCTGTTTTTTTACAGAAATAATATCCAGAGCTAGATGTTAATTTTCATCTCTAGGTAGGAGTGATTTCTGTAAATTTAACACTTTAAACTGAAGGTCATTAATTGTCTCGCTTTTTTACCCCTTTTTTATAGAAAATTTAAAAAGAAGTTTTGGTTTGCCAGGAGATTATGTTTTCTAATTAATTTCAAAACCACAGTCAGAATGTGCGGGATGTAAAAACTGGCTACGAGCAGGGTAAAAGCACATTAATTATTCAGACAGTCATTCCTGCTTATTCCACTCTTGGAGATATCGTGGCTGTCAGAATCTGTCAGCTGTATATAGTTAGTGCCCTTCAGAATTTACATGCATAAATGGTGACCTTTAGAAATCTACATAAAGATGAGTCTGGCATTCGAATGATAGCTGCCAGTCAGTTGAGCAAAGCGAAAGTTGTCAGCTACTACTTAATCCACAGAGCGGGCTGTGAAGCCATGAACAGCAAATGGAGTGTATACAAAACAACAATAATACTTTTTTTCCCTCCAAAACAAAAATAAAATTCATTTTTAACAGAATTTCACAAAGGTTATAACCAATTACTTGGATCAGTATTTTTGGTGTGTATAGCTTTTCTCACTAAATCTGTTAAAACTTATGTTAAATGTTAAAATAATGACTAATTTCAAAATTTAGTTATTTTAAAATTAATGTTTATTACTAGATTTTTATGTTATAAAGTGAGTGCATACTCATTGCTATGTTAACTCTCTGTTTTTTATGTTTACGGCTAAACCCTGAGCTAGCAGTAGCCCAGTTAAAATCTTGTGTTCTGATCCTTGTCTTGACCAGACCTTATTTATCTTAAAGTGTCCACTGCTGTGTCTAATCCACGGCATTGAAAAAATATTATGATGGTCCAAAAAAGGCTGCTTATTTCTGCCTGAATCAAGGATGCTATGTTGAATAGAGTGAGGTCTGTTCTGAGCTATAAATATTTATAGATTGGTGTTTTGTGTCATAGCTAAACAGTGCATTATTAGCTATTGACATTTTGTTTTCTTGCAGGAGGGGGATTTGTTCATTGTTCTCTTTCAGTTGACAATATACATTTAAATTTTTTGAGAACATACATTTAAAATTAGTTATTGTAAATATTTGATGAACTAACAAATAGATACACCCATGCAACCACAACTGTTGCCTTTCCATCTGTATTTATGCTTGTAGTCTTTTTGTTTGTATGCTTTGTTTTCTGTAGAAAATTCTATGAAATGGAAAACCTGTAGAGAATTGTGCAATTTTTACCGCAATTAGGATCCAAAACAGTTTTATCACCTAAAAATTCCCTAGTTCTGCTTCTGTGTAGTCAAACTCTGCCTCTGCCCCTAACTCCCAGCAGTCACTGGTCTGTTCTCCATTCCTATGTATCGTACAATGTGTAGCCTTTTGTGATTGACTTCTTTTTCTCAGCATAATGCCTTTGAGGTTCATCCCTGTTGTTGAGTGCCCCAATAATTCATTCATTTTTTTTATTGCTGATTAATATTTTATTGTATAGATGTATCTCAGTTCATTTATCTGCCTATTGAAAAATACTTGAGTTATTTCTAATTTGTAATGATAATAAAGATTGTGTTAGTTCATTGGTACTGCTATAAAATACTGCTAGAAACAAGGCAATTTATAAACAGAAAAGGGTTTATTGTGGCTCATAGTTCTCCAGGCTGCACAGGAAGCATGGCCCCAGCATCTGTTCCTGCTGGGGGCCTCAGGGAACTTACAGTCATGGCAGAAGGCAAAAGGGCCTGGTGTAGCTCACGGCCAGAGAGAAAGCAAGAGACACAGGTGGGGGTGGTGCCACACTCTTTTAAAAAACCAGATCTCACGTGAACTCAGAGTGAGAACTCACTCCTTACCTCAAGAAGGGTACCAAGCCATTCATGAGGGATTCACCTCCATGACCCAATCACCAGGCTACACTCTGGCATTAGGGATTACATTTCAACATGATGTTTGGAGGGGACAAACATCCAAACCACATCAAAGTTGTTATGAACATTCATTTGCAATGTGTGTGAGTCTGCATGTATGTGCATAAGTTTTCATCACTCTAGGTTAAATACCCAAGTGTGGGATTGCTGGTCATATAGTAAGTCTATCTATTGATTTTTTTTTTTTTTTTTATTTCTAAGTTTCATTTCTATTACCTGTTTTGTTCCAGTTTCTATTTATTTCTATTTATGGTGCCATTTTTATTAAATTGTTGGTATGCAGAAAGTTTTATCTTCTTCAAACACTGGATTTTGTTAATTTTTTTTAACGCTAGTATAACTATGGCAAGACCTGCCTTTATTGCTGTTTAGATTTAGGTAAGAAAATTATTCAAGTGAAAAATGCTACTTTTTTTTTTTTTTTTTTTTTTTTTTTTGAGATGGAGTCTGGCTTTGTCGCCCAGGCTGGAGTGCAGTGGCGCGAGCTTGGCTCACTGCAAGCTCTGCCTCCTGAGTTCACGCCATTCTCCTGCCTCAGCCTCCCGAGTAGCTGAGACTACAGGCGCCCGCCACCACGACCGGCTAATTTTTTTGTTTGTTTGTTTGTATTTTTAGTACAGACGGGGTTTTGCCATGTTAGCCAGGATGGTCTCGATCTCCTGACCTCATGATCCACCCCCCTCGGCCTCCCAAAGTGCTGGGATTACAGGCGTGAGCCCCCACGCCCAGCCAAAATGGCACTTTTATGATATTTTCCTTCTATGATATTTTTGTCTTTTCTTTATGAGTTTTGTCTTGTTTCCTGTCGCAGATGATGCCAAAACAACTGACCATAGAAATAAGGTTTAACTGTTTTCGGTACTGGATGGATATTCAGCTGTTTTATTCTAATTAAAGCACACGTCAAGTGCCCTTCAGAATTTACATGCATAAATGGTTTTCTTTTTACATAGAAAAGAGTCTCATGTGCCGGGCGCGGTGGCTTATGCCTGTAATCCCAGCACTTTGGGAGGCAGAGGAGAGGGCGGATCACGAGGTCAGGAGATAAAGACCATTCTGGCCAACGTGGTGAAACCCCATCTCTGCTAAGAATACAAAAACTAGCTGGGCATGGTGGCTTGCGCCTGTGGTCCAGCTACTTGGTAGGCTGAGGCAGGAGAATCGCTTGAACCCGGTAAGCAGAGGTTGCAGTGAGCCCGGATCGCGCCACTGCACTCCAGCCTGGTGACAGAGCGAGACTCCGTCTCAAAAAAAAAAGAAAGAAAAGAAAGAGAGAGAAGAGTCTCATGAGAAAATATTTACAAATATATTCTAACAAATTTGGTCATCTAGTATACAAAACCTCTCAGATTAAATACACCAAATTATGAAACGATGGAAATACTAACAACAAAACATGAATCTGGCATTGGATATTAGGAATAGGAACCAAATAAACACTAAAAATCATCATAAAATTATTAAATATAGCTGGCTCTATCCCTTATATGTCACAGCAAAGTTTCTCTATGTATCTAAGAGCCGCTGAGTTATACACAATTTTCAAATCTGGTTCCTGTTAGAAACAACCCTGGATAAGGTTCTCTTCATTCTAAGCCTGGTTTTGCCATTAACTTGATCTGAGACCCAGGACACACCACACAATCTCCCTGGATTGTAGTATTCTCATTTGTCCAATTAGCAAGAACAGCACTAGATTATCCATAAATGACCTCCTTGATCTAAAAAAATATGATGTTGTAATTCTGTGATGATCTTGGGTCATTGAGAAGAAGAAGTTAGTTGGCCTCTGTGTTTAGTATACTCTGTCAGAAGTCAATGATATGCACATTTTTAAAGACCTTAAAAAATACTTAAAGAAAAACAGTTTTGGTGCCTGACAGAAATCCACTAAGTAATCCAGAAGCTTAAATATTATAGAATCATTAATTTTTGTAATGTTTTTCAAAATTTTAATATTAAAAAACTTTTAGATGTAATTTAGATTAAGCAAATACAAGAGTAAATGTAAATTCATTTCATTTTTTAGTATAATGAGATTTTATTGAGAATTACATTTTTCAATTTTTTTCAGAATTTAAAATGTCAATAATAATTTAGAGCCTTTACTTAATTATGAAACACAGGCTTTATTATAAATTATCGTTTTTTTCAGGGTGAATATACATTTTTAAAAGTTTCAAGCTTATATACTTACAAGAAAATGAGACATTAAAAATATTACTTTTACTTCTATTGCTGTAGTGCAGAACATTAAGTACAATCTTTCAAATGCTAATTTGAAATGCTAATGAATATCATCATAACTCTTGAAGAGGAATGAAAAATAAAATATGTCAATTTTAATTTACTTTAAAATAAATCATTTATTTAGCACATATTGTATTAGTAGTCTGGTGTGCATAAGACCTCTGCTGTGTTCTGGAGTAATAATGTCATACCATCTGGAGAAAATTGGAAGTCTAGTTGGGGCTACAGAAACATGTACTGCTAGCTGTATGATAATATGACAAGTACTCTAATAGGAACATGAGGAATAGAGAGTAATTAATTCTTAATAAAATTCTTTGTGAAAACTTTGCAGAATTTATAGCATATGAAAAGGATCTTATTAGTGGAGAACAGAGAATGGTCATTCTAAGAGTATGGTCATGGTAAGACCATATTATTTATTATAGAATAATGAATAATCTGTATTGGAGAGAATATAATTTTCCTGAGTGATAGAGTGTTGGATAAAGAAGCAAACAAGAGGAAATTTAAGGACATATTAGGAGAAATCTTTTTATATTATTATGTATTTAGTAGGGACCGATGTATACATATGATATGGTTTCATTAAAGAATAAGATCTCTAAAGAGTGTAAGACATACATTAAAGATGGGATAAAATGATCAGATAAAAATCTGAAATGGATGGCTGGATCGGATAGCTACAGTATTCTTTGAACTGTTCTCAAAATGCAGTGCCCTGAGCACTGATGAAAAGTTCAAATGACAAACTGCCCTCACTGAACTTTTACACAAACCACTGAAATATATACATTTACAATTTATTTGGCCTGGGAATACCACACTTTTTCTTCTTTAAAACATTACAAATTTATATTTAAATATAAAAAAAAATTATGTATCTTCCCTATCCATCCAATATACAATACATGTAGTTTTCCCTTGATTTCTAAAATGTGTTTGTGGAAGAGAATTTAATTGCTTTAAAAAAAGAAATAAAGAAATTGGATTGCTTGGTTTGGCTTACTGCTGCCTTGAATGTTCTGAGAACAATAATGCAATTAGCTAAAATGTTTATTCACAAAATTTAATTCCTGGGGAGTATATTCTCAAATTGCATCTTACAAGTGTAATGGAAGCAAGCAGTTGTTGGCTTTGCTGCCAAAATTCTGAATGGCTAGATTTTTATAAAACTTGGGTATAATGTATGTATAATCTTGTAAACTCTCCATTTTAAAATGAAGAAACTAAATTTATGAAGAACTAAATAATGAAGAAACTTAATTTTATACATACTTTTGTTAATTGTGTTTCAGTGTTCTCAGCCACAAATGAAGAAATCTTCAGTGTTATTAATTCCACAAATAAAAATTTTAATAGATTATGTTTCATTTCAATTTAATTTCATACCTGATTAAATACGCTGAATTAATAGTATTTTTGGATTGTCAGTTCCGGGACAATGTAGTGATAAGGTGGTTGAAAATGTAAGTGTGGTATTTATTCTGGACAAAGTATAAATATCCAAGAAAAATGAATGCTTCTTCTCATTACACCAGTATCAGTCAGTATTGCAGCAGTAATTCCCTATGATAACACCTTTGAAAAGAATTGCTAATAGGACAAGGACAGAGGAAATGTATTATAAAAACCTTTGCTGTATATATAGCTTATATGGCTTCTGAAAGGCACATTGTGCTAATGCTAATTGACAAACAAGGAATAATGAATGAATGGAGTCTTCACCAAACTAACCAGGGTGTTTTGTTGTTATGAGACCATAATTTATTCACAAAACTTATACAGATGATTTCTATTAACTTTGCCTTACTGTATTATTTATTTCAGGTGCTTTTTCAGCTGGCCTATTTTCTAGCCGCAGTTAAAACATACTCACTATTATGTGTTAATTTTACACGACAAATATAATGAAAATATGAAGGTTTTAATAGGTAATGACCTATTCTGAATTCGTTCAGTAAAATATTATAACAAATTAAAGCTTTCATTGAAAAAAATAGCCAATGGTAACCCATTTGAAAGAGGCCAGAAAATGATAATATATCAGAAAATGATAAGATATCTGAAAATATTTTAACGGGCATGGACTTCAATAAAATACGAGGGAACAAATTTAATATAAAACAATTTGGAAAATTTTGATATGGAGAGGAATAGCTGAACTGTTAATGTAGAAAGAGGAACACATAGATTTATTATCCCACCTGTTGAGAGCACATTTTGCTAATGCTAATTGACAAACAAGGAATAATGAATGAATGGAGTCTCCACCAAACTAACCAGGGTGTTTTGTTGTTATAAGACCATAAGTTGGGAAAACCACATCTGAATTGAGATCATATTCAAATTGCCTTTACTATAGCCTGTTTTAGCTAAGGAGGGAAAGGATTTATTTGTAAAGTGCTACCTACAGTGTGCTTTTCACCCAAATGCTTGGCAGATTTCCCATACATATATGTCATCTAGTACAACATCCTTTTAGCTTTAGATGTAGCAGAAAGTGAACTTTTAACAAAGTTTAAAATTAATGAAAAACCATTAGATTTTTCTCATTATTTATATTTATTTTTAATACATTTAGAATGCAAATTAAGTTATAATGTTGGCCCATTTCTGTCATTACTGATGATAAAGTTTTTAATTTTAAAAAAGAAATTATTTACTTTTGTTGATAATGCCATAGATCAGACCAAATTGAGTATTAAAAAAAACTTTTATAGGAATATACATATCAAATTACATAATCACATTTGTGATGTTAATCAGTAAGGAGAGATTCTTACTAGGTTTACATTGGCTGAATGATTGCCAACTTGATTCAGTCAAACCGATGTGTTCAGCATTATTTCATTTTAAGGACTTTGACCTCTAACAGCATATTGTACAGTGTAGGTCAAAATGATGAGTAACCAACAAAATTTTGGCTTTCCCAATCACTACCTTTTCTGTTGCATCAAAGCTTATATCATCCAGGAGGGAAATCTTTGTCATTATTATTAATGTATAAAGTAGTAACTATAAATTTACTATAAATCTACTTTTTTCCAGCAAATGTATTCATTTATAATTCAACACTAATAACATGTATTTTTATAGTACTTTGACCTTTTTGAAACGTCTCACATGTAAATGCATATTCAAGTTAAATTCACTGAGTGTCTATTATGTTCCAAGCACTATGAAACATGCTTTCATGTAATTTACTAAATAATCTATTAGCCTATTAAGGAATATATTATTATTATTATTATTCCTGCTGAATGAGACTTTGATTCAGGAAAATAAAAGTTTATATTTTATTAATTTTCTAATATGATAAGTATATATTTATACTATAAAATAATACAAAACAATAAGAATAGTGCAGTTTCTAGGACTTCAATATTTTAGCAAATATCATCAAATTTTATGACATTATTTATAATTGTTACCAAATTATATAAAGTTATGTCTTTTAAACCACAAACTTTTTTTCTTGCACATTATCATTGCCTCTTTTTCCTGTTGTTAAAACCTTTTCACTTGTTCTCCTCACAAACTTTTTAAATTGCAAATGAATTTCACAATCATTCTAGGAAGTAATCCATTTACAGAAAAAGAAATTAAGGAACAGGACAGATGTGACTGAAGCTGAGTCACGCTCCATTTGTGTTCTATCCAGCCTTAAACACAAATAGTCAAAAAGAAATGAGGCAAATGTGGGGATGTGGGGTGGGAAATATGGAAGCACATGACCTTCTGTGGTCCTGCTTTTTCAGACTCCTTCAGGACCCACCTTGTTGCCTAGAGAGTTATGAGTTGAAAGCATCTTTTTAGCTCTCAATTCCTGGTTTGCTCTGTTGTTTATTTCCTCACTGACTTTCCCACTCTTTTGCACCACATAGCCAGAATACCAGTATTCCTAAGATTCTGGGTGAGAACAATTCTGTGCTTCAATTTTCTAAATGCTTCATATGAATACCTCTACCAGGAAGATTTGAGAACCCATAGTATTAGCTAATTTCCTATAAAAAAAAATTGTCAGTATTAACTGGCCTTTTCAGGCTCCAAAGATAAGGTATGTTGAATCTCTTATCACTAAGAATCATTTCTCCAAAGACAGATTTTAAACTTTAAATGAAAATCTCTATTTCTCTGTATTTTACTCCCAAGATCACTGGAATATGTAGCTGTTGAAAATATAATGGGTAAATAATAAAGTGATCATTGGAGAGCTATCCATGCTGTAATTTGAACAGGCAAGTAAATCTGGACTTTGTAAACAGATGCTCTGTTGAAATTTCTGGAAGGAGCCATTCTTCATATTATTGTAGATGTCTTTATCGCACTTACTAGGCTAGACTCTGAATGATGAAATAATAAAGTGATATTGGTTTTGATGTGTTTTACTTTACCTTGTGAACAAAATCATTGAACAATGTCTCACTGAAACTGCAATCCTGAAAGTGTTAATGTTCTTTGTGATATGTTCAAGAATTAAGAATAAGAAATGGTTGAAAGGAATATGATTAAAGAATATTTTACTAGAAAGCAGATTTTGGAATTTTAAAAAGAAAAAAATGATGATTTTTACCTTGAATTTGGGTGAATAGAAAAAAAATCAATTTTAGTAGACCCTTCATTAAATATCATGGAGTGAGATTGATGAGCCTTCATAAATGTATTGACAATAAATGACACCACATTCCAACCTGAAGATTGATTATTCTTTTTTCACTGAGATCAGTTATCTTTTTTTTTTCTTATGTCTATTAATATTTAAGACCTGGCAAGAATTTTGAATTTAAAATCTTCAGCCAGACCTGGTTAGCAAGTTTAATTCATGTTGGTCCTATCTAGCAAACTTAACCTGATGTATTACTTGGTAAAGTAATTACTTCTTTTTTGCCTTTCCTGTCTTCCCTAGGTTTTGCTGACCATTCCATCCTTTTGGCTTCTTCTGTCTTTTTATCCTCCCACTTCACTTATGGAACCTCTGGTATACAATGTCTTTCACTCTCTCTCTTCTCTCTCTCTCTCTCCGTCTCTCAATATATTTGACTCCCTTGCCTTAGTCTTGAAATAAGAACTGATATATTCAAAGAATCTTTCAAAATCTAATATCTAATCTCATGTAAAGAACATGTAAATAAAGGAATCTTAATTTTTATCCTCCTCTTTCCTCTCCTCTTGTCTTTTACGTGTACTTTTTCTCCTTCCAAAACTGTGTTTCCTTAACTTCCCACAACCCCCACCAAAACACATATATGTGCTTTTTCTTCCATCATTCTGTCTAACTGCAAAGAAAAGAATAACTTACTCTTGGGTTACTTGAATTTATTCATATATTCTAATTAGAAATAAAAGTCCTGAATGGACCATTTATAGGACAGGACAATCCTTTACTTGTAAGTAGAAAGCATAGGGAAATGGAAATTGTTGATGGAATCAGACGTTACTAAAATTATTATTTATTCTGCTGTCAAAATGATGTTTGAAGTAAAAATTTTTTATGTCAGTTAATACTCAGATCGTTAGTTAAGGATGTATAATATTTAAGTGACATATGTAAAATGCTTAGGAATGGAGATGATTTTAAAATATTTTTTACAGTAGGAATTAATATTAATTAGTAAAGTGCACTGCTTATTAATTTAACCATAACTTTGAAAGTTTGCACTAAGATATATCTTGAAAACAAAATATTTTCAGTGTGAAATAAAATTTGAAATGACAATTTATATCAGACAATGATATATAACAAAATTATTAAAACAATCCCAATTTCATCTTTTTAGGTTCATTTCATTAATTTTCAAGATCTGTTTTACAAATGCCATGTGTGCATATTCAAGGTAATTCGGTTTGTAAATAAAAGTAGAAGATGTCAACAAATAGTAAGAGAAATGTCACTCTTCTGTAGTGAATAATTTAAAAATGTTAAATCAACATCTAAAACTGCTAGTACTGGTTCTACTACAAAGATACCCCTTAAGCTTCATGGACCTCAATTTCTACTCTAAAAACTGAGAGTGTTGGACTTAATGACTAAGATATCCACTGAACTCTAAATGTTTAATATTTAAAATCTTCCTTCTTGCTCTATAAACTTAACCTGCTTTCTTTGGGATTTTAGGAATGGAAGGAATGTCATTTGTATTTGCTCTTACAGATGTTAAGGTAGACAAGAAACTCAATTGGAATGACAGAGTATAATTTCTACATTTAAAATGTTGTGTTGACTAATGCAATAAATTTGTACTCAGTTATAAGTAGAGGCGATGAGTACCAAGGCATATGATCAGTGCAAGTATACCCCTGAGACAATATAATTTTCAGGGAATCAAAATAATCAGCAAGAGAGCATATATTTCCTTAATGGAGTACTGAGAGTTTATTAGCTTCTGCTGGAGTGCTGATTAAAAAAAAGGAGAAAAGGGAAAGATTCAGTTGAGTTTTTAAACTTCAGTTAAATAAAAAGATTTTGCCTATGTTATTTGCATGGTTAATATATCTAGAAAGGTTAATTTTATATTGAAGAAACCAATGTAGTAATTATAGAAGTGAATATAAATATTACCAGTGGATTCGAGGAATTAAAATGTCACATAGTTTCATTTATTACTTTACTATATCAGACATGTGTTAAAAAGTTTTGCTCCAGTTGAACAAGCGAGTAAAATAAATATAGGAAAAAATACCCCAAAAACTTCTTTTACAGAAAGAAAAACGATATACTTTTTATTTTCTAGAGGTGATGAAAAGTGGACTAGAAATAATTCCTCTGTTAAACTAGGCATCTTGTAAAAGAGAACTATCACTATATATTGTTCCTGGGATTCCCTGTGAATAAGTGGCAATGTGAGGCTATAGTAGTCACAGCTCTTTATTCCTTCCAAACCAGTTATTGTGCTGCTAATTAGAATTGGATATTGGTGGTAGTGGAAATGGGGAAAACTATCAATGTTACTTTGTGTTAAATTTTAATCACACAAGTTAGGACATTCAGAATTATGGTTTCCATGGTAACCACAACACTGAGTCCTGTGTGAAGGCATTACAGTGGGGGTCTTTGATTAAAAGAAAGTAAACCAGAAGTGAAACAAAAATGCTCCATATGTGCAGCTAAAGTTACAAAAAAAAAAAAAAAATCCTGCTCCCTTGTCCTTAATTATATTTGCTTAATGGTATGTCACGTGCTTGTGCAGTACACTGAAAGATCTGTTAGAATTCTCATGAGGATGCTCTGTTTGCATTAGATTTTAAGTGATTATTTTTATAGCACCTTTTCCATTTTTGAATTTATCTTTTCTCATTTTAAAAATAATTATAGAATCTGACTTTAGGGACCCTGTGACAATTTATGTGGAAGGAAGATTTTTTTTTAAAAAAAAAGATTTTTTGAAAATGCAGTGGATAGAATTATAGTCCTGGAATTTTTGCTGATAATTTTTCATTTTGAGCAGTGAGGTTAAGAAAGTTATTTAAAGTTTCATTTTTATTAAGTTAATTTGTATCACATAAAACAACGTAAGCAACAAATTATACTGATTAATTCAGGGTGTGGTAGAATACTGGATCTATTAAAAAGAGTATAACAGTAAAAAGGAGTTGGAGTCACTGATCACTACAGACAAAATATATTTGGAGAACATTTATTTTTGAAGAACACATTCAGCTCAGAGATAATAATCATTAAACGATTATATTACATTCCTGTGTGATTTTAAATAAAAATGAAATATTTAGTATGTAATGGAAAACAATTACGTTTCACACAATTAAATACATGTACAAGCATGAATAGAAATGCTTCTGCTGTAGGAACAGAAAAGCCTGCTCAAATATAGTTTTTTTGTGTAAGAGTGATTTATTGAATAACTATTATGGTTTAAATTTTGCTAAGTTTATTATCATATAAGTTGAAATGTTTCAGGAAACATATGGTCTAGTGGTATTTTTGTCAAAAATAAGTAAACATAAGGACACAGATTTTTCTACATTTTCATCTCTAAATATGGAAAATGCTAGTAAGACTAATATTTCTCACAATGTGGTTCAAAAACCTGTAACATATATTCAAACCAGATATGTAGATTCAGTGTTTCTCTAGTAATAGGTATATTTCTCTTAGGCATAGGTGAATGCCAGTGTTTCAGCTTTGAAGATCAAACATCATTTTACAGACCATTAATCTGTTGAAGAGGTCAGCAAACCTTTTGAGTAAAGGGCCAGATAGTAAACACTTTAGGCGTTGAGGGATATGTGGTCTTTCCTAACTGCTCAGCTTCCCTGTTGTAGTGCAAAAGCAGCTTTAGTCAATAAGTAAACAAATGAACATAGCTGTATTCCAATAAAATTTTAATAGGTGCTGAAATTTGAGGTTCCTATAATTTTCACGTCATGAAATATTTCTTCGTCTTTGACTTTCTTCAACACTTACAAAATGTAAAAAACTTAGCTTGAAAGATTTACAAAAACAAGCAGTGTGGCAAATTAATCTTGTGGGCTGTAGTTTGCTAAAGCCTGGTCTATTGGATGTCCTGTGTTTTGTACAGGAAGGGGTTGTTTGTTTGTTTATTTTGATATTATTTGTCTGCATGAGAAAAGTTAGTGCTTAAATATTCAAAAATATTTTTTAAAAAATTATTCTTTGCTTCCACCAATGTTTTAATCATTTGATGATCCATTCCCCATTTTGAAGTTATAGTGCTGTCATCTACATGGATTTGGTAGGTTCAATAAGCAGCACTGTTTTAACACATATGAATTTTAATCAAGTTGAGAGCTAGATGAAGATTTGGACAGATCAACTTAAAAATGTTAATAAAGTGGTTGGAGCATACATATCTCCTAGATAGGGTGATGTTGCTGCAACACTTATAGTGTGGAATAATACACCAGAATCTCTTTCCCTTTGCATGCTTTTCTGCCCAGAGATGGGAGAGGGAAAAGAAATGAACTGGGTATGTCAGGTTCTTTTCCTAAATTTATCAGCTAGAGAAGTCACCCTTCTTCCCTCCAGCAGAGTGAAGAAAGGCTGGCAACTGCCAGAAAGTTACATTAAAGGTTATTCTTTCTTAATAAAAATGAATTTGGGGGGGTGTTTTTCCATCATATTTCATTCATTCATTCATTTATTCCTTCAATCATTTAACAAATCTTTTTAGTTACCTTTTGTGTTTATCTGCTTGGGCTGCCTTAACAAAATGCCATTGTTTAGGTGGCTGAATAACAGTAGTTTATTTTCCTACATTTCGGGAGGCTAGAAGTCTCTCATTTCAAGGTGCCAGTTTCCAGTGTAGGCCCTTGTCTTGGCTTGTATATGGCTGCCTTCTTACTATATCCCCACCTGGCCTTTCCTTATTGTGTGCACACAGGGAGTGGGAACTCTCTGGTGTCTCTTCTTATAAGAGCACTAATCCTACTGGGAAAAGGCTTCATCCTTGTAACACAATCAGATATACATATTTGGTCTGTATCCCACTTTTCTGACACACAGCTCCTAAAACCCTTAGAATCTCTGAAGTGGCAAGTGTCTTTTTGTAGACTAATGAGATTAATAGTGGCTGAAAGCTCCTAAATACCTTCAGAATCTGAACTATTTCCGGGGACATCAACCATGTGATTACAAGGTGGGAACTGAATGTCCTACCATCTAACCTCCAGAAATGGGAAAGGGCCTGGAAATAGAATCAGCTACCATTTGCTCATGATTTAACAAATCATGCCTACTTAGTGAAGTCTCACAACCCAGAGAGATTCTGGGTTGGTATGCAGTGGAGGTGCTGGGAGGCCATTGCACTGGAGAAGACCTTGAAGCCCCGTGCTCCTTCTCATACCTTGCCTTATGCATCTCTTTCACCTGGTTGTTTGTCAGTTGTATGCTTTTATAATAAACTGGTAATTCAGTAATCAACTGTGGAATAATTTTAACAAATTATTGAACCCAAGGAGTTGTTTGTGGAAATCTGCTGTTCATAGCTAGGGAGTCAGACGTGCAGTTGATTGTCTGTATTTGCAACGGGTGTTTGAAGTTGGGGGACAGGCTTGTGTGATTGACCCCTTAACCTGTGGAGTCCGTGCTAACCCTAGGTAGATGGTGTCACTATTGAACTAAATTATAGGACACACCGCTAGTACCTGGAGAGCTTGAGAATTGGTTGGTGTGAGCAAAATCCCCACACATTTGGTGATCAGAAGCATTGAGAGCAATAGTAGTATAGTGAGAAAACAGGCATTTTTCCTTACAACCCTTATCATCTTATTTAATCTTAATTGCTTCCTTAGAGGCTTCATCTTTAAATACAGTCACTTTAGGGTTTAGGGCTTCAATATAAGAAATTTTAGGGGATACCATTCAGTCTATAATATCTGTACTGTGCCAGGCTCTATGCTAGTTAGTAGATATATAATAGTTAGCAAGTTTCTGGCAGCATGGTGTTTACAGTCCATTGGCAGAGACAGGCATAACTAAAATAATTGCACTGACTAATGTGTAATTGCAAACTGAAATAAATTCTCTGAATGAATGGAACAATATCATTTGACTACATTATAATTATAAATAATATATATGCCATATACAATAAACCAATCTAACCTAGCCCAATGGGTTCAGAGCAGACCTCCCTGAGGACTAGAAAGGAGTGTTCTAAAGAAAAGAAACATTTTGGGAGCATGTTTTCCTGTTTAGTTACTCTGAGGAAGACTAGTACCTTGCTGTTTTCCAATTGCAACTGACTTTTTGCTGTACAAAAATACAGGAATAAATGCATGGGCTGTAAAAAGTTACTTGGTTGAACTTCAAATGGTTTACCTGAAAAAGCATAGAAGCATGTCATTGAACATTTCTTTATTCTGGCTTTAATATTTATTATTGTGGAGGATGCCTCAGGTGGGTGTGACTGCTGAGAAGTGAGAACACTCTTTAAATATGTCAATTTTAAAAAATTACCACCCTGAATAAAGATTATAATAATCTTTATGCTATATATAAGTCATTTGGTCTAAATCAATACCATGTTCACTTTTGTCCTTTGCAAAAAGTGTCTGGTTAATATTAATCAAGAAGGTAAATCCATTCATGTTTTCAATAATCAAGTCAAAAAGTGTCAGAGTCGTGATTAAATAATGGCTTAGATGTAAAGCTTTTTAGTTTTTAGAACCCTGATGTGTTACTGTATTACTAGTATCCTCATATTGCAGAGGAATATCTAACAATGTTTAAAATGCCCATAAGAATATCATTTAAAATGATGGGATACATATAAACAGGTGAGATATAAAAATAATGGAGTAACTATGCTTACATGGGACTCCACTTGGTCAGATGTTCTTTGTCAACGCCCTTCCCAGACTTGATCTCGGAAAGCCTTCATAGTAGCTACTTACTTCTTTGGAATGAAATGAAATTCATTGAGGAAGGAATCTTACATGAGTTTTAGACTTCGTGAGTCTTTGGAACCACTGCTACCTGCCCATTATGGAGAATTCAGAAATAATGGCAGATTAAAAACTAATTGATTTTACACTGAATAAGTGATTCCAGTAGGAAAGGAAACATGAAATTTCTTAGGCTTTAACATACTTTCATATGTGTGTAATTAGTATTATAGTAACTATACATTTCTTGTTACTATATGTAAAGGACACGGTTCTGTAACAGGTATTATTTGTAGATGTTTAGCACTGCATATGAGCTGTGTTTATTATGAGCTATCTAGTTTAGATGCATATCTATAGTAATTCTATAATTTGAGATTTATGACAATAAAAATTTTGTTGAGAGTTACCGAAGCATTCCTATATCATGAGAACTGTCCATTAAGCTTAATGGAATACCAAACTGTCTTCTGGCAAACATCACTTATTTCAGTTTATTCAAACTCCATGTAGTCCTCAGATAAAAATACAAAATGTAAAATTATATGCTAAATATTAGTACCGACTATGAGATACAGTATTTTTTTAAATATTTAGAGATAAAATAGAATTTGGAATCACAGATTTTTTACCCTACCTTTGCCAAATTCTTATGTTGAGAAGCTTTTTTTGTATTAAATGCAAAACATGTTTTCCACATGGCCTAATGGTAAGCTTTCTAAATAATTAACATTACTCAGTGTAGTGGTCAGCCACAACCAGAAAAAGAACGCATTTTCTTCTGTGTAATTCAACATCTGGTTGTCACTATAATGCTAAACCTACCAGAAATACTCTTTGCCAGATGTGACTTATAGTTACATTATACTTTATTCAGTTCCGCCAAATTTATTTGAAAAGAAGTCAAAGATATCACCAGGAATAAACAAACTTCAAACATTTTATACATTCATTCATTGAAGTGGTAAAAACATTCATAATGAAAATAGTTAACACTTATTGAGAAGGCCCATATATCTACTGTCTGCGTATGCATTATCTGGTTTAATTTTTACTCTGTGAGAACAGATTCTGAGTGCTCCTTAAAGATAGATGAGAAAACTGAGGATTTAAAAAAAAACTGTGGAATGTCACATAGCTAACATGTGGGAAAGCCAAGCTTTGAATCCAGGCTGAGACCCAAGTGCCGTACAAATAATCTTCCATCTATTTGGCTGTAGTGTAGTGTAAATTTTGACCCTACCTATAAAAAAAAGTTAGGTGGTTAAATTTCATAGGTTAAATGACTTAATTCTCATAATTAATGAGGGAGTACATATTGCTTATATAAATTTCTAATACATTTTAAAGATGATATATATTATTAAAGTAGATAAATTACTATTTTACCAATATGTCTTTCTCCATTGAACATGCAGATTTTTTGTGGTGTTTAATGTTGTTTTTACTATCTCTGTATTGATAGATAATTCATTTTAATGAAAAACTAAGTGGGGTGTTATGTCATTCCTAGGCTTATATTATTTTAAATTTAACTTTTTTCTTTTTATTTATTAAAAAATACTAAGATATATATGTGGTTAATAAATCACTGGAGTTATTCACCATTTGAAATATTCCACATTCATGTTTGGAGAGGCAAGAGTAGCTCAGATATTTTAACTGTAATGTGTTTGTACAAGAAAAATATTCTGCACAACTTATTCAGCATGCCAGGTTGGTAAAAATATAAAACACTGTTAGCATTGTTCTTTAATAGGTGAGCTTATCTCCTATAATGGCTAACTGATGTCATTGGAATTTGCTTCAGGTAATAACAGTATGCTACATACTACAAATCATTCCATGGAACCAACTGTCATAAATGAGAGTGTAAGGTTTTATATTTCAACTAAGGTTAGAAATAACAAAATAAAATATTATGGATACGATTAACTTAGTCTGATTTGTATAGGTCTTATTGCATTCCTAAGGCATTCTAAGTTAGGCAAATAATTATACAAATAATTCAGCAGGTCTGTAATTGGTTTCAGTGATAAAATTTATATTCAGTGCCTAAATCTGAAACAATAAACCCTTACAATAATTTATTATAATTTTGCAGATTTTAGAGATAATTTGAGGGTTTTTTTTGTAACTGGAAGTCAAGATTGTAGCCGCATGAAAAAATTGCATTAAAATTATACTGAAGTAAGGTGTTTAAAAAATAGCTTGCTTTGATATTGCAGAAGTAGATATGTCATTAGTCTTCACATGTTAATTTTCTTTTTTCTCAAAATATATAATGAAAAAATAGTCTCTGCCTTTGAAACCTTAAATAAAGTCTGAAAGTATAATACAATAAATACTTATTCCCTTAATTTCATTTCTTTATAACTTATGAAGCCTTCAGACTTCAAGGTCGGTGGTTCTGACAAATTTTCTGTATTCACAACGTGCTGATGGTGTCACAGAGGTGTCCACAAGAAACTGAAGAAAACAACCAGCTGTGTAAACCAGTTTTTAGTTTAACTTGCATCTTGTTTTACCTGCCAAACAAAGCTCTGCAGTAACAGTTTCTCTGTCATCATTGAAGAACAACTTGAAGGGTTAGAAAAAGGCAATAGAGATTCAAATCCCAAGAGATGAGGGAGACTGCATTAGCTCATATGTAATGGACATACTTTACCATTAATTTTACAAACACATGCATTTAAAGCTATAAAAACACTTTTGGCTTGCATTCTCAAGTATGTATGTACTCTCTAAATGAATGAATTCACTAGAGAATGAATGAATACATGACTGAATGGAGAAGTAAATAAAGGGATCCTTTATAAATCCTGAACTCAAAATTATAAATTGGTTTTCCATAACAAACATTTTGTAGATTATCGTTATGAGGAATGCATCTGGAAAAATAGCTATCTAAATACATATGTTAGTAACTCTATATTACGACATTTCTGAAATGAGAAATTGGGGCTTCTGGCAGGGGCTGGGGTTGTGGAGCCAGGCGAGGGAGGAGGAAAGGAAAATAAGAGAAAAACAAATTAAAATGAAGGAACCCAGTACTATTTATAAGATGGATCTAAGGCTGTCAGGGAAATCTCACCAGAATTTAAACTCCTGCAAGGTTTTTTTAAAGATCACATAAAATTGACTATTTAAACTCTTCTGTGTGTTTTCTTTTTGTTAAAGATTTTCCTTCCCTTGGTCCTCAATGAATTCCAAATGCATTGAGCTTATTAGCTTGGTTCTTACCTCTCTTGCTGAGCCCCTGTTGGCCAATGAGAAGGCCATTTTAAACTACTGACCCTGCACCTGGGTATTTGCAGCCCATAGGGGTATTAGCTGCTGTCCATTTTTTTTTTCCTGCTCTGCTGCTTGTAAAGACTTGCTTTGTTGCTGACTATACAGAGATTACTTTGATCATTCCCTGCTTATGAGAATAGATTTCCATAAGCCCTACATGTATTTTCCAGTTCTTATTGGTATGGAGAACTGGCTGGACTGTAGCCTGGTTTTCTGTCTTAAGCCTTGTGAAAATATCCCCTACTTACCAATATTTAAATTGGAAATAAATTATTTAATCTAGATTATTTAATTATTTATATAGAGTACAAAAGAATCTAATGATACATTTTAAAGCTCTTAAAATTAATATGTATGGATTTAGACTAAGATTCAAATATAAATTGAGTTACAACCTGATTTTTTTTCTTGGAAGTGAGAAAACACTGAGTTTGGATGATGTTAAAGTGTTTGTGTTGCCTCTTGCTAAGTCTAACATGCTTTTAAACTTATTTCTAAGAGTGTTTAAATCCTTTTTGTGGATTAATTTCAAATAAACATCAGAAATAAAGAAAGCTGTTGATTCTGAAGATTAAATATATTGGCTTTGAAGTTTTATGCAGTTTCTGCATTAATTTTGTATTCCTGACCCTCAATGTGTCATCAAAAACAATCATTTTAGCTATGAATTACAATACTTGCATATTCTGCCCCAGGACTATCTCTGCCTGATTCATTAACTTGCTTTTCAAGTTACATTTTCAATAAAAGCCAAGATACGCTTTGAGGAAAAGAAAGTCACCAAAAAAATCCCAGTTAGTTGAAAAATTTTATTATATATATAATATATATATTATATATTAGACATATATAAAATACACATTTTATATATAAGTCTATCTCATTCCAAGCTTTTCCTTTTCATATTTATCAAGCAGGATATATTTCATTTTTCTTTTCTGATGTTTAAAAATAAGGCATTGTGATAGTCTTAATTAATTCATAGTTCCAAAACGCTAGTCCACATGAATTACACAAAAGAAAGGCATTCAGAAAGCCTAGTTCTGTAGAGGTCTAAATGTCTTCGTTATAGACAAAGTTACTTCATGCATTTTTCACTCTGTTTTAGCAATATTTTTAAAAATAATATGATCATAAGCCCTTTTTAACCAAAATTTGATCCAGAAAATGAAACGTCATGATTTTTATTACAATAAAATTGACAATGATTTGATTTGTAAGGTTAATCCAAAAGAAGAATGGGTTTGTTATGCCTTTCTTGTCTTTAAATAAGTGTTATCTTTATATTTTCAAATGCATTTTTAATTCAAATTTTATAGTATTAAAACAGGTCAGAACTTAATTAAGGGATCACAGAATGGGAAGTTTAGAGAGAACATAATATGGTACATTTTTGTATATGTGGATGCATATACTAGATTTTTACAATAATCAGGTCTTTGCATTTGTGTTTTTAATCTCCTCTAAAGGAACAAATCAAATCAAAAACTGCTTAAATTATTACTTTGGCAAATAGTGAAGGACGGAATAATTAAAATTCTGAGAGTTTTTTTTCTAGTAATTCATGACATTAAAATAATTGATGTTGGACATTTTTAAATGACATTTTTAAAAAAATGACTCTATTTGTAAATTTATACTCGTGGGTTCTAAAAATGAGTAGCATTTGGAGATGAGCTAGATACAACAGGATTTTTTCTTTCTTTTGACAAAACTACCAGAATTATACAAATAATTCTTGTATATTCTCAACTATATTCCCCAAATAGAAACATTGTACCTTTTATCACATTGCTTTTTTCCCTTTCCTTTTCTTTCTCTCTCTTTACTTCAGTATGTATTGTGTATTTGCCCTCTCTTTAAATACTTTAGTGCGTAGTGCATATTTTCTTTGAAAAAATAAGGATGTTCTCTTATATAACCACACAACAGTGATCAAAATTAAGAAATCAACAGTATTACAATACTACTGTGTAATCTATGAACAGGTCTAGCTATATAATTCGCAGGACCCAGTACAAACTGATAATTCAAGGCATTGGCAGGGGAAATCAATTTCCTCTCCAGTGGACCCACCACCCCAACCCGTGGTGGACAGGTGATCTCCAAGTGATTCCAACTTCTGTGCCTGGACGTACTCAGTATATCCTGGATCAGGGTTGAGTGGAAACCCTTGCTGAATGCCCACAGAATACACTATCATGCATGCTGCTGTCCTGAGCCAAGGAGTCACCTCCTTGCCCCAAGCTCCCCTAAGCTCAGACATCCTGTCTGGTGACGGAGCTGCTGATGCAATTTTGGTGCAGCGAGTGGAATGTCAGCAGGAACTGGGATTCCAAAAGGTCTGAATCGAGTAACTCAGAACCCATCCTATGGAGGTTGCAGGATGTCAGATTATACTTGAACCAAGGCTCTTGGTGTCTGTCATCCCATTGGGCTTTACTTACAATACACAAATTCAGAGATAAAATTGGTAAGAATTTCAGGGAGATTATTGAGGTATGAAACCCCAAGTGTTGATTTTTGAGTGTGGAGCCTCATGCAACTGCACTTGGTCATATGCCCATGATCTCAGCTCTGTCTATAAACCTATTCAGATTTTGTCAATTGTCCCAACAATGTCAGTTATAACAAAAGAACATTTCTGATCGTATATTACATTCAGTGATCATGTCTCTTCAGTTTCTTTTTTTCTGGAATAGTTAGTCAGTCTTTGTGTTTTATGACATTGATATTTATGAAGAATATAGGACAGTTATTTCACTGACTGTCTCTTAATTTGAGCTTTTCAGATGTTTTCTCCTGGTAAGTTTTGGCAGGAATACTACAGAAATGATGTAATATTCTTTTCAGTGCATCATATCAGGAGGCAAGTGATGTCAGCAACAGTAATTTTCCAGGCATCCCTCCTCCATAGATATTATTTTGTAACACAGCAGAATTCTTTCTTAAATAGCTTGCCCAATTTTTGTTTGCCTAATATGTGAATAATCAGCTATTTCCAATTTCAGATGACCTATGTTAATACTTCAAAGCAATATTCAACTTCCAGGTTTGAGTCATTAATGATATTTCTGCAGCTTTACATCCAATTTTGATGAATTTCTCTTTCCTTCCTTATCTTTTTTCAGAAAAATTACCAGTTCTCTTATTAGATTATGTTTTCTCCACATTCATGATCTGTCATAAATTTCATGCACATGTTAGGCTGAGCTGGTGGAAGGACTGCTTATATTTTATTTACTAGATGTCAGGAAATACTTGGGGTATTTCAGAGATTCCCCAAACATTTTCAGAAGAAATGATATTGAAGAGAAAATCACTTTGAAAATTAAGCTATGAAAGTGATAATTCCATCTTAATATGAGAATTCACTAAGTTTTTGAAACTTTTCTTCTTGTTTAGATGAAAAGTTAACAATGTGTTAACCCTCATATATTCATGTTAATAAATATGAATTGAATTCTGGATATTATGTCATTGCTCACACCTCTACTTCAGTAAACTAGGTGCTATGGGTTTCTTGTCTCACAAAGCTCAATTTGTTGTGGTATTTTTGTTTGTTTGTTTTTTGGAGACTCTGTTGTCCAGGTGGCGTGTAGTGGCATGAACACAACTCACTGCAGCCTTGACTTGGCTCAAGTCCTCCTCCCATCTCAGCCTCACGAGGGAGCTGGGATTACAGGCATGTATCACTGTGCCCAACTATTTTTTTAAGAAATTTTTTTCGTAGGGACAGGGTCTTGTTTTGTAGCTTAGTCTGGCCTCGAACTCCTGAGCTCAAGCAATCCTATTGCCTTGGCCTCCCAAAGTGCTAGGATTATAGGTGTGGTCCCCCACACCAGGCCAGTACACTCAGTTCCTGGCCAAAGATACTACAGTTTCAGTTCAGTGGGGTTAAATCCTATGAAAAAGGCAAGCATTGGTTGTTCTGGGAACACTGATGTGGATGCCTAACTCAGCCTAGCCTAGATTAGGACATGAACATCTTTGGTGTTGGTGGTAAAGTGGGTTCTGCCTACCATAACTGGAATGGTAAATCTTTTGTTGTAGTTTCTGAGGCGCATTTCATTTTTCCAGTCTGTTTCTCTGTGTCCACATTGGACAGTGCTATTGCTGTATCCTAAAGTTAACTAACTTGATTCTTCTCTCCTTCCTTTCCATTTGGCTCTAGAGCCCAGGTGTTGTTTTACTATAGGTTATTGTGTATTTTCCTGTTCTAGATTTTTTATTTAGAGACTTTCTATTTGTTGCTAAGATGGCGTTCTGTCATTTGTTTTCATGCATTTTTGTAATTGCTCATTGGGAAACTTTTATGATGATTGCTTTAAAAATGTTTGTCAGATAATTCTGACATCTCTATCATCCTGGTATTGGATTCTATTGATTGTGTTTTTTCATTAAGTTTGACATGTTCCTGGTTCCTCATATAATGAATGACTTTCAGTTGACAACTGGATAATGTGTGTATTAGGTTATGAGGCTCTGGCTTTTATTTAAATCTTCTGTTTGAGCTGGTTTCTTTTCTCACAGGAAGGTTAGTTTGTAGCTGCCTTGTTACTGCAGGTGGAGATGATAGAAGTCCACGTTCTACACTCAGCTACTGCTGATATTGAAGCTTTTTATTACTGTTGGATGTGCTCAGGAGGTTAGGCTCCTCACTAGGCCTCTACTGATGCTGCCCTTACTGAGATGGGTATGAGTGCCTTGTTACCCCTGTGTGACCTCCACTGATACCGGGGGTCGGTGTGCCTCCTTACTGGTGGGGAGTGATGAAAGTCTTTACCTGGCCTCTGTTTACACCAGCATCTTAGGAAGTGGGGAAAAGGGTGCTCTTTACTGACAATGTGGGGTGGCAGGTCATTGCTACTCTGGAGTGGGGATGAAAGTCCAAGGTCCCCACTAGCCCTGCCTAACCCCACCTTTTTGGGGGGTGCATAGAGGTGCCGGGGTTATAACCTAGTGGAGGTGGAACTCTAGGCTTTCTTTGGTCTTTGATAATGTGGGTGTGGGTGGGGCTAAAGTTTTCTCTGTTGTTTGCCTGGAGTAGTGCAGTGTTTATCTAAAAGTTTTCTGAATTACTACATTGCCCCTTTCCTGGTTCTTTGGCTCAGGAAAGCAAGCTTTACTGGGCCATTTTTGGTCTGTATCTGTTGGTGTTTCCATGTTGCCAGATTTTTCTGCTCCACATCTGGAAGTATGAGTTAAACAACAAACAACAAACAAACAAACAAACGAATGAAACCAGGGAACTCAGCGCCACGTCGTTCCATGAATCCACGTTGTTCCATGAGTCTGAGGCCTGTCTGCCTTATTTTCTCCATCCTTCAGCATCTTCTTACGTTTGTTTTATAATACAGTAGTCCTCCTTTATTCACAGAGAATACTGGTTTGGGACCATTTTATTAAAATCGTGCATTTTGCAAATAATTTCTACATATTTGACAGTTGTGTATAATTTTTCCATAGTCATTGTGAATATTTATGTCCGAAAGGCCTGTTTCTATTATTGAATTAAACCACACTGCTGGGACTAGAATTTGTCAACTCTGTAGGAAACTGAGACAAGTCAGGAAATTATCTCAGGAGTCACTATTAGTCTGCCACAGACCATTCTGAAGGGCTGAAAGCATTACACGCAGATGGCAGCCTAGGACTAACTTACCTGGAAAAATTGGAATAATAATAACAAAAGCATTTTCCTACTTTTGGTTAGGTCTAATTAAAATATGTAAAGTTTCATAAACTTTTCAGTAGGCAATTCTTCTCAAATGTAAGATACATTGTCCCTTGTATGTGATTTAGAGAAAAGTTTTCTACTACTAAACATATGTTAATTATTTTGAACAGCCGACCTGTTTCTGTATTCCTTTATAAGAATATACTGTTGTTATTCCCAGAGAAAATTTTATTATCTTAAATTTGTTTATTCTTCTCCTCTGGTAAATAGATGAGTTACTTCAGGTAACATGATCTAAATTAATATTTCCAACAATTGGATAATTACGCTTGGTATTTTGCTTGACTCTGATTGGTTATTGGTCATTGAGTGGTTTTGCAGTTATACTAAGGAAAAGGAGGAGACACAGACAGTCAAAATATGAGAATTTCTTTGTTTATTTTTGGAATAATATATCAAATCAAAGAGGTATATTTCTGGTTATATTTGTTCTGCTTGATCTCTGGTTGTTACATAAGTTGTCATATGTTACCAAAGCTTATTCATCTAAAGTGGTTTTTCATTTAGTGTCTTGTAAAGGACATAATCAGTTTTTCAATCATAGTCATAGAAATAATGATAATAGTAATTTTGATATTTACATTATCCCAGCTTAAAAATCTCTAAATTTTCATCAAGATCCTGGGTAAATATATTATCTGTTTAGTCTGCATAGTAGCTTTCTGCTTGTTCTAAAAATAGTTGGAAATGTGCAAACTATATTGTGTCTAAATGAAAAGAGATGCCTGCTTATTTTTAGAGATATTTCTTATTTTGTTTTGACATTAGAAAATAACTTTAGGTATTTTTTAGTGAAGGCAGTCTTTGATAAAAACATAACATTTAGAAATAGGAATATTAAAATACATTAATTCAGGAATGTCTATTTTTGGCCTATTTCTATTATAACATCAAGGACCTCAGCTGAGATACTAGTACTTTTAAAACACTAGATGTATTTATTAAAATACATATACCAATACATTCATGCTTGTCTTTCACGTATTGGTAATTATTGAAAAATATTATTTATAAGTACTTGCCTTATTTCCTTGAAGTCTTTTTATTTTAGGAGGATTTGTTTTCACAAGAACTAAAGAGTTACCAAGGAAAGATAAATTTTTTCCACCACAGTGTATCCAAAAGAATTTCTGTGTATCCAGCACAGTGTATCCAAAAGATACTGTGTTTTTCCAACACAGTGTATCCAAAAGAATTCAATTAATATTGAATTGTCATGGGAAATTCTAAACTGGAAATTTATTACCCGAAAGCAACAACAATGTTATGATTTTTACCATCTACCACATCATTTTTTGCCTAGGATTGAAGTGCTGGTTTTTAAAATATAGTAATAGTAATTTTAATTTCTAAGTTAATTTATGTTAACTGTCATACATAAATTTGACCATTGTTAAATGTATCCCAATTTTCCCTATTCTGTCTTTGTCTAGATCTTCCTTTAACCTTGTCTTCTTCTTCGTTTTTTGTTTTCTCCTCTTCTACCATCTCATGAAAGAAATGATCTTTATTTAAACTAAATTATCTTTTTTTCAATATAACATATATTGTCAGCTTTTTAAATAATCCCTTAATTAAACCAGGAACGTACATTCCAATAATATGGCATAAAGTTTCTCAAAGTAGGAAGCCTAGATGACGGCATTTTTTTCCAAGTCCTGACGCTGACATATGTGTATTGCTTCTGAACTGTTTTTTCCATAAAACATTGCAGCGTTCAAAAGTATTCTGTCTTTTAAAAGGCTACCTTTTTCTCCATCTGTCTCTTCTGTGGTTTAATTAATAAACACTCACCTAGTTTCTCTAATCTCTAGTGTTAAAAAGCTTACATTAATATAGAATATAGTTTTTTAAATATGAAGGTATTTTTCATTATTTTAACCATGTACTGATATCTAGATTAGGTAAAAACCTATAAAAATGCTATATGACATTGTTAACTTGAAATTATTTTAGCATATTTTTACAAGCATAATAATGAAATATGTCTGTCTCAATTTTGGGTAAAAACATGATGGAAATCAAAGAAACTAGTAATTTTTCAGGAAAAGCCAAAACTGTATTTTAATATTTCTATGCCTATTAGAAAACAATTCAAAGCCTTTAAACTTCTTTCAAAAAGCAATTGGACTGACATATTTTTCTTTTTAAAATTAAAGAATAAAGACATTGAAGATTTCACAGATTTCTCAAAATGATCTGTTATTTAATTCAGTTTTTATCTGTAGTAAAGAAAAAAGGACACTTGAACATTAAACTCAGCTAGTATATGTAGGAGTAATATTGTTTCCTATTTGCAACAAGCGAAGTAAAAGTTGAGAATAAGCTTTTGGAAACTTTTATAACAATTTAATATTTGTTATAACATTCAAGCATATGACCAGTGGATTTTTTTGTTGTTGTTGAGGAGGGTAAATTTTATAAAAGATTTGGTATATAAAACAGATGCATTAAAACAGTGGTGCCCAACCCTTTTGGCACTAGGAACCAGTTTTGTGGAAGACAGGTTTTTCACGGACCTGGGGTGGGATGAGGTGGTGGATGGTTTTAGGATGATTCAACTGCATTACATTTATTGTGCACTTTATTTCTGTTATTATTACATTCTAATATATAATGAAATAATTATACTGCTAGCCATAATGTAGAATCACTGGGAACCATGAGCTTGTTTTTCTGAAACTACATGGTCCCATCTGGAGGTGATGAGAGACAGTGACAGATCATCAGGCATTAGATTCTCATAAGAAACAGGCAGCCTAGATCCCTCCCGTGCACACTTCACAATAAGGTTCATGCTCCTGTGAGAATCTAATGCCACCGTTGATCTGACAGGAGGCAGATCCTAGGTGGTAATGTTTGCTTGCCTGTTGCTCACCTCCTGCTGTGCATCCGGGTTCCTAACAGGCCATGGGCCAGTACATGGCCTAGGGGTTGGGGATCCCTGCAGTAAGTAATTGACAAACAAGACCGGCTGTGGTGGCTTACACCTGTAATCCCAGCACTTTGAGAGGCGTGCAGATCACTTGATCCCAGGAGTTCAAGACCAGCCTGGGCAACATAGTGAGATGGCCATCTCTACAAATAAAATAATTAGCCAGTCATGGTGGTGCGTACCTGTGGTCCCCGCTACTTGCAAGGCTGAGGTGGGAGGATCACTCTTGAACCCAGGAGGTCAAGGTTGCAGTGAGCCAAGATTGTGCCACCGCACTCCAGCCTAGGTGACAGAGCCAGACTCTGTCTCAAAAAACAAAAATGAAAAAAACAAACATTAAACAAAAAAAATAAAAGAGGTCCTTCGCCATAGGCGGTTTGTGAAGCACTGGTTTCGAAAAAAAAAAAGTCTTGTTTGAGGTGATTTTTTTGTATAGGATTATTCTTGAAAAAATTTAGAAAAACCTTCTTTAATGTTTAATAAAATGATAATCGATGTTCTAAAATAGTTCATGCCAAATTACATTTTTTTTCACTTTTAGAGGAGGTGCATAGGATCCCATCTTGTGCTTAAGTTGGGTCCACTCCTTGAATGAGACATACAGAATATGGAGTTTGGTGAGGGAGATAGTTTCGGGGGTGAACCTTTGACTGCAGCAAAGGTTAAAGGGATTAAATTGATTGTATGTTGGTAGTAGAGCAACGAAGGCCTTCAGTAAGACTTGTTGCATTTTTTAGAAAATGAAAGATGAATTTTAGGCAAGGGTTTCAGTTGGGGATTGAGATTGGTCTAAATTGCTTAAATACTGGACAAAGGGAGTGGAGGCTTCTGTAGCTGCAAAGAACTCTTTTTCTGCTGTCCTTCCATGTGACCTTCATTTTTGTGCTTATAAATGGTGGCTAGAGTGCCTGCCAGTTTCTATGCTCTGGCTGGAAAAAGAGAAGAGCAAGAAGCAAAAGGCACATTTCATGTAAGATTGCTACCCATTTTAGAAATTTTGCTCAACAACTTTCTCTTATATTTTCGTTGGACAAAATACCATGTGTTCTCCCATATCTGAAGGAGTAGAAGTGCAATTTCTCTTTAGGGTGAGAACAGGATTGCTGCCAAGAGAATTGGAGTTCTGTTAAGGGGGAAGTAGAGAATCAATACTGGGTAATCACGTAGTGGTCTCTGCCATAGCAATTGTCTGATATTCTGCAATTGAGCATATTTCAGGCTGTGAACATTGGACATGGTTTTGTCTTCACAATGGCAGCAAATTTAGATAAAATTTTGTTTGGGGTCATCTTGTGTGCATTTCTTCTGTGTCTTCAGCATGGTCTGTGCCTTTGTCTTTTTGCAGTATGTTTTTCTTCCTATTGATACTTTCTCTTGTCTCACTAAGAGCTTTGTTCTTTGATAAAATAATACAGATTGATAAATTCCACAAAGGAAAACAACGCACTGAATTAAAACAGACTATTTAAATAGAGAAGCAGCATTCTGTTCAGATAATTCTCAGTAGGGCCAAATCTTTGTTCATTTTTAAATAAAATGATCTATTCACTCACATTAATATGTGTTAATGAAATTAATATGGCATGGTACTTAATATTATTAACTGTGTTAAATGTTCATGCTTCCATGAGGGCCATTTAAGAAGAGATACTCAGTTGGATATACAGGTAGCATACAGTAACATTTAAAACTTCTATCATGTATAAAAAGAAAAAAGTTAAATTAATTCAGATATTTATTTACAGTTTGGTGACTATAAATAGAAATCCTATGTCATGAATTTCAATAATTTACTTGATTTAGAAAGCTTTACTATGGTTTCAATGACATTATAATTCTCAGAATGCATAGCTTAGATGACAATTATTTTGTTAAGAGTGTTGGTATACTTTCCCACAATTTAAAAAATGTAGGCAGATTTAATATATAATATACAGTAAATCTTCAGTTAACATAATTAGTAGGTCCTTGGAAACTGCTATTATAAGTAAATGAAGTGATGTATAATGAAACCAATTTTACTATATGCTAATTAATGGAAGTGAGTTAAGTTCCTAAGGTATATTTCTGATCACAAAAACATCACCAATTTCTAAATAAAGACCAAAATACTTCCAATATTAACATTGAAATAAATGTGAGCTCTATATACATTTAAGAAAGAATAATGAAAACAAGTGAGGTAACTATTTATTCACTTATTCCAGTTCAGGGTCACCAGTGGCCAGAGCCAACCCAGGGGGCAAGGTTGAAACCCACCCTGGACAGGATGTCCGTCCATTGCAAGGCACACTCACACAGCCACCCACACTCGGACTGGAACCACTGAGTAAGAACAGTTGACCTAATGTGCACATACTTAATTTGGGATATGGGAGGAAACCAGAATACCCCAAGAGTACCCACACAGACATGGGGAACACATGCAAAGTCCACACAGACAGTGGCCCCTGGAAATCAATTTGTTTTTCTCATCAACATTACAATGAAAGAACTTATTTGAGGACATGCTGTATGCAGTCAATTTTTAGCAGCATTGTGATTTTTTTAAAATTTTGATTGTTATTTTCACAGATTTAAACATATTTAGATTTTTTTTTTTTTTTTTTTTTTTGAGATGGAGTTTTGCTCTTGTCACCTAGGCTGGACAGCAATGGTGCAATGTTGGCTCACTGCAACCTCCACCTCCTGGGTTTGAGTGATTCTCCTGCCACAGCCTCCCCAGTAGCTGGGATTACAGGTGTGTGCCACCATGCCCGGCTGATTTTTTTTTTTATATATATATGTTTAATAGAGACGGAGTTTCACCATGTTGGCCAGGCTGATCTCAAACTCCTGACCTCAGGTGATCCACCCACCTCGGCCTCCCAAAGTGCTGGGATTACAGGCGTGAGCCACCATGCCCAGCCCGTATTTAGATATTTTAAATGATCTTTTTAATTTACTTTAAATCTGATTGGGCATGACAACATAATAAAACATTTTATGCCACATTTTTCTATTGTCTTCTTTTGTTCTCCCATGATATCTTTTACATAGAGAGTATTTTTAATTGAGAAAAATAGTATCACTATATGATGGTGGATTCGATTTTCTAATCAGTATTTTAAAAATATTTTGGTTTCCATAAAATATTCATTGGTTGTGTTACTTCACATATTTTTATCATGATGAGCCCTAGAATAATAAAATATTTTCTCCAAAAGAAAGTTGTTTTTTTTTTTTTTTGAGGCAGAGTCTCACTCCGTCGCCCGGGCTGAAGTGCAGTGGCGCCATCTCGGCTCACTGCAAGCTCCACCTCCCGGGTTCACGCCATTCTCCTGCCTCAGCCTCCGGAGTAGCTGGGGCTACAGGTGCCCGCCACCACGCCCAGCTAATTTTTTTTTTTGTATTTTTAGTAGAGACTGGGTTTCAGCTTGTTAGCCAGGATGGTCTCGATCTCCTGACCTCTTGATCCACCTGCCTTGGCCTCCCAAAGTGCTGGGATTACAGGCGTGAGCCACCGCGCCCGGCAGGAAAGTTTAAAGATAGGCTTAAAGTCTCATTTGTGTAAGTGGAAAAACTAAAGCACACAGTACCTAAGGTCATACCCAAGGTTAAAAAAAAAAAGAAAAGTCTACTTACATTTGGAGGTGAATAAGAACTTCATTATATAAATCTTTGTTTTTATGACTTATCTCAAAGAACACATTTTCACACTAGCTGAAAAATTCCACTCTAGTTATTTTGTAGTAGTAGTGGAAGGCCTATATTCAAGTTTTAGCTCTGTTTTTTAATAACTGTCTAACCTGGGGTAAAATACTTGTCTGTATTTTCTATAAAACTGGCAAATGCCGGCCGGGCACAGTGGCTCACGCCTGTAATCCCAGCACTTTGGGAGGCCGAGGTAGGTGGATCACCTGAGGCCGAGGCGGGCGGATCACGAGGTCAGGCGATCAAGACCATCCTGGTTAACATGGTGAAACCCCGTCTTTACTAAAAATACAAAAAATTAGCTGCGCTTTGTGGCTGGCGCCTGTAGTCCCAGCTACTCGGGAGGCTGAGGCAGGAGAATGGCGTGAACCCGGGAGGCGGAGCTTGCAGTGAGCCGAGATCAGGCCACTGCAACTCCAGCCTGGGCGACAGAGCAAGACTTCCTCTCAAAAAAACAAACAAACCAAAAAAACTCCAAAAAACTGGCAAATGTCATCTTACTAACCAATTAACACAGTTGCTGTGAGGATCAAATGAGATGCATGTGAAAAGCACTAGAAATCTAATAAAGTGTCAACAACAAGAACAATTTCTATCTCTCTGGCACTTTAAAAAGTACTATTTATTGTTATTCCAGTACCTTATTCATTTGGGCTGCTTATTTTTCTTACATTTTATACAGAGAAATCAGGAAAAATATTCCTAAATGCTTTGATGCCACTTACAAGTAGGAAGAACTACCTCATGATTTCAACATGATTTAATTTAGTATTTTTAAGATTAAAATTATGTAATTATTTTTTAATTTTATAATTAAAATCATTTAATTTCTATAAATATTGTGATCCATACCGTTAATTAAAGAATATTAGGGACTTTAGTAAAGTATTGTAATGACAGATAGTTCTATGGATACAATTGATGCTCATGAGTGAAAACACCTTGATCATAAAGATTTTAGTATTTATTTTCAGGAAAACTATCCACAACATTGATAATTAGATATGACTTTTCTTCATTCATTATTTATTCATTCCTGAACCCTTTTTTGGTCTTAAAAACATCTATTTATCCTTCATCATTCATCTATTCATCTATTCATCCTTGCTAAGGACCCAATTCAATACCACAACTTGTGTGAACCTTTTGGTAACTTGATTTTTAACTTATATAATATTTATAACTTATATAAAGGATATACTTTAAAAATTGTCCAATCAAAGACATGTCCCCACAAAGTGAGAGACTGCTTTGTATTTTCGTGTCTTTCTACGTCTGAAAGAGTGATCTACAGATTTCACAGTTCATGTGTTCCGACTGGGGAGTCTTGAGAATTTTTCATTAAAAGTAAAGTTTAAAGCCTCAGAGTTAAAATGGGTGTATAACATTTTCAATGTATCAACTTTAGTGTACCTAGAAAGATAACCAACTACAATATCTTCCTTAAAACATTCTTAAATATTTGTTTTTTTCTAAGAAGTAAACAGTAGTTTCTTTCAGTTCTCATCATGTATTTTCAGCCAAGCTTGTGGCAAACATATGCCACTAACATGCTTATGAATGTGTACTAACATATTCACAAACATGCCATGTTTATGCATACACACAGATATGGGAAAGTAGAAGAATTATGGAGTACCTTATTTTATACTTGGTTATATTATTTACTAATGTTTCTAAGATTTTTTCCGTAAACATGATAAAGCCAAAATTGGTCCAACATGTCTTCCTAAGTAGAATAGACAAATAAGTGTTTGAGACTAATGTAGATGTTTCAGTGTACCTAATTCATTGATATTATAAAAGTTAGTAACACCCTGCTTGGGGAAATATCTGTTCTATGAATGAATAGCAATGTGCCCACATAGTTTTCACTTACATAAAATAATTAATTATGTGATTTGATTTTTGTGTGAAGCTTTAAGAATATATATAAATAGATAAAAAATATACATAATATATATTCTTAGAAATATGTATGATTAAGAATATATTTGTGTACATATAAATGGTAGGTTGCTATCTTGGTTTGGCAAAAAATAAGAATGTTATATAGATGACTGAAAAAGTAACAATTGCGGTAAATCCAAAGAAAGGTGAAAATTCCTCATGATTAATTCTTAGCCTTAGAATTATAAAGAGGTGGAGCTGAGAGACCTAAGTGAGCCTGTAGTATGTGAGTTCTGATATCAATTTGGGGGCACATGGCTAAGACATTAAGAACTAGGTAAAAATTTGAGGTAAAATTATATAGCTTATCTGAGTTAGTTTCTCTCCAAATTTTGCAGTTTTACATATCTGGTTTATGTAGTATTTTTGTACAACAGGATCAGAAGATTCCAAAGAAGGCGATGTTGAAGTTGAGAGTCGACTACCCAAATGAAACAACCAGAAAATGTTGACCATTTCAGTAGATAAACAGGATGATTAAGATTTGGATACATAGAGAAGGAACAAATAGAAGCAGCCCTTGGAACAGCATGGGCAAACCGAGAGGCCATGAACTTCCATATTTCAGGAAACATTGAATCCAGTGTGGACAGGATTAATAGAAGACAAGATGGGAAAGTGTATAGGAGTTTAACTTCAGAGCTATTGAACACTGTGTTAGATAATCTGAACTTTATGCTACATCAACATGATGTCATCTGAGCCTTGATGAAGGTATAGGGAGAATCCATGAACATAGTTTGATCTGGCAGAGAGCAGTATGGAAGATAAGTAGTGGAAAGGCACTAGGTGGAGGCCAATGGATTAGGGCCAGTAATGCCATTTTAATAGACTGAAATCACAGGGAGTGTAAGAGCTGGGATTAGTAGGAGAGGGTCATGATTTTGAGATGTTTCAGACTTGTAAAGCCTGCTGAAAGTCCTGATTGTGTTGTTCTTTATTTAGTTGGAAATGCATTGTTTTGGAATTTAGAACCAGGGCCATGGTTAACCTGAGACAAGAAGACATGGGTTTAATGTGTGTATATGGTAGCCATAAGCCATGGAAGGAGCACAGAGTAAGAACATGTTTAAAGGTGAGTTTTTGATGAACACCTCCACTTAAAGAAGTAGAAAACGAAGAGTGAGTGAAGGAGGCCAATAAGGGTGAATGTTAACGAGAGAATTAGAAGGAAACCTACAAAAATAGGACAATGTGACTGTCGTCAGGTTTTAACCTGAGCTGCGGTCCAAGTGGAGTTGATGGACGGGTGGTGGGTAATTGAAAGAACACTCAGGGGGTGGAGGGGCATAGGCAGGTGGGACATGGCTTTATTATGCGCTGCCCCTCACAGTGTCAGTGATACATTTATGCACTTCACAGACAACAGTGGCACAGAGTCAGGTGATGAGTCCACTCATAACATGGTAACATAACTGTGATTATGTAATGCATGGGATTGTGCACCTGCGCTCTAATCCTGCTGCATCGTGCTGTGACAGATGTTTACCTTGGCCTACTCTTGACTGCCGCACAGCCATTTTCCTTACACTCCACCCCCTAGGCTGAGGGGGTCCTCTTAGTGGGGAAACTTGCCCACAGGGTAGCACCCTGGACCCATAGGCCACAGCAATAATACAAGAAGCAACAACCTACTACTAATATCCCTGTTATGCTCCCCATGATTATCAGGACCCAACGTAGGCCAGAGCTCAGGGATGCCACCATCTCTGTGGGGTGGGGGGCGGTTATCAGTAAGGCTCTCAACTGCTTCAATCTCCTGTGACATCCCTTGCAAGGCTGCTGTTAAGTTTTGTTGATTTTCCGGAATAAATGTATAACATTGTGTCCCTATAAGGGCACAGATGCCACCTTGGGCAGCCGTTACTATATCTAAGGCCATCCAGTTTTGCAGCACCACCTTTCTGGTTTGATCAACCTCATTGGTTAACAGGAGGAGGGTGACTTGGGTGTAATTCAGGGGCCAAGCTGTGTGCTCTGCAAGGGCTGTAACATGCGTTTCTACAGTAATGACTCCTGCTCCAGGGATGGTCAAAGCTAAGGGATAGAGCCACCAAGGGGCTTGCAGCACTTGGAAAAAGTGGGAACGTAGCACCTCCCAGTTGTGTGGGCATCTAGGCAATGTGGGAAGCACAGTGGCAGGCACAAAGGCCACTCCCAGGTACAAGGGCCAGTCCAGTTCACTGGCAAATATAGCCATTCCATGTCTCCACAGACCCATAAACTCCCAGGGGGCACAAAGTCCATTGGAGCTTGACCTTGATGAGGCCACCTATTCCACTACACACTTGGTGCTGTGACATATGTTATATTTGTGCAGGCTATGGTGGGCAAATACCCCATGTTGATGCCATCCCATTGTTGCTCTATACATCGTGGTACACGTGGTGGGGGCACTACATGTTCCCCCACTAACCAGCCCCATTCATCATAGACATTACGGGTCAGCCAGGGGTTGAGCATGTCATGGGTTTTGCCATGCCCCGTATCCAAAGTTTACCATTTTGCATTCTAGGCATCGCCCATGGGACCCCAAGTCTCTAGCCATGTCCAGTTCTCCATAGAAGCTAAGTGTAGATGCCAGGGCAAGCCATCCGCAGCTGCTGCTGGAAGGGTGGTGCAGATCCTACAGTTGGAAAGATTAGTCACCTCAGCGTAGGTGTGGGCCCATTTCGCAATGCTTTTGGATCATGTCAATCTATGGTCGAAATGACAAAGCAGGCACAGGTACTAACAGGGATGAATCATACCCCTCAGGCAAAATACAGGCTAACCATTCATTTCTGGTAGCTGCCAGGGGCTTCTGCCCAGGATGGTGCTCCCCATGGTTCCTTTGGGTCCTGTATCTGTGCTAAAGTTACTAGGGAGCTCATATTAGGCCACAGATGTCCTGCAGAGGAGGGTTCCTTCCCTGGCCATTCCCCTACGAACAGGCATTCACGGAGGTCATATATTAAATACCCAAGGAGTGACATGTAAATCATACAGTAGGCTCTCCCCACTGGGGGCTATGATAGCCAACCATCGGCAATGGGGCCTTCGAGGGTCCACGGCCAAAGCCAGGTTTTTTGTTTTCCTGCCTTTAGATGCGTTGAGGCAGGCAACAACAGATTACTGTTCGTCCCTATATCCGGTGGGAGGAGGTCATCCTTGGTGTCTGTATCTGGATCTGGTTGGAGGCAGTGGCCCAGTGTAGAAGTGCCCCTCTGGGGCTCGGCTGCCTTTCTGTTGCTGTTCATTCAAGGTTTGGAGCACCAGGTCCAATCTTGAACTACAGCCCCACAAAGGCAGGGGAATAGCATGCAAATGTAATTCATTTTCCATAGGTCTTGCCACATGGCCTGGCTCCAAATGAGTTGGTGACCAACTAGCCAATTCGGTAATTTCCAGGTAGTTAACCACAAGATTAGGCCCTGATAAACTGCCCATCTATTCGTGCAGATTGCCATGGGTGTCTCCTTGGTGATCACCATACACACTGCTCTGAGTTCAGCCCATTGACTACTTTGTCCACACCTGATAACAAATCATATGGTGTCAGTACTAGGCTGGGCTGCAACAGCAGTCCAGGAAGCAGTCGCACCCTGGCTGGACCCATCCATATGCCATGCCCCATTGGGAACGGGGGGGTGCCCCTCTCCTACAGAGTCAGCAGCACAGTTATGTTTTTCACCTTCACTGACTGGCCTCCATAGCCATCTGTGTGTGCAGCCTTGCCTGGAAACTTATCTGGGTTCCCATAGACGAGGCTACACTATGCACCAGCATCTACCAGTGCCAACATTGGGGAGAGTGGATTGCCAGTTCCACATATGGCCTCTGGTCATCTGGTTTCCCCCCAAGCCAGGCACCTTGGCCAGTTCCCTAATCAAACACAAAAGGCTCTATACCTCCACCCACCTTCAAGTAGTCTTTGAGCTGGAGCATCCTGGTGGGACTGGGTCAAGCAACATCATCCTGCCCCATCTTGAGCATTTTCTGGAATTGCTGCTCTGGGGACAATTGCCTCCACAAAGTTAACAGCACTTCACTGGGTTGCCTATCAGTTTTATCTCGGTCAACCTCAGCCAAAATCGAATCAATTCTCATCTGTGTGCAGGTCACCCACTGGGGCCCTTTTTTGTCCCATGAGGTGGCCCCTGTGGAAGGGGTACCTTCCCCTTTTTTATGGCACAAAGTCCCTGGTTCTGCCAATGGCCCTCTGCTCTGAGGGCCACCATGGCAGTAGTCATCTCATGTACGCAGTGTCCCATGTACAGAGAAGGACAGTGGCCAGAGAGCTGAAAGCACTCGGGGGTGCAGAGCTCAACACAAGGTCCCCATGTGGGAGATAAAGCATTCAACATATGGCCCTCAGGTATTTAAATCAAACAAAACTTGCCACATACCCATTTCCTGAATTACCTGCACCAGCTCTGCATATGAATGACATTTACTCACAGTTTTTGGTATTTCTCTGGCATCGTTCCATACCGTTCTGTGGCAGCCATCAGCCATTCAGTCAGGGTGTGGTCGCCTTGCCCCTGTGTTAACCGCCTGCTCACCTGAAATCGCTGTTGGAAGGATGGGTCATAATGGAGGCCAACTTTTCCATTTCAGAGGCAGAGCAGACAATACCATCAGCTCCCTTATCCAAAAGGCAAAGCATCCAGGAGGGTAGGGGTTCCCCCATGCACTGCTGACACTGTTTACCTAATTTATGCAACTCAGTTGGGGTATAGGCACTGTATGACATGTGCTCCACCACAGTAGGGGGTCCCTGAACCCCCACGCCCCAGGGCCCCAGTGGCTGTTCCTACTCTGTTTTCTGATGGACCACTGGGTGAGCCTGCAGTGGAGATTCTTCCTCCTTGGTATCAGACCGGGCGGGGGTCTCTGACTGGGATGGCTGGCCCAGGCCCACACTAGTGGCAGGCCCTAATTCTCGTTTCAAGCTGTATATCCGGATCTCCAGGCTCTCTGCTTGACCCTGGAGGTCTCTTACCTGAGCTGTATCCCTCAGGGACTGAGTGTGCACTTCCTGTTGCACAGTCAAAAACGCCCATCCAACTCTGCCGGCAAAGGCTCGCTCCTTTTCAGTGCTCTGTGCTTCAAAGTGCTTCAGCGCCTTCTCCATGGTCATGGGAGACCCGTCCACCATCACCCATGTTTTCACCGGGGCCCATCTGAGCGGGAAGGCTGCCACAAGGTACCACAACCCATGCTGAGACCACATAGCTGACCCAGGACCATCAGGGGCTGAGGACTCACTCACATCGGAATCCTGTTGACTATGCCAATTATCAGGTTCCAACCTGAGCTGGGGTCCAAGGGGGCGGGTGAATGGATGGCAGGTAGTTGAAAGAACACTCAGGGGGCCGTGGGCAGGTGGGACATGGCTTCATTATGCACCACTCCTCACAGTGTCAATGATACATTTATGCACTTCATAGACAATAGTGGCTCAGAGCCAGGTAGTGAGCCCACTCATAACATGGTTACATAACTGTGATTATATAATGCAAGGGATTGTGCACCTGTGCTCCAACCCTGCTGTGTCATGCTGTGCCAGATGTTTACCTTGGCCTACTCTTGACTGCCGCACAGCCATTTTCCTTACAGCGACAAAAGATAACATTAAAGGGAATTTTAAGGAAAGACCATCAATAGTTTCAAAGGTTACCAAAGTTAGATCTGAAAAGATTCTAGTGCCAGAAAATTAGTTTATATTCAAATATTGAGAGACAGTGTATATAACTTACTAGGTAAGAGTAGATCCAGGAGTGTGTTGTCTGTTTCTGCCACTTACCGGCTATATGATTTGGTACAGTTATGTCATGCCTAGCCTCAGTTTTCTCATCTGTAAACTTGGAGTGATAATAGTGGCCACTTCATGAATACATCATGAGTATTAAATGAATTAATATTTGTGAAATGGTTAGCCAGTATCTGTAACGTAGACCTATCTATCTGTATCTCTGTAACTATCATATATCCCACATGTTCTGGATATCTAGCTATCATTTATCTATCTATCTATCTATCTATCTATCTATCTATCTATCTATCTATCATTCCAGATAAATATGTGTATATCTCATATAATTATGGCTTAATGAAAAAAAGCATTTTTCATTGAAATAATCTATTATAAATACAGATATTCGTAGGAAGATGTGGTTACAAACCCAGTATAATTTAACTCCAAAGCTGGTATTCTGTTCTCCAGGAAAACACTGTCCAATGTTTGCTTACAGTTTTGTTAGCACAGCCAACAATCACAGTATTGTTTGAGAACATAAACCAGCTCAGATTGAGAAATTAGAGACAGTGATAGGATATTGAAGCTTGACAATTGTAAACTGAACTTTAGTAAGGGAAATTATGTTGCTCAAAAAAGTATTGCTAGTAAATGCCAAAGTAAATATTCATATCTGAATCTAAAGAAACACAAACCTTGAGTTGTTTTCATTGCACCCTGTTGTCTACCTAGAAAAGAAAGGTGGGTAGAAAGCAAACGTAAAAGTTAAAGGTGAAAGAATCAGTCATACCTTAAGTAAACATTGGAGAGAAAAGATGCTTTGGATGATTGTCTTCATCAGTATGTGAATTCATGTATTATGTATCTTTTTATATCCCAAAGAACTACAATGATAATTGTACAGTTGATGTAATTGAATTGGAATTAACCCCCCACTTCTGTAGCTTAGAGTTGGAGGAAAATGATTATAGAGTTTTATCAGTTTATTCCTTTTCTCTTTGAATATCAGCGAGCTCTATAAATTTTCATGCACAAAATTGTAAAAGGTCAATAAATGATTAAATTTTTTGTAGGCATTGTGATTTAAGAAATCCAGATAATAACTTCCCTAAGTATTAGATATTCAGAGGCTCTAAAGTTATTATAAATTGCAGTTTAGAAATATGGATGGGAAATAGTCATTTTAATTAGGAAGATACACTTGGAAATGAAGTAATTTTTTAAGGTAATTTCCTTGGTGAGTGCTTTACTGATAGCTTGAATTTATTTACCACACAGATGTCATAATAAAATAGGTATTTATGGGGTAGTTTTTAATTAGAAATAATGGCTTCTAGAGTTAAAGTGATGAATCATTTTATCCATATATTGGCTTAAGTGGCCCTAATGAAAGATGATCCCATCGACAGTTTTGGACTACCCTAACGGAATGCTTTATCTTCTAAAACATGGCAAAATCTGTACTGCATTTCAGTTTATATTCAAAAGCTGTACATCGACAATGAGATACAAAGATAATCAAAATATTAACCTGTGCTTTGGAAACAAACAGGTAATGTTGCCTTTCATCATAACTGAAGCACTTTATAAATAATAGAAAAATATCCTATATGGCTACATATTTCTAAATGTAAATGGGATTGGAAGAGAATCAACCAACCTTGTCAAATTTATGAGCATGAGTGCAATAGTCTAGCTGATGAGATGGCTTTGCAGGTATGAAGGATATGTCATTCAGAAGGACACATTGATTCAAGTTAGTTCTTTTCTGTTTGTTTGCATTTAATTATGTCCTAAAAGGATTGGTATAGAGAATAAAATATACATGAAGTAGCGCTTCTGATTTATAAAAGTATATCAATGACATTTCTATTTAAAGTACAACCACTGTAGGGAGAGTAAGACACTGTACATGTAACTTGCATTAACAATATTGAATTCAAATGAAAATTTATTTCTATTTTTCATTCCTCTTTTAGCCAATATATTTTATTCCTACTGAAATGTACATTTTAACATTGGTTGTACTTAAAACCCACAATCAATAAAACTGAGAAACAAACATACATAAATAAAACTTGATAAAATATACCTAATTTCTTTCCTTGTTCATCCCTTATTCAGGGAATGGTGTTTCTCACTGCCGCTTATATAATATGGGGTTGAGAAATTAAATTCACCACCAAATGACTGTGTAGAATTAAATTTTTTTGTGAGTGCAACACATATCTGATATGCTGATATCAGAATATATTCTCCTGCATATTTTGGTATTAAGGATAGTAGAGGTTTAGTGATAACTTTATAACCTCAAGTTCAGAAAAGCTTCAAGGTGGTTGTTAAAAGAGTAATAAGTCTTAAATGATAGTTTCATAATCAATGTCTTTGATGTACAAATAGTCATTGATTGCTACTGATATCTCTTTTCCTTCCATATGTCTTGGCCTTTTCCCTAAAGTATGAGCCAGAGCTAGAGTAAGATAGATAGTTGCTTCCTTTAATTTTAAATTTCTTATTATAACCATGATCATCATCACTTCTAACCAAAGAAAACAGATAGCTTGGGGATGTAATCTCTTTATAGATTCTGTCTTTTTAATGGAAACAATCTATCCTTGTGAGGAATGGGAAATAAATTTCACTGACCATGAAATAGGATCTTTAAGGTGCTTAAACAATCCTTCTATAAAATAGGACCAAGAGGTGTCAGGGCCATCTGGCAGCAGCAGCTGTCCTCCCCATGGCTGCCCTCCTTGGATAGCAGGTGCTTCTTCAAGCCTTTGTCAGGGGAAATGGTTGTCTTTCAGAGGCTGAACACTCAATAGTCGATGACCCACTAAGATAGAGGACAACTCTTCTTTTAAAGAGTGATCAGTCCCAGGTGACTAGACGTGTTTATTACCACCTCCAACCTCAGTTCCACTGAGATTAAACTGTTCTAAATATTTTTGTTGATAGAATTTAGACAATTTCATATAAAAGTGTTGGGCAGAGAACAAACTATCAACAAAATGACTGGAATGTAACAAATTTCTGGTTGTGAAGACACCATATAAGAAATTATTGGGATAGAAGGAAAGCAAGAACATTTTAAGAGGCGGACTAATATTAAATCTACCTCAGAAAGGAATGTATTTGAAGTCATAATATGGATGTCAATAATAGTTTATAAAGTTCTTGTCTACTAGAATCATGTAACACTTCAAAGATTAAACTCTTAAATAACATGTAATAATAGTCATAATGCTTCCTCTCTAAGTAACCTTAGATAAGTTAATGAATTTATCTCTGCTTTTCTTTCTTCATAAGTAAAATGGGGACAATGCTAGCTGCTTTCATAGTTTTGTGTTGGTGATTGAGTCAATATATATTGTGTTCAGCAAAGAGTAAGTTGCTACCATTTGTAGTATTTATATTAACAAAATGGACCTACGGAGCTTTTGCAGAATCAGTTGCCTTGCTTGGCATATGTAATCCAATTGGTCTTTTCTCCTGAATTAGTGTAAGACCAGTTTCTTGATACTGACTCATTTCAAGATATAATTGAAATTACACTGCCAGTTTTATGATTCTGTGAATGTCATAAATTTTTGTCGGTAGTAATTATAAAGACAAAAAGCTTGATTCTTTAAAATCAAGTTATTATGTCATATTAGCCTGGTTATGACTGTTCTCCCTTGCCACGTTTCTTTCATACTCGTCAATTTTTAGTCCATTCCACATCTACATACTTCTGCCATGCAATTAGATTACATATAAAGCAGGTTTTTGCTTTTGAAAGACAAGAGAAGCCTGATAAGTAAAAATTACATTGTATTCTCTCCTAATCCTAAATCAGTATTGCAAGTACTTTATTAACCATACTATTTTTCTTACTTATTCTTGGCATAGGTATGAAGTTGCTAATTTCCTAAAGCTCAGGTTTAGTGTAAGCTACAAAACCAATAGCCTTTATAGATTTCTTTTTTTCTTTTCTTTCTTTCTTTTTTTTTTTTTTTGAGACAGAATTTCACTCTTGTTGCCCAGGCTGGACTGTAATAGAGCGATCTCGGTGCACCACAACCTCTGCCTGCTGGGTTCAAGTGATTCCCCTGCCTCAGCCTCCTGAGTAGCTGGGGTTACAGGCATGAGCCACCACACCTGGCTAATTTTGTATTTTTAGTAGAGATGGGGTTTCTCCATGTTGGTCAGGCTGGTCTTGAACTCCCGACCTCAGGTGATCCGCCTGCCTCAGCCTCCCAAAGTGCTGGGATTACAGGTGTGAGCCACTGCGCCAGGCCACTTTTATAGATTTCTATTTTAACATTAAAACTGGCAATTCTAGATCAAAGATGCATAGAACAGAGAAATAAAATTATTATTTTTCTGCATTCCAGTGGCCCCTGGGCATCACTATGCATGGCTTATATCTGGTATTTTCAGTATTTTATATGTATATTTGTGCTATAATGTTATGGGCTCATTACATATAAAGACTATGTCTATTTTCTTATTTTCGTTTGAATTGTCAGACCATAATAGATTGCTTGTCACTTAGAATGAATTTAGTAATAGTTTGTTAAATTTAATTTGCCAATATGTATGTAGTATGTAAGATGTTTTAATATTGTCTCAGATGATTAAATGTTTACCAAGGAATAGCTTTTGATGTTAGATAATTTGTAGTTTCAGGACTGTGAATAGCTTTTTTTTTTTTTTTTTAAATCAGGCCACCTCTCTCCCTACTAAAGCTATAATGTCTATGTTGCTAAATCTGATAGACACTTAACAGTCTCACCTTACTTAAATATCAATAGTATTTTAAGCATTTAAGGACTTACTTTTTTCTGAAAACTTTTTTTAATGCAGTGAAACAAATCATATTTCTTGCTCTTCTTTTTCAGTTTTAGGGAATATATTTGCATTTATTCATTTCCCTGTTTACTAAATGCTGAAGTTCTTCATAGCTTGGCTGTTCGCCCTTTGGATTTCTATTCTAGTTAACTCTTAACATTTCTCTATAAGTACTGAATCAGTGTCACTGACTCCAAAATTTATACGTGTGTTGAGTTTCCTTCTGAGCTCCCAGACTCATATAATCAGCTGCCTAATTGACATATCAGTTGGATATCTCATAGACTTCTTAAATTTAACATTTCACAAATATTTTTTTAAAATCTTTTTCTGCCTTTCCAGACTCTTCTATCCACCAGTCTTCCTTATCTCAATAAATAATATTCCCTTCATGTCAAAGACTTTAGAATTATTTTTGATGCCTCTATATTAACTTGCTCCAGAGCAAATCCATCCTTAGGTCCTATTAAGATTGAACCCTTCAAAATATGTCTTAAATGGATTCAGTTTTGATTATATCTCTGCCATCTAATTAATCCAAGCCACCTGATTTTCTGATTTGGTCTCCTTTACTGGAATGTAAAATTGTTAAGGGTAGGAATTAGTTCTGTTTTGGATCTCGTTATTTTTCAAGTGCTTAGATCAATGTCTGGCTCACATTAGATGCTGACAATTATTTGTGGAGTGAATGGATTGATGGGGGCTTCCTTAAAGAGTCTCTTCTGTAATCATTGATAAATGATACTATGATAATGAGGTCTACAATGGTCACGGTGGGAAAAATGCTGGCAAATTCTGTATTAATTGACCCAGATATTATTGAGGTAAATTTAAATGACCCTTTTGATGAACGCTTTCTGGAATTTTGACGCTATGATACATTTTTGACAAGGTGACTCACACTATGGATATGCATGTATACATATGTTATGTATACATATATCTTTAACTTAAAACATATGGTATTTGACTATGAAATTCAGTGTATTCATGTAGTGCTAAAAATGAAATGATATTTTGATTTTAATCTTTTCTTTCTGTAGTCGGAATAGATAATGGACACACACAGAATGGTTTCTTTCTCCTTTGTCAATGCTTGCTTAATGATTACTCTGAATCCTGCTGACTATTTTTAAAATGTTCTCAAATTTCAGACGCAGTAATTTTGAATCAAACACAGTTCTTTGTACTACTGTATTTCATGAAATTTTAGCTTTTGATTCATTGAATAATTTCAAAATTAACCAAGGTTCTTCAAATATGCTACTTTTGAGGTTTTGATTAGAGCTGATTTTAAAACATACTCACAGCTTGTTTTAACTGATATAATTTGTAAAAATTAAGATTTGTAAAATTAAACATGTACATCTCATCTCTCTCATTTTGAAACAAAATGGCTTTGCAAATGTTTTAATTTACATTTTATAAAACAAAACTGATTCGTATGGCAGGATGGCCACTGAGATTTAAAAATATCACTCAAGTTCTATGAGAAGTTTTCAGACATTAAACTGCAGAACATAGAATTCATAATTCCATTTATGGTGGATGATATTGAAGTAAAAGCAAAGTAATCTACATTTTTAAATGCCAGAACAATTTTGGTATGCTGTGTGTTTTGAAAATACCTTATCAGTAATACATATTGTCATATATAATTATGATATTTTGGTAAATTTTTATGTGATGTCACAATTTAAATTTGATATAGAGCTATTTTATTTTATGCAAGATATGGTCCCTGAAATTAAAAGTGAATAATTGACATTGCCATTCATTAAAAATTTTTTGTAATAGAAGTATGTAATTTTTTCCAAAGGAGTTCATGATCATTACTATAAGTAAATGAAAAGAACAAAACAGCAAATGTAAATAGTAAAAGTAAAGGTCTCTTCCTAATCCTCTGCTTAAATTTGAACTTCCACCAGAAGAGTATGGATTCATCATAAATGTGTTAAGTTTTCCACATCAGTACATTTCTTGATGAATGCATATGGGCCCATTACCAGTGTGAAAATGGAAAGGTTGGTTCAGGTTTCTATATATAGACTCAGCAAGTCAATTTGTCTGCATTATATTTTATATATTTTTGTTGAAGTCTAAAATGTGTCTTAAATCTTATTATTTTTCACAAATTCCTAAATGTATTGTCCAATATGTTACCTTTCATGAGGACAATTGCACTCTCCTCCTCTCCAGTCTTTTGCTTTCTCTCTTGTCCTTCACCTTCCATTCTCCATAAAACAGTCAGTGAAACCATCTCAAAGGGTTAATCTAATCTCATTACTTCTCTGCTTAAAACTTTCCAATTAGACACCATTATTTGGTTATTCGGGGAAGTCCACAGTAAAGTTATCAATGGGAAGTTAATCTTCATTGTCTCAGATGTTTAGTTAGTATTTCTACTGAACATTTATTAGTGATCATTTTGTAGTAGTCACATTTTAAAATTAAAAAAATTAGATAATTTTAAATAGTAGATTATGTCAAATATTTACAAGTATAATGGGAATTCAAATTAAAAACCTTTTGAATGCAGATTTAATATCCCTATCCATGTTTACACAACCATTTAAAAACAGTGTTTGCCTATGTAATACAGACTTCCTTTTGCAGGCTATTTTTGTGAATAAACTATAGTCTTGCAGATGTTTGTTAGCATTACGTATATTGTAAAACATTAAGAGTCTCTTATTGGGCAATTTATTTCTAAAAAGGTTATAAAACATTGTTCATATAGAATACAGGAAGTATCTCAACTAGATCCAAAAAAAATCAGTGTTAGGCAAGTATTAGGAAAAAACTGAAGAGTTATTTCACAAGTTCTTACTTACATTTTTGACATTCACATTTGCATATGAAAAAATATACATTTATGTCAGCTCAAAACATGCATATGGATTTATACCAGCTGGTAATTATTATTCTATTCTCAAGGAGCTCATAGTCTAGTAGGGAAAGGTCATAGTTGTTTTGTGAAGACTGACTTGTAAATAAATTGTTACAGAAATGTGATAGTTCCTTAAGAGATATATGAACAAGAAGCATTGCTGAAATATACGTGAGCAGTGAAATCTGCCAAAGTTCATAGAGGAAAGAAGTAAATACCAGGAGACCTAGAACTGGAGGCTGCTCATTTTAGGTAGAGAGAACATGTTCAAAGGCATAGTGGTGTGTAACATCGTGGTGGTCCCTAACGTGAAAATACAATGGTAGAGCAGTCTCCTTGTAAATGTTGAGGCCAATTTCCTCAAAATCATAGTGATAAGGTTTATAGAGGGGAACATTAACACCTCATGTGAAATACAGGGTGGGATCCACAGTTATTGTTCATATACAGAGAGCATTAGAATAATGCTTTTAAATGTGTGGTACTTGATATCAAAAAAAAGAGAGTCGAAGCTGGAGATAAACATTTGGGATTGATCAGCCCATAGGTAATAGAGAAAAGCAAATTGCCTGAAAATTTCAGAACTATGAACATAATAGCCCTTACCAACTTTATTTTTATAATGCATAGATATCTAAAGTTCATAAGTAATACTGAGTTATATAGTGTTGATAGGAACCTAAAAGTAGGAAAATGGAAGAAGAATTTGTCAAAATATTGTTACATTTAAATTTAGAAAAAATATGTTTAAGGCAAAATAGTAGTGACCAGTACACCATTGATCCAAAACTAAAAATACAGAATGTTCAGATTAAATTTTATTCAAAGCTTTGGAAAGTTGATTAACTCCTATATAAAAATATGCCAGATAATAAATGCTGTTAAAAAAAAAAAACTTTAGGCTACCTTTTAGAAATTTGAAAACATTCTAAAAATAGTCTTTGCATTTTTGTCAATGCAAAGTTTATTCAGTATAACATATTACTGACAGTAAAGGAGACACTTTGCATTATTTCCTTGGCCAGGATAAATTGGGCCTCTCCCATTTTTGTTTCTCTTACCCCACTCATCTCATCATTCACAGTGTCTTGTCTATTTGATTTTTAACAGTTCTATATGTGTGATTTCTTGCTGCCACTGCTATTTGAGTTTGCATGAAAGGTTTAACCTTCTAACTGATTTAAATTTTCTCTCATCTGCCACTTTCAAGCTGCATACTGATCTCAGAGTCTTCTTTATAAAATATCACTGTCATCATATAATTCTCCTTAGAAATATTGAATTAATTCTATCTACTTGATGTATACAGATCAAAACCCATGGGCAAGATTGTCCTCAAACAAACTCCCCATACAAGCTTCTCCTTCTCTATCAGCCCCACCTCAGACAAGCTTGCTCCATACTTAACTCCTGTTGTTTTCCCTGCCTTGGAATTCTGCTCGTCCTCCTCCCTCCCTCCCCTTGCAACACTTACCCACACTTCAGTGTCCGGGTGAAGTCCCACTCTCTTCCACTGGACATTAATGACACTTTTCTCCAAATTCTTATGACACACATTCACATTTGGAACTTGATCCGAAGATAATTGTCAGCATACTTAACAGAATTTTATTATTGATTCCCTCAGGCTTGTGTACCTTGTTTTTCCTGGCTTCCTGGAAAACTACTCAGGGGCTGGCAACTTATTTTGTTCTTCTTGGAATTTCTGATACTCATCATTGTATTACTTATTTCTGTAAGCAGTTTTTGACGACATGACAGAACAAATGTGTCTTTAATAAGGGGACAAATATGAATATGACATGGGTGAAAGGAGGTAAGAATATTTTAGTACCTCTTTTGGAAAATTGCATGCTAAAATGCATATGAAAATATAAAACTGTACATACTTGAATCACTCTATCACTTTCACATTAACCTGTTGTATTTCCTTCCTTTATGAAGGAAGTACTTAGTGATAGTACACTAAGTACTATTAGAAATGAACTTATTTTATTTTTTATTTTTTGCTTTTTTTAAAAAAATCAACTATATATTTAACTCCTATAGAAGAGGCCCCATAGATGTTCCTGTCTTCACTGCTAGGTCCTGGCATTAGTATAGTGCCTGGAAGTTGATAAGTATTAAATATTAGTTGAATGAATGGATGAATTAAATATGTGTAGCAGAGTCATACTATGCTGTGATCTTTTTTTTTTTTTTTTTTGAGACAGAGTCTCGCTCTGTCGCCCAGGCTGGAGTTGCAGTGGTGCGATCTCAGCTTACTGCAAGCTCCGCCTCCCGGGTTTACACCATTCTTCTGCCTCAGCCTCCCGAGTAGCTGAGACTACAGGCGCCCGCCACCACGCCCACCTAATTTTTTGTATTTTTAGTAGAGACGGGGTTTCACCGTTTTAGCCAGGATGATCTCGATTTCCTGACCTCGTGATCCACCCGCCTAGGCCTCCCAAGGTGCTGTTGTTACGATCTTAAGATGGGACCTAACGATAATATGTTACTTGTACTCACTGGGTGGTAAGTTGAAGGAAACAGAAACCCAGGAAAAAAAAGATACTGAGCTAAGTAAATAATATTATAGAGCAAAACCAAGGCACTCATGAAAACATCATCATGTTATAGTATTGTGTTAAATTAAAAGTTTCTGATATGGGTTGCATCTCATAAAAGAGGCTTCTCTGTACTTATAAAGTACCATCTGTTGTACTTTTCTCTGTGAATCTATCTGAGATTTATTAATTGTGAGGCCACTGTACTTAGAAATTTTTAAAAGAGTAAAATGGGGGCTTGAAAGATAATATTTGAGAAGAGCAACTCACTCTCAGCTTATTCTTCCATCAAGATATGGTTTCAAGTAATGTTTGAGAGTGACCCTTTTATAAATCAGAGGTGACAATTTTCTTGATGAGAAAACGGATGTAAATGTTGTATTGTCTGATTTTTTTATTATTATACAAAATATAATAATGGGTACATGTGCAGAACGTGCAGTTTTGTTACATAGGTGTACACGTGCCATGGTAGTTTCTGCACCCATCAACCCGTCACCTACATTAGGTATTTCTCCTAATGTTATCCCTCCCCTAGCCCTCCAACCCCCGACACACCCCAGTGTGTAATGTTCGCCTCCCTATGTCTATGTGTTCTCATTGTTCAACTCCCACTTATGAGTGAGAATATGCAGTATTTGGCTTTCCGTTCTTGTGATAGTTTGCTGAGAATGGTGGTTTCCAGCTTCATTCATGTCCCTTTCCTGTTTATTTTAATAAGATGACCTTGGAAGTATAGATTTTAGAAAGCATTCCTTTCTGTCTTCTCCCACACTTACCCTGTACCTCAATCCTTCTCTTTTTCCATTCCATCCTCTCTTTTATACATGTACACATGGATACACATACATAACATATACATTTAATTTTTATACATAAGTCATATGCAATGAAATTGTTGCAATTTCAGCTATCCCCATCAATGATGCATCTGTGCTATATGTATCTGTGCTATAAATATTTTTTATTTTTATTTTATTTCATTTTATTTTATTTTTTGAGACAGAGTCTTACTCTGTTACTCAGGCTGAAGTACAGTAGTGCAATCTTGGCTCGCTGCAACCTCCACCTCCCAGGTTCAAGCAATTCTGTCTCAGCCTCCTGAGTAGCTGGGATTACAAGCACGTGCCACCACACCCAGCTAATTTTTGTATTTTTAGTAGAGCCAGGGTTTTACCAGTGTTGGTCAGGCTAGTCTCAAACTCCTGACCTCGTGATCCACCTGCCTCGGCCTCCCAAAATGCTGGGATTACAGGCGTGAGCCCCTGCACCCGGCCTATATTGCTTTTAATATACAATTTATGGTTCTTGCGTTTTGACTATTTTTGCTCCATAATTCGTTTTGCAAACTACAACAAAGTTTGGAAGAAGGACTTAGTAATTGGACAGCTCAAATCATGTAACAGGTGATTCAGAGCCTATTTATAAAGTACCATCTGTTGTCTCAAGAGACTTCTCAGACTTCTCAGCCATGTTAATTGATTCCTTATAGTTTATGAGTGGCTTTTCTTAAGAACATGATTGAGTGTGATTTTTATAAGAGGCTAGCATCTACAGATGGTAGGAGCTGAGTTGCTATCTGAAAAATGTAAGATCAGAATGTACATGATACATCACAGTGTGTTGTTGGTCCATGATGTTCTATTCGTTTATCCTGTCATGATTTGTATTGTACTATCTTATCCCAGTTCTTCTAGTTCTCTTCCTTTTCATTTTTCCTGGTAATAATGGTGGTAATGATAATAACGACCGTGCCACCAACAGTAATAACAGAATTATAATTAACTGTTTGATATCGGAATATATATGAAGTCATGTACCCTTTGGTTTAAACATGACATTTGATTTCTACAACATTCTAGGACTTAGAGGTTAAATTATTTGCCCAACATTTTGGAACTACGAAGTGGCAGAACCAATAGCTGAATACAGGTCTCTGAGAGATTATAGACTTACTCTGCAAAATTCCTTTTTTCCTGTTATTTCTCTTTATACTTTCTTACTCTTGTCAAACTGACCCATTCTCATGGCATCAATTTTAATCTCCTTTTAGATAATTCCTAAATTGGTATTTATGATCTTTTTCCTTCTTCTGATCTCTGATCTGTATCTCCAAAAGCCTGACCAATTCCTCTGCCTGAAAACACTCTGGGAATATTTCTTTCTACTAATATGTACTTCATATTCTTCTTGGTTAATGATATCATTTTCCCTTTAATTATTCAAACTCACAACATACTCTTTGTCACCACCACCACCTCCTTATTTCATAAAAATAATTATAGAGGCCACCATTGCCATTTGGTATTCACTATCTTTCATAATGGCATGCCAACAGATAGTGGATATATCCAGAAATTGTTCTCACAACTTCAGTCAAGCTAGACACCTGTCCATTTCTCATTAATGTCCTTTCCTTGTTGTAGCTCTCTTTTTTCTTTGTAGCCTCCCCCCTCACTCCTTTTTTTTTGTTTGTTTTCTCCAGACGGAGTCTCACTCTGCTGCCCAGGCAGGAGTGCAGTGGTGCGATCTCAGCTCACTGCAACCTCTGCCTCCCGGGTTCAAGCAATTCTTCTGCCTTAGCCTCCTGAGTAGCTGGGACTATAGGTGCATGCCACTACGCCTGGCTAATTTTTTTTCTAAACTTGCCTATTAAAATATGTAGATAATTTTAAAGTTCTGACTTCACATGAAGTACTGTCTTTGCTGGAATCAGATTGATTCTGATTTGATTGAATATGCTTTCTAGTATCACCACTTTTGACTAGATAATATGGTTCAAGATGATGTTCATAATATTCTTTTCAAAGAATTAATATTTTATGCTACCCAGTGAAAATTATGAATAGTAGTTTCAAATAAAGGAATAATTTGAATTCCAAGGCATAAATGGTTTTCCTTATAAAGACTACCAAATGTTTATTTTATTCCTTACAAAGTAGTACTCACCTCAGTATAACATGTTAATTTAATTATTTTGATTTCAAGAAAATGTTTAATGCACCTAGGATGTACAATGTACTGAGTACCTGGAAGTGAGTAAGACCCTTACCCAGTGCTTAGAATGCCAGCTATTCATAAAAAAAATCATTTTGATGATAACTGTAATGTTAGTTCAAGTAAAATATTTTGGAAATAGATAGTAGAGTTGGTTATTTTGTATGGAAGAGTCATATCTAAGTTGAACCCTGAGGTATAAATCGGAATATGGGAAATCTGTGACAAGTAAAGGAGATAGTGTTAGCTTTTGGAGGAATGACTGTGGTTTGCTGGAGGAAGGTGAGTGCAGCCAATGTGGCTAGAGAATCAGATACGTGGGAGAAAATGACTAGACGTTAGTTTGAAAATAGGCTGGAATATGTAAAAGGGAGCCATTCGATTATTGCAAGTAAAGAGGTGACAATCATATTGTGACACACTGTAATTGTTAGATTGGGGAGAGTGAAAAGCTGATCAGGGAGATCATTTAGGAACTATTTCTGATCATCTAGAAGAGAAGATCATGCTTGGACTGGGAGAGGTAATAAGAGGAAGGAGGCAGTTACGAGGAGTAGAAGAAAATAGTACTTTTAAGCATGAATTTAAAGATGACTTCGATGTTTTCCTTGAACATCTGGGTTGTGTGATAGTGCTACCAATTTAGAATAGGAAGCAGGAGGATTTGGGAGAGAGAGCAAGTGTAATGAGTTGGTCTTAATGTCTGATAAATACTCAGGGTAATATCTGCGTTATTCAAAGTTAAGATGTGATTATGTGCCTTAATAATTCATACTTTAAAAACCCCAATATAACCATGTATTTTTTATTACAGTTTTTCCTTTCCAAGCATGGAAAGCTTTTGATGGCCAGAAAGAGAGAGTGAATGTAAAACATTCTGGTTCAAGCCACTGACTGCTGTGGGGAATTTTTCAATTTGAATTAATTTTTGTTCTAAGTTATGTTTAATATAATGTATCTTGGAAACATAAAACAGACTGTATTGTAAACAGAAGTTATAAGACTTAGATACAAAGCCATTTTGTTCTAAATCCAGTGCACTGTTTCTGACCCTTTCTTGCCAAATTCAGTGAGTTTGATATCAATAGAGTCATGTAGCTTTCTCAACTAACGGCCATTTAGTCCTTGTTTTATGCAACATAGTCTGTTTACCAGCAACTGAAGTAATTTTCGAAATCCTATTAGACATACATAGCTATGTTCTTTGCAAATACTCTATTTTAAAAAGTTAAATGAAACTTAAAGGAACTCATGCTCTGAAGAATATTTCAGTGCTGTTTATTTAATCTTAAAATTTAAGTCATTTTTATCTTCTAAAGTCAATTAGAGGCATGTTCTTTTATCATTAACAATGATATTATTTATTATTACTAATTGACTTTAAAAGATAAAAAGTAAATAGTAAGTAATATCATTGTGTGCTAAGTTATTTATGGTTTTTATCTTATCTAAAAAAAACCCATAAAAATATTCAAATGAAGTTAGCACATAAACAGCTAATATTTAATTCTGTTTTTTCTACATTTCTTTAAAATTGATAATGATGTTACTAATTTTATGTTATGTATACTTCATGTGTTTATGTTTTTTTTATTTCCTTCTGAAGCTGGTGTGGGAGCAGTATACAATCTATAACATTTTGGCTCTCTGTACTCATTTTATTCCTCACTGAAAAATCACTCATGAATTTTTCAAGGAAAAAAAGCAGGATGGAGATAAGCCATAATTAATCTCAAATATCAAAATCCTTTCATTGTTATATGAGAACAATGGTGGGTAATAGACAAATTCCAATACAAATTATGTGAAATTTATATCAAAAACTTACTAATTCAGTAACACTGGATTTAAGTGGTTTCATTTTCAGTCGGTGTCATTTTAAATACCTTGCAAATATATTTGATTTTGATGCCTGAATCAGTGTGTAGTATCAGTGTGTGCCTGAATCAGCGTGAGTGTCATTGAGAAACAATGACAGGAATGTATTTATATTTTGTAATACAGACAAAGGGACTGTCTTTGCTGGAGATAAAAAAGCACTTCTTGTTCCCAATATGTAAATCCATTCTATGCAATAAATATCTTAACATTTAGAGATATAATGCCATTCCATTTATGAAGGCATGTTTGTGTTTTTCTTCACTTGATGTATTTGTTAATATGATTAATTCCTTCTAATGAGCAGTTTTTAGAAAGATTGGAGCTTTGTCTGTGTTCATAGGCTTTTGGTGCAGCTTTCCCAGCCTGGCCATTCTTGAATCCCAAGCCTTGTCTTCTTGCCAAACTTTTGCACTTGCCTATGGACACACCTACCTGCTTTCTGCCTTCACCAGATTCCATGAGTGACTTTTGTCTTGATATCTCCAGCCAGCCCCTGACAGGAGCTCACCATGTTTTTTTGTTCTTGAACATCTTTCAGAACTAGACCTTGGCCTACCTTCCTTAGAACCTTCTCAAAGCTGACAACTTTTGATGCACCAAAACCACTTTGTGGTCAAGTTAGATCCTTTATCATCCACTTACAAAAAAATTCCCCCTCTTCTCCCATGCTCTGTTATACTCATACCCTCTCCCATACATATGTTCCCTGACTCCAGGTTTTTTTTTTATTAGGCTGAAATGTTGGTGGAATTACTTATTGTTATGAGGTATTTTGTCATTAAAAAACTCTTTCAGGTTAAATACAAGAATCTCTGCAATGAATTTCACACATTAAGAATGCTTATACTGGCCAGGCACAGTGGCTCATGCCTGTAATCCCAGCACTTTGGGAGGCAGAGGTGGGTGGGTCACTTGAGCTCAAGAGTTCCAGACCAGCCTGGGCAACATGGCGAAACCTTGTCCCTATAAAAAATACAAAAATTACCTAGGTGTAGTGGTGTACGCCTGTAGTCCCAGCTACTCGGGGGCTGGGGTAGAAGGATCGCTTAAGCCCAGGAGGTCAAGGATGCAGTGAACAGTGATCATGTCACTGCACTCCAGGCTGGGTGAAAGAGTGAGACTGTCTAAAAAAGAAAAAAAAAATACTTATACTTCAAATATGGAGGATAGTTTCACTGTTTATTGAATCTCTCCATTATTTCAGATACTCTCTATACATTATCTTATGTAATTCTAAGAGCAATCATATGAGATTGGTTTTCTTATCTTCATTTACGAATGATGGCACTGGTACTAGGAGGAGGATGATGGATCCGCAAAGAATTGTGAAGTTAGCAACAGAGCCAGAACTTGATCTCAAGCTTGCCCGATATAAAAGAAACCCACACTCTGCTATATCAACCTGAGGGCTAGCTAAAATATTTGGGTGAGAAAAGTCAACTGAACATTCCATTTATGATGTTAGAACTCAGATTAATTCATGGAATTAGACAAAATACATAATTTTTAACAAAAGGAAGTCACAGGAAGGTGTGTTCACTGTTTAACTTGGGTTCTAAAGTGCAATGAAAAAGATGTAGTAGGAGTGTCAGAGGCCTTAAGAGAGATAGCGTTGACTTAGAGATAAGTGGGTAATGGCAATGAGGTAATGGAGCAGGTTAGTTAAAGAGGCAGTTGCTATTATAGTAATATACCAAAGTGTGGTTGCTATATTTGTACATAAATCATCCTCTCTCCTTCATTGTAGATCCTTTAGATCTTAATTTGAGCATTACTTTCTCAGAGAGACTTTCATTGAGCTCTCAGTCGAGGTTGGATTTCTTAGCCTTAAATGCTTTTAAACTACAGTCATGCACCATATATTGACATTTCAGTCAATGAAAGCCCTCATATAAAATTATGATCCCATAAGAATATAATGGAGCTGAAAAAATACTATTGCCTAGTGACATCGTGATGTCATAGCCATTGTGATACCCTAACACAACAATTAACTTCTCTATGTTTACATGTTTAGATACACAAATACTTAGCAGTGTGCCACAGTTGCCCACAGTATTCAGCACATTAACATGCTGTACAGGTTTATAACCTGGGAGCAATAGGCTATATATAGCAGACAGCCTAGATGTGTAGTAGGCCATACTAGGTATGTGATGCTGACACAATGACAAAATCATCTAATGACATTATTTCTGAGAGTGTATCTTCATCATTAAGCATGACTATAAATATGAGTTCTGCCCTGGACATATGTGTGTATATATCTCTCATTTGCTCTCTGTCTCCCTCTTTCACTTTCTTTTGTATGTGGAAAAGCAACTAAATGTGTGTAATTCTAAAGTATAATTAGGAGCAATAATGTATGCTCCCCTTCATTTCCACTTCAGACTTGTCTAATCCACTTCTAGCCTTTTCTATTCTTCTAGCAAATATATTTATTCATGATTTCAGGCCAGTTAATCTGATGAACTAATTTATTCTTATGTGATGGTATTAATGAATTGATGTCTTATTTGAGCAATGTCATATGTTTTAAGAATGTATGGTTCCAAGCTCTTGAGGGAGATACATTTGTAAGAGATGGGGGAAACCCTCCAAACTCTTCACATCATACCTTCTACTACATCTACATAGAGGCTGAAATACCAACGATACTAGTTAATGGTCTGTCTGGCGCCATGTTGCCTTGATTGTCCAGGTGTAATTGAATAAATAAAGATAATATGTTGGTGGATCATATCCACATTTGACCCTAACAGTTTGTAAATGTGGAGCTCTGAGTCCAGTTCAGTAGTATGAGGACATAAAATGTGAAAAAGGAGAAGCAGATGTGCTAGGTATTAATGAATATACAGAAATCAGCATCATTCCTAGTAGGTGTTTAAAAAATGCTTGTTTTTGAACCTGTACCCATTTGTTTTCCCTGCTTGCTATAGAAGAGTAATAATTGCATCACAATAAAATGTAGGTGTCAAATTTCATGTAGTTCTCTGCTTGGGCAGCTTCCTTAGGGTCCCTGAGTAGCTGTCTAACCCCCTACTTGTATGCATACCCCTGCTCCAAGTACCAATAAGCTCTATTATTAGGAATCAGATATAATTTGCTCAGTTAACTTGGATCCTAAATGAATTACTTTCCCAGTTTTCTCACCCCAGTTTATGGATGACTGGATGCTGGATGCCAGCCACCTGCCCGGCCCCATGATAACTGCCTGTTTTCTAATCTTCTCATGAACACCAGGGGTCTTGGTTTCTTGGCACTGGATCTTTCATTTTAGTGACTGTTGCATTCTGTACATCATTTTTGTGTGTAGTTTGATCTTTTAATATAGACATCCCTTTGTGTTACTGTTTCTCTATTTTCTCACCCTGCAGTTTGTATTTTATAATCCAGTATTGATTTTCAACGGATTCAGTGTGGCCTGTGCTGCCACTGTCAAATCGTGGTTATAAGATAATCATCAGCCAGGTTTTATAATACTTTCTGTCCCTCAGTAATCTCTGGATTCTTAGAACAAACATTTTGGATTAGATTTCTTGAGTTTGTGATTGATATGATCGAGAGTTGACGAATTATGAAAACATGATACTTATGGGTGGAATTTTCTTTAGTGATTCAGGTTTGGTATATTCGGATTTTTGGATAACAGACTGACAGTTTTATTTGCATAATTATAATCAGCATTGTACATAGAAAGGATACGGCTACTTTTTGTTAAATCCACATTTTCTAAATATCAAAAAAGGGAAATGGAGTGTAAATCAATTTTTGTATAATCTGTTTGAAACATGAGTTTTATTTGCTTAATATTACAGCTTTGCCCCTCTTCTGTAAGTCTTTTGGGATCCTGTGTAGAAGCTGTTCTCATTGAACACCAAACAGTTAAGTCCATTCTCTGGTACTAGCTACAAATTCAGTTTCATATTCTACTTAACAATTTAGGCAAACTGAAATATTTCTAGATGGTCTACTTCTGTTCATATAAAAACAAAACTGGATTTCCAAACAACAGCAACAACAACAACAACAAAATACAGACCTGGGCATGAACCTAGGTTAGTTAATACTGGCAGTGCTCCCTATAGAAAGAGATGTATTCTACATGTCCTGCCTAGAGCAGTTGAGAAAATATAGATGAGTGTAGTGAAAGTCAGAGAAGATTTATACAAAGGCAAGAACAATCTTGTTTTTGTTAAATCACCAGAATTTAGCTCAGTGGTGTGCACGGAGTAGTAATACATATTGGTTGAGATCACTAATAACATACTGATAAAATCTTCCCCTGCTCCCCTTTCAAGTCATACGCAATCAGGTGTGTATTTATTTAACTTCTTTTAGGCTTAAGGTATAACACAAAATACGCTTGCTAAAAAAATGTTTGCTGTTACAAAGCTTAAAAATAACCAGCAAGGAGGAGTGGAGATAGGAACAATAATGAGAGATAAAATACTGCAGGAAATAATTCTAAGCCCAGTGGTTAAGGATGAGCGTGTTTTGGCTTGAATCCTACTGCATTACTTAGAGTCTGGATGACCTTCGGGCTAGTTACTTTACCTATCTGTGCCCTAGTTTTTGTCTTTGTTTATGGAATAAGAATAATAAAAATACTTTGTGAAGTTATTGTGATGTTTAAATGACAACATGTACGTAAAGTGCTTGGAACACTACAGCATATTCCTCATTTGATCATTACTCCTTACATTCTGTCAGCTTCAACTATTTAAACGGAAATTCGATTCAAATATATATCATTAGAAGTTTAAGGGGCAAAAATGGCAGTAGAAGGATAGGAAGGAAGGAAAGAAAGAAGGAAGGAAGGAGGGAGGGAAGGAAGGGAGGGAAAGAGGGAAGAAAGGAAGGAAGGGAGGGGAGGAGGGAAAGAGGGAGGGTAGGAGGGAGGAAGGGAGGGAAGGAAGGAAGAAGGGAGGGAGGGAAGGAAGGAAGGAAGAAGGAAGGGAGGGAGGGAGGAAAGGAAGGAAGGGAGGGAGGGAGGGGAACTAACAGCAAAAGCAAATACAGTTATTAATTAGGAGATTTTTTTTGAGAAAACCATGTTTATGTAGAAATATATGTTTCCTGCCTTTTTAATACACTGAAGAAATTGTTAAGAATGATATATTCTATTTAGAGCACTTATAATTTGAAGACATTGGGGGACCTTTAGAGATCTTCTAGTTCAAGGACTGTCCTTTTATTTTTTTCTTTTTCTTTTTTATTTAATTTAATTTATTATTTTTTTTGAGACGGAGTCTCACTCTGTCGCCAGGCTGGAGTGGAATGGCGTGCTCCTGGCTCACTGCAACCTCTGACTCCCTGGTTCAAGCAATTCTCCTGTCTCAGCCTCCCCGAGTAGCTAGGATTAGAGAAATGTGCCACCACGCCCAGCTAATTTTTGTATTTTTAGGAGAAACGGGGTTTCACCATGTTGTCCAGGATGGTCTCGATTTCCTGACCTCTTAATCTGCTTGCCTCGGCCTCCCAAAGTGCTGGGATTACAGGCATGAGCCACGGCGCCTGGCCTATTTTTTCCATTTTTTTTAAGTGACATACTATTTGGATGAAAAAGAAAAATGCAAGACTGTACCTAGGCAGGTACAGTTTAAAAGCACTAATTGTGTCTACCTATTTATTCAAAGAATAATTAGACACAGTCAAGTAATATGACTTGTCCTAAATCACACAACTTCCTAGATACCCAGTCTGGACTATTAACAAAGCACTCTTTCATATATAACATTCTCTAACTTGACTTTAGTTACTTAAAGTATTTCCATACAGGAAGCTATTATTTAGATAATAGGAACATCTCATTCTTTAGGTAAAGTTGTTTTGGTTCCCTGCTTTTTAGTTAACCAAGGACTCTAGAAATGACAGGTAACGTGTTCATATTCATCAACTTCACTGGACACATTTAATATTAGTCAATGGCAACCTGAGTTTCTCCACCACATTTAACAAGCATATTAGAAAATGCAAAGAGCCTTACAAAGAAAATGATATAATGGTGTTTTTCTAGGTATGATGTCTATTAGAAACTATAATGTGATATTCTACTACTTTAAAATAATAATGATTGACTTATTTTGAGTTTTGTTTTACAGTTGATCAGTAACCAATTTATTGAAGCCGCGTTAGAATAGTAAGGGCTTAAAACCCAAATGGATTTGTCTGCAGGCTTGCTCAGGGACAGTGTGGTATACAGTCACTCAACCAAAGGTGGCTCTGAAGAGACTACATTTATGTTTTTAATAGGCTATAAAGTAATTTTAGAAAATTATTTTTTAACTTCCTTTAATTGTTTAATCAGCCTCTACATTAAAGAAAACTGTTAATTTCACTATAGTTTTAAAAATCCCTGAAATTATAAGACCAAAATACCTAGTAGAATATGTACTATTATAAATTGCTAATTGATTATGGTGAAGGTCCTAATAATGCAATGATTTTCTTTTAAAGAATGAATTCTTGGGTCACTTGTCATACATTCACCCATTTGTGATTTAAAATCAAAATCTTACAACACATTATAAGTACTGTATAGTTTAGTCTTACATTTTTTCCAGGCCTGCAATCTTTGCCTGTTAATTGGCATATTGAGTTCTTTTCCACTTAATATAAATATTGATATAGTTTGCTTTAAGACTATCAGGTTAGTAATTCATTTTTATTTGTTCTGTCTGCTTTTGTTTCTCTTAGATTATTTTAAATGCAATTGCTTATTATTGAAATATATGTGTAATAACATGGACTAATGAAAAACAGAGATCCCAAAAATCATAGCTTTCTTATAAACAGGCAAAAGCAGCTTGAAATTTTGTTGTTAGAATTTCCATGTACAATAGCCTTAAACATTTTGAACATCTATGAACAGCCATAAGTTATATTTGATAACCACATGAAAAATATTCTAAAAAATTTGAAAAAATATCGAAGACAAGACTTTATCAAATGAAGAGTCATAACTGCTTCCCAGAGAAGAGTGAATATAAAAAAGATTTTGATTATTAACTAATATATAAATTCTTATGAGTTACACAATTACAATAGTATTAGATTATTCTAAATTTAATCTGAAAGTGTAACCAGATGAAGGAAAGTTAGTAACCATTTTGTGAGCACTTACTGTTTGCTGATCATTGCATTCATTATCTAATTGTATTTTTAAAATAGAAAACTTGGTACAAAAATAGTTAGAGCATTAAAATAAATAGGTAACAAAGAAATTGACCCCATTTTTTAAAATCCCTGATTATGTGATAAAATGGATGACTCAAATATATAGACAAGAGTTTGGACTATGTAAGAATTGTTACTGTGATAATTTGTCAGACATTCCTATAAAAATCCATTAACCCTCATTTATACCACATAACTGATAAATTACAGATGGTTTAGAGACCTAAGAGTAACATATATAACATTTTAATGAAAAAAGGGCAAAATATGACTTATCTCTGAATGAGGAAGGATTTATAAGCTTATGTGTAATAAAAAAATCACCAAGGCTGTACAACCAACCACTGTGTTGAATGCTAATAGATTGAACAATGTTCAGATTGATAAGTATGCTACCTCAGATATCACCAAGATAAATAGTTTACTTATTAATACATTACACAAAATTTCGGAGCAGTCAACATACAAGGCAAAGAGATGAGCAGTATTTTCTAGTATAAATGGAGGTTTATTCTTTGAGTTAAAGTTCCTCACCAAAAGATACAGAGCTGCAGAAAATGACACCTGACTAAGTGATGATTACATTATTCATTCTAGAAGCCCAATTGTAATCCTCCAGACCTGCCTCTGTGTATGCATACATATGTTTATACGTCTGGGGTACTTCATTTCATAACCTAGTTTGGATATATTCTGGTTACTGCTTCAGCTGTATGGCAGTCCTCATTAATCATTTTTTATTTTAGTGGAATAAGAATAAAGGTCAGTTTCCTAGAAGCAATAGGAAGATATGACAACAGAGAGACCAGATAAAAGGCTTTTGCTACAATAGAGTACATTTGTTATGTACTGAACTTTGATTTTGCATCACTTTATTTTCAAAGCCATTGCCATCTACCTACATAAATCAAATAACTGGTTGTGATAGATGTTGTATTCATTGTTCAGATTACCCTTTTTCAGAGTGATTCCCCAGTTGCATGGAGTGTGGTTGCTTGGGCTGACAGCTGAATAACTCTGCATGGATGTCCCTCAGTCAAGGATATGATACGCTCCAGGTTATGCTTCTGCCCTGGAGGTCTTCCTCCAATGAGTGGTCGATAATAGGGTCCCAAGACATTCTCCATTACCTCATTCTGGGACTGCTCTGGAAGGTCATCTTGCAGCCTCTGGGGGGGAACAGGCTGAGGCCTCTGTTATACTCGTAACAGTTCATCCTTGCCTTCTGCCCAGTTCTGCTTCCCTTCTGCCCAGTTCTGCTTCCCTTTCTTCTTGGGTGTAACCCTCCTGCAGTAACCTGGCTGCAAAAAAACATCTCCAACTCAGAATCGGGGAATTTGATCTACAATGGTAGTCACATTCATGATGACATTCCAAATCTTGGAGATATTGTCTCAGTTTCTGTTGACTTCTGAAACAGGAAGGCAAACTGTTGTTCTTTGTTGAAATTTTGGTGGTAATGTGTGAGAAACTTTTAGAGATTCCTTGCTTAGTGTTTGAAATCATTCTCAGCATCTTGTCAAGCATTAATAGAGTTTTGAGGCATAAAAATATAAGTCTAATCCTCTATTTTTCTCATTTTCACTAACATTGTTGGCATGGCTATAATGAATATAATATGTGTGCAATCTGGTATGAAATTTGGAGCATTTGTGATACATAAATTCTCATGATTTACTTTCTTTAGATAACAGAATAGCCAAGTGAGATGAGCCTCAATTTACAAAATGCCTGAAACAAAAATGTCAACATGTAAAATGGCTTGGTAATTCATGAATGATTTATTATTATTTTTCTGAGTTTTAAAAAAATATTGTATAGACTAGTTAGGAAATACTCATATTAGGTTTCATGTTAATTTTCCAGTGGCACAGAGATCCATGCATAGATAATATTATTAGAAATCATATACTAAGTTATAATTAAGTGATGAAACCATAGGTGGCACAGTAGTTCAGAAGTATAATAGAGTAATTGTAAAGGATTGGTGAAAGAGCAGGGACTAGCTCGTTCCTGCAGGTTGAATGTGAAACATTTTGATTCCTGAAGGTTAATTGTGAAACATTTTGATTCCTGAAGGTTGATTGTGAAACACTTTGAATGTCTGAAGGACATTGAACATTATTTTTTAGGCATTATGTAGTTTTAAAGGATTTAAGAATTGGAAACATGTGAGAAATATATAACAGATTTAACAGTAATATGTAAGTGATCTGGGAGAGGAAGACAGTGGTGGAAAGACTCCATTAAGAAACAATCTCAATAATGTAGGAAAGAGACTTGATAATTACATTCTCAATTCTTTTCAAAATGTTCACAAATATGTTTACATTTATCATCGTTTGGATTGATTCCTAGGGGTAACGATTGACATGCATTATCTCAGAGCATTGTGTACCTGGCACACCTCCTGTAGATAGCTGGGAATTGGCTTCTTTAGTCTCAAAATTTTTATTTTTATTTTTTTTATGGATGCTGCATGGGTTCAAATCAAAACAATCACTGTAGTCCACAGATTAAATATATTGCTTTCCCCTTATCTACATTGCCTCTAAGTTTATCACAGGAGCAAATTAAATTGGTTTGGAAGTATTTATACTTTATAAATCCATGTTGGTTCCTACCTAGTACCTCAAGCTTGTGCAGATAAGTGAAAATTGATTAGAATTCACAACTGTCCATCAATCTACAATTATAATTGTCCATTTCTTACACAAAAGACAAAGTTTAACCTCTACTGTGACGGAGAGACTTGCTAGTTTGTTCTAGCTTCCTTAATTAATTTTAGAAACATTATAATAAGTAGTGGCACTAGGAACAATATTATCTAAGAGTTGCCTAAGTACCTGTCCACAACACAAATTTTAATATTATATATATAAATTGATATATAATCTTACCTTAAATTACTTTCAAATTGCTGTCATTGTTTGGTTGTTCATTGTAATTGAATTAGTTTGGGTAATCCATTTAGCCAGTATTTCAAAATTGATTTGATTAGTATCTGCATTCATATTTCTGTTGTTTTAGATTCCATATAAAGGGCTCAGCACAGTGCGTGGCACAAAGGAGACCTTCAGCTCTCATGGTTGCCTCCCCAGGAACTAGTTTTCCTGCAACACTAACATAAGGTTTTAATTAAACAACTCCTGTGACTAGGGTTTACCTTAATTTTGTGGTCTTGGAGAAGAGGTTAAAAACAATCTGTGCTACTTGAAAAAAAAAGATTAAGCAATATAGGTTCATTTTGATTATTGACTTCTTTGCTTGGCTTTTTATTTCTGCCTTTCATTTAGAATAATATTCAGATATCTTAGAACACAAATACTTTGCATTTTAAATTTACTTCAAAGTTAAGATTTATTTTTAAAACAAAACAATGGGAATGTATGCAAATAAGACTTTTTTAGTGAGAAGTGTGATGTATTATTACAGTGTACTGAAGTGTGAAGAGCTTGATTTATAACCTTGGATAGTTAACATGAATAAATCATAAATTACAACAGTGAGCTTCTTCTGAGTTTTAGAATACCTTATTTTGCATATAGTCTGTATGAATTTGGCTGAACAAGTGGTAAGCTTGTTGTTTGTATGTGGATATGTACATAAATATTACATGATATATAGAGATATATAAGCATACATACATAGTGTTTTATATATTAACTTTTGTCTATGCAAGACTCATATTAAGAATACTGTTTTATCACAAAAAGTAGACACTCATACAAATATGTGATTGAACAGAATGGAAGATAGATTTTTTTTTTCCTTAATCTACAGGTGAGAGTAGCGTATGTCTTTGAAATTGATTTTGTTCAGAGCCCACTTTACTGGAAAGGCATGAATGCTAAATCCAACTTTCACATTGGAAATCCTTCCACAGTGACAATGGTGTTAACAGATTAAAGACGAGAAATTTCATTATGTGGCCAGTAGTACGTTTTCCTTGTAAGTTAGAACAAAGCAACAAACAAAAGAAACCCAAATGATTTTATACTCTTGAACTAAGTTCTTAGTTGGGTTTCCCTTTTTTGTACCTAGATCTAATCAGTCAAAAATAGTGAGGGTGGGTTGGAGTAGGAAAAGATATTTTCTAGATTTGGAACACTTCAAAGAGTTTAGTGATTTCTCAGCTAAGCATGACTCTTGAAGCTGATAGAAGATCACATGAAGGTTGGGGGAGTGGACAAATCAGTGGGAATAGCATCAAAGCAGTATGACTAAAAATGAAAAAGGAGAATTAATGATAACTTTGGAATATTTTCAAAGTTGAAAATGTTTTTTCTATGACAAAGGTTATAGTTGAGGACACTTGCAACAAGAAAAAGTAAATATATGATGAGCACTTAGCCATGTCTGAGACTGGATTCTGAGACCACAAGTTTTTAAATAATTCATTTATTTATTCAAGAAGTTTCCTGAGAATTAGCCGTCTAGGCCCTGAGATTGTGGGCGAGAACAAAACAGACAGCACTGACTTGTGGAATTTGTATTCTGCTGGGAAGAAGTAGGCAATTAAATACTCATGAGTATAATATGTAGTATTATTATATTTATAGTCGGCAACTACTGAACTCTGCTATTCTATTTCATTCTATATTCTGATAGTGGGAAGTAGATAATTAAATAAATATTTATAGGTGTAATAAATAGTATTATTATATTAATAATCTGCAACTTCTCAGCTATTGTATTCTATTCTTCACTTGATTCTAAAGTAAGAATAAATGTTCTCAGAGAATAATCCTACATTATTTTATTTATTTATTTATTTATTTATTTATTTATTTATTTGGAGACAGAGTCTCACTCTGTCTCCCAGGCTGGCATGTAGTAGTTTGATCTCCGTTCACTACAACATCCGCCTCCTGGGTTCAAGCGATTCTCCCACCTCAGCCTCCCGAGTAGCTGGGATTACAAGCACCTGCCACTATGCCCGGCTAATTTTTGTATTTTTAGTAGAGAGGGGGTTTCTCCACATTGCCCAGGCTGGTCTGGAACTCCCAGCATGAGGTTATCCACCTGCCTTGATCTCCCAAAGTGCTTGGATTACAAATGTGAGCCAACATGCCTGGCCGACCCTACATTATTTTAAGAAATACATTCTTTTTACGCTATTGAGCTGTGTGAAATTATGAAGCCTATTACTTCAAAATGAGATGTAAAGCATCTTTGATCAATAAAAAAGAGGATATATATGCTTGGCTATTCATAAAATAATTTTCATAAGTAGTAGTGATCATATCTGTTCCATTCTCTTGACCTCTCCCAAATTGTCCACTAGTTTCACATATAGTTAAAGTAAAACAAACCAGGTATTTGAAGGATATATATATATGTGTGAATGACACTAAAGGTGCTCAGTGACTTACTTATTTAACCGGGCTTTATCCCATACTTATTGTCTGTTTTTCCTGTGTAGCAGAAGCAGATAAAAAGTTTGGAGAAGAAGTAAGTACAAAATGATATGTGGCTCAGATAAAACCATGGGCGGCCATTTTTTATTCTAGAACAGGAAACTGAGAGTTTTTAAATGCTGTATTTTGAGGTGGGTCTTGAAATATACGTAAGAAGTCATAATGAGAAAATGGAAAACACTTTTCATTTGTCAGTTAAAATTCAGTCATAAATGTATTATGATATGGTGAAAATTAGGGAGTTGTATACATCAATTTTTCTTCTAAATTTCTTTTTGAGGTTTGATACTGGTACTGCCTCACTTTTGTAGGAGTAGGCTGTTTTTCTACCAATAAATATCTTTTTATACATGTTTTCATGTAATTCTTTTTCGTCTTTTAAAAAATGTATACTTATGATAGTTTTTCTAAGGTATGGACAATAATACGTGTTCAGTGTGTGTGTTCTTTTTAAATTAATTTATCATGAGGTACTATTCTTGCCTTTAAATTTTTTTCAGAATGGGATTCAGTGACTATTTCCATTATTTTTTTTAAAAATCAATCTCCCTTTATTAAAACATGATTTGAAAATTTATAATTCCCCAACTTAGTAATTTTTTAACATGTAAAATAGAGTTATTTAGTAGTTTAAAAACTTATTTCACAAAGTTGTATTGTAGTCATTCTCAAATATTTAGGGGCTGGCATCTGGTAGTCATAATGTTTAACTTACAAGATTATAAATAATTGATTATTAAACAAAAATTAATGCAATGTTATTTTTATTAAATCACTTACCTTTTCATACATTAAGAAAAAATGGAGAGAAATTTAAAATTAAGATATTTCTATTAGCTTATTCTTTCCTGTGAATGCAATTTTAGTACCAGAACTCTTAGCTTAAATCATGTAACAGTTATGTTCTGCAGCAGCTTGCTTTGAAAACCTCTGTTAAAATGCAAATTACATATTGTTAAATAATGAAAATTTAATCAAATTAATTGGCCTTTAATTTACAGTTTTAATCCCTCCTGACTTGTTTCTTGTTCTTTCTGTCTGATCAAATTCAGTATATTATTCTACGATGAGACCTGAACCAGCAGTTAGGATTCATGCTTTCTGTTTTAAAGTTTGCTACTATGTGCTTGAGCTTTAGGAAAATTATTTAACAACTCTTATTTTACTGACATGTAAAGTGATTAGATTGGGTACAATTGAATTTTTTTGATCAGTTATTCCTGAAGGCCTTGTGTTTTTGTATAAAATCACAGATAGATAGATAGATAGATAGATAGTTGCAGCCGTTTGGCCTGGGGTTCCTAATCTTGAAAAGTGAATAAACAACCATTGATTTTTAAAGTTTCTTCCAAATCTATAATTCAGTCTTTTTGGAGATATTTAGGTATTGTGAAATGCCTTTTTGCTTCAAAGATACCAGGACACTTTTTGGAGTTAGTATGTTTGCAGATAGTAACTACCTAAAAATAGATTGTATATAAAAGTGTTCTTTCCTTGTTTTAATATGTAAGGTATTTTGCCTAATGATTTTGTTCCACTGTTATTTAATTTGTACTTATTTCTTAGGAAGTAGGAATAAATCATTTTATATGTCCATAAATGTAAATATTATTATTTAACTTTGTTATAATATAAAAAATGAAAAACTTATTTATTTCACCTATAATTTATATTTTTAATATTTTTAAATCTCAGCTAAATGGGTTATTACTTTGATGCTTGTTTTTTAAAGAGATTTATAAAAAACAATAGTTTTTATTAATAATTATTTGATGAGACAGATTAATATATTATTAATTTTAGGACCAGAAATAACATCTCTAGTGTTGTACTAAAAATATACTAATTATATATATGGTTTAGAAATTTACTATTAGATAGGCCAATAATATTCTTGGTTCCCATGATTTGTCATAGGAGCAACAATTTCAGAAAATAATAGCAACAGAAATAGGCAAATTTCTGAAATTTGACTCCCAGATGTCAACTTATTGTAACTTTTAAATAACAAAAATATAATGCTTTCTTGCCAAGAAACTAAATTTACCTTATCAAATTAATCAACACAGATTGTTTAGGTAGCTAATATTTGTGAAGAAAATTAATTTAAAATTATATAGGAAATACATTTTAGGTTATTAGGCATTTATTTATTTTTGGAACCCTGTTTTTCTAGATGTTCTCTAGATAATTTATTTTAAAATATTTAAATTTTGATGTAGTCTGCATGATACTAGGATCTCAAATTTTCAGTTCCATATATTTTTCTAACTCCTATTTACCACATTTTTCTATAAAGCATTTAACACATTTAAAATGTAATCAATGAATGCTTATTCAAAAATATGTTAATGTTTTGTGACAAATGGAGAGTAATTATTTTCTTAAGAGTTCTGTTGAATATTAAACAGAACCCCAACATTTAAGGAAAAGATTATTTTCTTCACATTCTATTACATAATATATAGAGAATTTTTTTTAAATGTGTACTTAAGTTTTCAAAATATATGGTCAAAAAAATTGTATAGAAGTTGCGTTGTAAATTATTCTTGTATTCCATTCATTTGCTATTTAATTGACAAATATTTCATGATATCTTATTCGGTACATTTTTGGTCTTTGGTTTATAAATATTAGTAAAAAATAAATAAAAGTCTTTGTCCTCCTGGAATGTGTATTTTCTGGCTAGAGGGACAAACAATAAAAAAAATACATTAGAAATAAAATAATAGGACATTTAATGAAAAATGCTATGGAGGAAAATAAGATACAGAATCTTGTATGTAAGATATTAATAAATGTGCATTTACTATATCTTCCACATTTTCTTTAGTCATTCATCTGGTAATGGACTCTTAGGTTGATTTCATATCTTGAGTATTAATAGTGCTGCAGTAAACATTGGTAAGGAGGTATCTTTGATATATTATTAATTTCCTTTCCTGTGAATAAATCCTCAGCAGTTGGATTGCTGGATCATATGGTGATTCTATTTTTAGTATTTTGAGAAACCTCCATACTGTTTTCTATAATGACTGTACTAATTTACGTTTCCACTAACAGTATGAGTTTCCTTTCCTCCACTTCCTTGCCAGAATTTTTTTTTTTGTCTTTTTGATAAAGTCATTGTAATTGGAATGAGATGGTATCTCACTGTGGTTTTTTTTTGCATTTCTCTAAATATTAGTGATATTGAGCATTTTTTTCTTCTTGTAGTGCAACTGTGCAAAACTTCTGGATCATTTTTGTAATGTATCTGTTGGTCATTTGTATGCTGTCTTTGCCTATTCAGATCCGTTGCCCATGTTTTAAATGGATTATTTGGGTTTTTTGCTGTCAAGTTCCTTGTATATTTGGATATTAGTTCCTTGTTGGATGAGTAATTTGCAAATATTTTCTCCCATTCTACAGGTTGTCTCTTCATTTTGTTGATTGCTTCCTTTGCTGTACAGAACTTTTTAGTTTAATGCGATCTCTTTTGTCTGTTTTTGTTTTTGTTGCCTGCATTTTTGAAGTCTTAGCCATAAAATCTTTGCCTAGAACAACATCCTGAAGCATTTCCCCTATGTTTTCGTCTAGTAATTTTATAGTTTTGGATCTTACATTTAAGTCTTCAGAGCTGATTTTTGTATATGGTGAGAGATAGGGGTCTCATTTCATTATTCTGCATATGGATATCCAGTTTTCCCAGAACCACTTATTGAAGAGGGTGTCCTTTCCCCAATGTATATACAGTGGAATACTATTCAGCCATAAAAAGGAATGAAATTCTGTCATTTGCAGCAACATAGATGGAACTGGAGTTTATTATATTAAGTGAAATAAGCCAAGCACACAAAGACAAATATCACATTTTCACTGACATGTGGAAAGGTTGATTTCATGGAGGTAGAGAGTAGAATGATAATTAACAGAGACAGGGAAGGGTGGGAGGGGGATGAAGAGAGGTTGATTAATGAGTGTATTAGTCAGTTCCCATGCTGCTAATAAAGACGTACCTGAGACTGGGTAATATATAAAGAAAAAGGGGTTTAATATACTCACAGTTCCACATGGCTGGGGAGGCCTCACAATCATGGTGGAAGGCAAAGGAGGAGAAAGGCATATCTTTCATGGCAGCAGGCAAGAGAGAAGCCAAGCAAAAAGGGAAACCCTTTATAAAACCATCAGATCGGCTAGGCGCGGTGGCTCATGCACGTAATCCCAGCACTTTGGTAGGCCGAGGTGGGCAGATCACCTGAGGTCAGGAGTTCAAGACCAGCCTGGCCAGCATGGTGAAACCCCGTCTCTACTAAAAATACAAAAATTAGCCAGGCGCGGTGGCAGGCACCTGTAATCCCAGCTACTCGGGAGGCTGAGGCAGGAGAATTGCTTGAGCCTGGGAGGCAGAGGTTGCAGTGAGTGGAGATTGCACCAGTGCACTCCAGCCTGGGTGACAGAGTGAGACTATGTCAAAAAACAAAAACAAAAACACAAAACCATCACATCTCGTGAGACTTATTCACTACCACAAGAACAGTATTGGAAACGGCCTACATGATTGAATTATCTCCCGCTGGGTCCCTCCCACAACACGTGGGAATTACGAGAGCTACAAATCAATATGAGATTTGGGTGGGGACACAGCAAACCATACCAATTAGTACCAACAAACAGTTAGTTAGATAGACGTAATAAATTCTAGTGTTTGATAGCACAGTGAGGTGACTTTAATTAGCTTTATAGTATATTGTATATATCAATATAGCTAAAAGACGAGATTTGAAATGTTCTCAATACAAAGAAATAATAAGTGTTTGAGGTGATGGATGTCCTAAATACTCTGATTTGATTATTACACATTGTATGCATATAGCAAAATAACATATGTACTCTCTAAATATATACAATTATTTTGTATCAATAAATAAATATAGAAATATTCATATAAACAAATAATCTTATACACCAAAAATATATCTTAAAGAAAAATAGTTATTTCTCAAAAACAATGTGTATTTACTAACAAAATGTATAAATTTTATGCCACAGACAAAAGTGAATTTTAGTTTATCTGCTCATGTTCTATTGTATATGAATTATATTTATAAACTCATCACATTAAATATTAGGGACACAAAAGCAACCTTATTAGCCACCATATTGAAAGGATCTATAGAAACACTGTTGTGTAACAAATAAGACCCAGGCTGGATCAATGACTTACTCCAAGATTACAGCCAGTTTCAGTCTCATGCTTCTTAGCTGGAATGTGTCAGCTCAGAAATGCATTCTTATTTTTTTTAATTCATCTACCCAGAAAGACTGCCTTTTCCTAATTACTTAAAATAGTTAATTACAAAATTCAAACAAAAGCACTGAAACATCTTAAGCACTTTTTATTAACTGTACAAGAGATAAAATAAAAATGTAATATTTATACATGTAATTAAATAGCATCTTGTTATAAAATTTAAACCTGACCTTTCATTTTAATAGCCCTTTTGCAAACCTGGTAATCTCCACTGAATGCATAAATGGAGACAAGAAAAAACAATAACCCCAGTGTTTCCTATTTGGGCTGAATTTAGAATTAGAGTAAGTTACAGCCTATGTATTGAGATTTCAGGGGAGCCAGAAAGCTTCTGCATCCACTAATCTCTTACTTCGCTCTTGCATGAAATCTACATTAAGATCAAATCTTGTCTTTTATTAAAATACATATGCTCTTGGGAAAGATAACAACTCGAGTCATAGCAGAACTTTAGGTGAGGGGGCTTTTCTCATTACTTTCTTATTCTGGCAGGTAAGAAGTCAGAGTTTGAGAAAAAGGGGCTGGTAAAGGAGAAGGAAAATATTAGATTGGAGACAATAGCTCCAGAATAGGAGAGACTGGGTAGTGATCTTCTGGATACGTTGGGCTTGGTTTCATCTTGTTCACATGAATCAGCAGAAAAATATGTACTAAAACATAATAAACTAAAGATATGATGACTTGATTGTGCTACTGTCCCTTAATAAATTATCTAAGTGTCAGTTAACAGAGGTCGTAATACAGCTGAGTATTTTAGGCAAATAAAAAAACTACAGAAAGAGAAGATTTATGAAAAGTTATATTGATAGTTTTACTTTAAGCTTGGCCAAGTACATTGGGCAATCAGCCTAGCCAGGCATTACGGTGTTACTCAGGATAAGTGGCTATTGTTCCGTGTGTGTAATGGATATACAGTACCTGATTCTTGGCCAAAGGAAGAGAACCAAAGCTAAATAGCACAATCCCTGCATCAAAGAGATTAAAGATTAGTCACGTTTGGGCCTAGTCAGAACTGCTTCAACAGCCCAGTGCTCAGATGTTTGCTTTTTTCCACCTCCAAGGTCTCTGCTAGAAAAATAAAAGACCAGTTACAGATCTAACAGTCTTCTAAAGGTGAAATAGGTTAAAAGTAAAGTGAATATAGAAAGTAACAAAAGGATCAGACGTGGCCCCTCTTAATTTTCCTAGTTTCTAGATATGGTTAAAGGGGAGGAGCAAGGGGTGTGTGTAATGACCTGCAATAGTCAGACATAGTTACACTAAAATGCGTTTGTTGTTCATCTGAAGTTCAAATTTCACGGAATAGCTTTCTATATTTGTCTGTTCTCACATAGCTATAAAGAACTACCTGAGCCTGGGTAATTTAGGGAGAAAAGGAGTTTAATTGACTCACAGTTCCACAGGCTGTACAGGAAGCATGGCTAGCAGGTCTCAGGAAACTTACAATCATGGCAGAAGGCGAAGGGGAAGCAAGCACATCTTCACATGGCAAAGCAGCAGAGACAAAGTGAAGGGGGAAGTGCTATAGACTTTTAACAACCAGATCTCTTGAAAACTCACTCACTATCATAAGAAGAGCAAGGGGGAAATCCGCCCTCATGATCCAGTCACCTACCACCACCTCCCTCCCCCAACTTTGAGAATTAGAACTGGACATGAGGTTTGGGTGGGGACATAGAGCCAAACCATATCACCTTAGTTTTTTTTTTTTTTTTTTTTTTTACATGCTAAATGTGGCAATCCTACTTTAAGAGCACAACACTCTAAAATTTTATCAGTGATACATTGAAAAGAAAAAATATAGGAAGATAATAAATACGGTACTTTACCTTGAAAAACACCTGAAGTTTGCTGTGGAAGTGGGTGTCAGCTTGTGAGTTATTATGAGGATGGGGTGAGTATGAGGGTTATCTGAAATTAAACAAAAGTTGTAACACCAGATGTGGATGGGCATGGATCACAACATACGCAGTGAATGGAAGTAGCTGGTAGATATTTGAAGATGTGTTTGTGCATTTTGTGTATTTTTCTGCAACTTGGTTCAGTAGGGTTCAGATTTCTTTGAACACTTACTGCAGGGCTCAACAGACACTCCCCTAAAGGGCCAGAGAATATCTCTATTACAACTACTCAGATCTACTTAACACATGAAAGCAGCCAAAGGCAATTAATAAAAATAAGAAATGGTTTGGTTGTCTTCCAATAAAGCTTTATTTACAAAAACAGGCCACCTACCAGGTTTGCATAGTTTGTAGATCCATGACTTAGTGTTTCTTGCCCATAAAAGCTCACATAGCAAATGGAAAAGTAGCGTTATCCTTATATAATTCCCTAACACATCAGTTGCTTTGGAACAAATTTACATTTTCAAAACAAGTGTTATAGTAGAACTGACTATAGTTTTTAAAAGTTTGGCATGTTAGAATAAAGGGGTATATAGGCATATGGCAAAAGGGTGAAACTCAAGAGTCATTAATGTCTGTCTTAAGAATGTAAATGTGCAGAGTTGTTAGCTGGGACACGCTAAATCAGGCTCACTCAATTGACCAGGATTTTTTCATTTCTAAAATTTAACTTTTGGTCTGTATTGTTTCTGTATATGATATTTTGAAGTATTAATTTACTCCAGAAATCTCTTGCATTTAATTCAGACTTTTAGAAAATTTTTTAATTAAAGTTCAAAAATCAGAGTATTTAAAGTATGTTTCTATTATTAAAGAATAATACATAACTAATATGGCAATTTCTACATAGTCTATATGACATAATACCCATTTTAATGTTAGGATCAGGAACATGAATTGCATATAACTGATATGGAAGATATTCTTCAGTTTTGACCATTTGATTTGAAATTGCTTCATATTTTATGCAGAGTATTTGTTAATTATCTGTTCCCCAGAAAATTAGTTAAGGACGAAGCACATAAATTCATTTTCACTTTACTGCCTCTTCTCAGTCAATGGGTTGTATTTATGGCATATTGCTTGAATGCTTCTGGCAATTCAACAGGCACATTAGTCAGCAGAACATTATAACCGTTTCTCTTACATCCCTACCTTCTGAATCTCAAACTGAACCAAAAAACTTTGGGGTCTCCTTCAGAAATGTCCATGATAAATTGTTTTGCTCAAGAATGGGGTCCCGCTGCTCAACCACGGGATCCTGATGTCAGAGTACATTGGGAAAATAAATTTAAGTGAATTTAAAATATTGTGACTATTTCAGAAGACCCATATAGTTGATGAAAAAGCCTAGTTAATGCAACAGTTTAAAGTATATTGTATATCAATTAAAATATCTTTAGGTACATTTATTTTATAAGCGTAGACATATGAAAGTATAAAAATACAAGAATATGCCAAAACTTTAAATACCATTTCATTTATTATTAAATATTTTGCCATACTAAAGTTAGTATAGCATGTCCAAAGGAAGATAGGTAGGCTTTCATGAAATATTTGTGAGAAGGTTTAAAAATAGTTCGTATAGTTCTTAGAAATTGCTTCATTCTAGTTACTCAGCTCTGAGTTACTCAACTCCAACACAGTACACAGAATTATGTCTAAATATAATTGAGATACAATCGCAAAGTCATATTGGTCCTCATTCTATTAATAATCAAAATGAATTTATATTGTATTTTACCAAAAGAAAAAAATATACTTTCTACCTATGTCTTCTATTTTTTAAATTAAATGTTAAAAGAAAATATGCAATAATTACTAGAATGTGTTTATTTCTGACTGCTAAATGATAAGAATTTTGTCTAAAATTAATTTTTCTGTTGATAAGTTTGTCCAACATGGACAAACCGACATGGTTTATCTTGGATACTTGGACTGACTCTGGATTTTAAAATTATATATATATGTGTGTATATATATGTGTATATATATATACACATATATGTGTGTATATATATACATATATACACATATATATATACACACACATATGTGTATATATGTATATATATACATATATACACACACATATGTGTATATATGTGTATATATATACATATATACACACACATATGTGTATATATGTGTATATATATATACATATATACACACACACATATGTATGTATATGTGTATATATATATACACATATATATGAATCTTATATTGAATATATATTTTTGTTATATAATCATAACAAAATACAAATAATCCAACTCATGGCTGGGCGCAGTGTCTCACACCTGTAATCCGAGCACTTGGGGAGGCCGATGCAGGTGGATTACCTGAGCTCAGGTGTTGCTCAGCTTGGGCAACTCGGTGAAACCCCATCTCTACTCAAATACAAAACATTAGCTAGATGTGGCGGCATGAACTTGTAATCCCAGCTACTCAGGAGGCTGAGACAGGAGAATCACTTGAACCTGGGAGGCGGATGTTGCAGTGAGCCGAGAGTGCCATTTGCACTCCAGCTCTGGGCGACAGAACGAGACTCCATCTCAAAAATAATAAATAAATTAAATAAATAAGTAAATAAATAAACAAATAATCCAACTCATTTTTAATGTGAAAACTTGAGTGTATTTTAAAGTTGATAGTAACATTTAAAATAATTTCCACTACCTATTTCCTTTCAATCTAATTTCTGGATTATCCCCAGTAATATCAGAATACAAATTTTAGAAAAATTGTCATCTCTAAAATGACTGCAAAATGTACATTAACTCAGCATACGCTTTTGCTATATGAAAAGATAGCTTTTTAAAAGCCCTAAACATTTTGTATTATTAGTATTTAATATAGGTACCAAGAATAAAATGTTCATTCTATAATTCCATTGTAGATATTATACTTTGTCTGGTTTGCTAGAGCAGGAGGATGCATAAATCAGATTATGCATGAATGTATTTTACATTTCTTTATTCACGCCATTATATTGCCAAAGAGTGGACCCGGTACTATTTGGAAAATCAAATATCGTCAGGAGATTGTAAGTTGTATGAGGTCAGAGATTTTTCCTGTTTTGTTCCTGCTCTAAGACTTACCATGTATGGTGCAAAGTAGGCACTCAATAAATATTTGTTGAATGAATGAACACCATCTTTCTGTGCTGATTAAACCGAGAATACTTTGGAAAATTCTATTGTATATCAATTAATAAAATGGGATTAAAAATCAAACAAACTGCAGCTTGAAGGTCAGCTTTGGTTATTTTAGACAAACTCCTAGATTTGTTTATTTTTAATCTTGAGTGTCCACATTAATGAAATGTGGATGATGATACCTAAATTATAAAACTATTGTAAAAATTTAATGAAAAAAATATGCTACAGGTATTTAGCCAAATGCACAAAACATGGAAACTACACATTTTTAAAGTAGCTATTAAAAGTAACTATGTATGAATTGATTTATTCATCAATATGTGATAAGTACTTGTGACACCAGGCTCTGACTTAGGTCTTGTGGATGCTGAAAATAATAGGATGCAAGCTGAGAGTTCAGAGAAAAGCGGAAAGAACAATTATATAAACAACTAATTATAATACCAGTGTTTTTAATGTTCATAAGAGAAGTGTAAACATTAAAATGTTAAGGCATGCATTTTGTTTTAGATATGTTTTGTTTCAATCTCTTTTGAACATCAATGTCAAAGCTTATTGACCTTCCTTAAAGCACGTGATAATATTACTGTTGCACTTGACATTCATGCTCTATTCTTGGAATTAATTTTATGGTACTATAAATCATACATTTAAAGGGTTTCAATGCTTAACATAGTGTCTGATACTCTAGAAATATATGTTGAATGTTGAATAAAAGAATAAATTAATGAGAAGTCTGATTGCATTTCAGATGTGGGTGTGTGTGTGTCTGTGTGTGTGTGTGTGAGAGAGAGAGAGAGAGAGATGAAGGGAGGGAGAGAAATAAGTGAAGATTGAGATAGATATAGGTGAAAAATAATAACTTTAAAAACTGTACATGAAAAGCATTCTCATTTAAAGTAGAGACACTATGAAGGGGATTTGATCTCTGGTTTTCTTATCAAAGTTTGTGTAAATATAGCTAAATCACTTCATAATTATTTGACACCTTATTATCCTGTTTGTAAAGTTTGATTAATTTTCAGTAGTACAGATGAAATAATTATCCTTAATTTAAGAAATTAAATATTGATGCAAAATGCCTAACTACATCAAATTAGTTGTTCTTTTCTTCAAACATCTATTACTATCCTTATAAAATATTGCTTTTTAAGAATTCACATCTTAATATAGTCCTATGTATGTGTAACTTACAATAATTTGGCATTAAGTAATTTAACCTATATAAACTTATGTTCTGACAAATTTATACACATATTGCTTTCTTTTATTTGTGTGCTAGGGTGGCAATAAATAACCATTCTCTAACAGGCTTTCCCCTGTAGACTTTATTGTCATAAAAATCACTTTAGGCCCACATCTCTTTAAATCATTGCAGTCTGTATTGCAACAGGTGGCTGCAAAGGAATTAAACATAAAAGGAAGTAAAAGCAACGTAAAAACCCCATTGTTGGAAAACAGTTACCACTGGCATAATTTCTTCCATCCGATTTCCTCAGCTTCTACCCGTATAGCTGCCACAGTCTCTTAAGCAATAATAAGGCAACTTTTTGTAAAACCATGACTATGCTTTACTACTAGGCTTATAAATACCAGGTAGCTCAGCTTCAGCATTTTTCCTGACTTTGTGGGTTTGGTGACTCAGTATGAGGTGCAGCTGGAAATCCGGTACTTGATGGCTAGAGAAGGATCTCTTTTTTCCAACAGATCTGCTTTTGTCATATCAGCCTGAAAGGAACCATTTTTCTCTAAAAGTCTTTTTCTGAGTGTCCTAAATAGTGTGTAATATACAGGATGATTAGAGTTTGGATAAGATTTCATTTTATCAAAGCCTTAACCTCAACCGAGTTAAAAATTCTTTCCCTTTGTCCAAAATAATAGCATCTTATGAATGTGCATGTTACAAATAGTGGAGAGACAGAACTGAGAGTCTTGCCATAGAGGCTGGAAAATAGGACTAAGATAATTATTAACAATTGTGAGACGCCATGGTTTCTTGTTTAATGGACTTAATAAAAAAGGCTCTGTTCCAGTGGCTGGCATAAAGAGAGTGAATGTTGTTTATCAGAGTCTACACCACAGACTCAACCAAGGGAAAAAAAGACGTCTAGTTTGTCCGCTTTAGTTTTATCAATATAACCACTCCCTTCTATTGACAGATCTCCCCATTTCTCAAGTAATAGGGAAAATGAAGGATAAAATTAAAATAGGTTAATAAAGTATATATAAAAAGTTATAATTAAACTCTTCTTATTTTGTGTGTGTACCTTGAGCCAGACTCAGAGCTCTAGACTGTACGCTCCACTTGTCTGGGTTTAGTCATATGACTCTTTCCCAGCTCCAGGAACCATTAGAATATTAGAATTTTCTATGTTCTTATTGGGAAGCCCACTACTCATATACTTAATTGACTCCTACTCAGTCCCCAGATCTTAGAAGGGCAGTATTGCCTTCTAGTTTAAGGTAAGGGCTCTGGAGCCAGCCTGCCTGGTGTGAATTGCTCTTTTGCCTTTAGGTGATTTTGTGACAGTGATGTATTGTTAGGAAATTAATTGTTTCGTGCCCAGTTTCCTCACCTGTAAAGTCAACTGATAATAACAGTGTGTTACCTAAAGAATCATTATGAGTATTAAATGAATTAACCTTTGCCAAGTGTTTTGAGCAAGGACAAGCACATAGTAAGTATTCAGTACCGGGAAGCCATTTCTGACTAAGTAAAGACTTTTGTTAATAAGCTCTCATGACCCATGTAGTTCTCCTTAGAAGCATCGGTCAGTTTTACTTTGTGTGTGGGTGGGTGTGTTTTTGTGTGTATGATTCAAGTCTGTGTTTCCAATAGGGGCCTGTGCTCTCTCAGACATTTCAAGTCTTGTTTTACATTAAAATTTGCTTTTACACTAGCCTAACAGCATTTTATTCCTTGTTGTAAAATATTAGGATAGATAAAGAGAATAAACAAATTTGGCCATATGAATCTTTTAAGATCTAAATGTTCCCTATTTTCAAGGTCATTTATAGTTTACAGCGTAAGAATGTTGCACAAAATACAAGTGCCAAGGGAACAAGTAGTATAGAAATTCATTTAGGGCATAGTTATGGATGACTTACTTGAGAAGTCAAAGATAATTCCAGGGTCTGAAACTCTATATGCATATGAAGTCAAAGAAGACAATAGGTTTATGTCATGATTGTACCCCAATAATAATTAATTTTATTATATTTAGTTTGTTTTAAAAACAAAAATAAAAACAAACTCCCAGCACTCTGAAGTATTATTACTTATGCTTTCTATCAGCTGGATGCTTTATTTATGATTATAGATTTTACACACTGAATAAGGTGGGCTAATTTAAATTCAGCATATCCCTTGTAACTTTTTAAAATTATCCACATATTATAAATCATACTCCTAATGGAAGTATGAAAGAGTAAACATTAACATAATTTGCATTACTACATAAATAATTTTTTAAGTCATAATACAATGGATAAAATTCCAAAACCTTCACATGTTTCTCAAGTCCATGCTGAGCATTCCAGAAATCAGTCAGAATACTGGCATCTAGGGAAGGGCATTCATTCTTTTAAACGCCTTGACTCATTCCAGGTAATATTTTGTATTTAGCTGCTACAGGATCTAGAAGTAGCCTGATTGTCTGCAGGAGGGTCAACTATTTCTCTCAGCATTGGTTTTCCTACCAGTAACAGATAGACACTGCCTTTTTTGTTGTTAGTAATACTGAGTAACATGATTAAATTCTTAAATCAATGAAATAATTCACGTGCTTTCCTGAAATCTGAGTTCCTATAATGACCGCATATTTATTTGCTTCTTTATAGGTAAGTACTCCTTGTTTTAAAATTTTGAATTATGACTTCGAATATAAATATATGCTGTGGGAAATAATTTAACTTTCTATATTAAAAGGTAGTATTCCTCTTTGGGGAACTCACCAAATTAAACAAATGCTGGTTTAGCAACTATAAGCAAGGTTCTGTGCTATGGTACAATTAAGAAGACATTCATGTAATATGGTTCATTTTAACGATATTTAAAATGAAGTTGATAAGGGAGGATGATAATTACTACAAAGATTTTAAAAAATAATGAAACAGGGGTTTTGAAAGATTTTTTTTCATTTACCACCTGAAAGAATTTTTAAATTCGTGATGCACCTCTTTAATGTTTTAGAATAACATTGAAAACATTTTCACTACAAATTTTTAAAGTTGCCAAGAATATATTTTAGAACACTGGAAACATTGACAGTCACTTTTTTAAATTGATTCAGTAGGACTTAAATACAGTATATATTAGAAATTTACCATTATTCAACTAAAAGCATCTCTGAACAATGTCTTTTTAACAGGCTGATATTTTACTTTGTCCTTTTTACTGCTTGAATTCATTATTCCTTTGGAATTATTTCACAAAATTGTATCTTATAGTAATATGCTTCTGTGCTTGCAAGTATTTACTTGTTTACTCTCTCAAGCTTCTTTTTAGCATGTGAATATTCAACAGTCTATATTTTCCATGGAACTATAAAGCTTTAAGTGTTTTTTTAAAAGCCTCCTCTATATTGACATCTTTACATGTAATAGTAGTATCCAATTGATCAAAATTACATAAAATGCATTTATTTTTTGAATAACTATTATTACAAAATAGAAAATATTGGTACTAAAATTTTCAGTTACATAGATGGAAGTGATGTTAATAGTATACAGATAAATAGTTTAAATACCAATTTGTTTGTTTTATCATTCTTTTAGGCAGTATATCATAGTGAGATCCTAGATAGCTGAGAGGAATTTCTATTATAAAATGGAAAAAACTGTGATTTTGAAAAAGGCTACAGCAGTGATTCTTGATCTTTTAAGTGTCTTCTGAGGCAAATTCATTTTAAAAAAGAGACTACGGGGGGGAGGAGCCAAGATGGCCGAATAGGAACAGCTCCGGTCTACAGCTCCCAGCACGAGCGACGCAGAAGACGGGTGATTTCTGCATTTCCATCTGAGGTACCGTGTTCATCTCACTAGGGAGTGCCAGACAGTGGGCGCAGGTCAGTGGGTGAGCGCACCGTGCGCCAGCCGAAGCAGGGGCGAGGCATTGCCTCACTTGGGAAGCGCAAGGGGTCAGGGAGTTCCCTTTCCAGGGGTGACAGACGGCACCTGGAAAATCGGGCCACTCCCACCCGAATACTGTGCTTTTCCGACGGGCTTAGGAAACGGTGCCCCAGGAGAGTATAGCCCGCACCTGGCTCAGAGGGTCCTACGCCCACGGAGTCTCACTGATTGCTAGCACAGCAGTGTGAGATCAAACAGCAAGGCGGCAGCGAGGCTGGGGGAGGGGCGCCCGCCATTGCCCAGGCTCGCTTAGGTAAACAAAGCAGCCTGGAAGCTTGAACTGAGTGGAGCCCACCACAGCTCAAGGAGGCCTGCCTGCCTCTGTAGGCTCCACCTCTGGGGGCAGGGCACAGACAAACAAAAAGACAGCAGTAACCCCTGCAGACTTAAATGTCCCTGTCTGACAGCTTTGAGGAGAGCAGTGGTTCTCCCAGCACGCAACTGGAGATCTGAGAACGGGCTGACTGCCTCCTCAAGTGGGTCCCTGACCCCTGACCCCCGAGCAGCCTAACTGGGAGGCACCCCCCAGCAGGGGCAGACTGACACCTCACACGGCCGGCCAGGTACTCCAACAGACCTGCAGCTGAGGGTCCTGTCTGTTAGAAGGAAAACTAACAGAAAGGACATCCACACCAAAAACCCATCTGTACATCACCATCATCAAAGACCAAAAGTAGATAAAACCACAAAGATGGGGAAAAAACAGAGCAGAAAAACTGGAAACTCTAAAAAGCAGAGTACCTCTCCTCCTCCAAAGGAACGCAGTTCCTCACCAGCAACGGAGCAAAGCTGGACGGAGAATGACTTTGATGAGCTGAGAGAAGAAGGCTTCAGACGATCAAATTACTCCGAGCTACGGGAGGATATTCAAACCAAAGGCAAAGAAGTTGAAAACTTTGAAAAAAATTTAGAAGAATGTATAACTAGAATAACCAATACAGAGAAGTGCTTAAAGGAGCTGATGGAGCTGAAAACCAAGGCTCGAGAACTACGTGAAGAATGCAGAAGCCTCAGGAGCGGATGCGATCAAATGGAAGAAAGGGTATCAGCCCTGGAAGATGAAATGAATGAAATGAAGCGAAAAGGGAAGTTTAGAGAAGAAAGAAAAAAAAAGAAACGAGCAAAGCCTCCAAGAAATGTGGGACTCTGTGAAAAGACCAAATCTACGTCTGATTGGTGTACCTGAAAGTGACGGGGAGAATGGAAACAAGTTGGAAAACACTCTGCAGGATATTATCCAGGAGAACTTCCCCAATCTAGCAAGGCAGGCCAACATTCAGATTCAGGAAATACAGAGAACGCCACAAAGATACTCCTCGAGAAGAGCAACTCCAAGACACATAATTGTCAGATTCACCAAAGTTGAAATGAAGGAAAAAATGTTAAGGGCAGCCAGAGAGAAAGGTCGGGTTACCATCAAAGGGAAGCCCATCAGACTAACAGCGGATCTCTCGGCAGAAACTCTACAAGCCAGAAGAGAGTGGGGGCCAATATTCAACATTCTTAAAGAAAAGAATTTTCAACCCAGAATTTCATATCCAGCCAAACTAAGCTTCATAAGTGAAGGAGAAATAAAATGCTTTACAGACAAGCAAATGCTGAGAGATTTTGTCACCACCAGGCCTGCCCTAAAAGAGCTCCTGAAGGAAGCGCTAAACGTGGAAAGGAACAACGGGTATCAGCCACTGCAAAAACATGCCAAATTGTAAAGGCCATCAAGGCTAGGAAGAAACTTCATCAACTAACAAGCAAAATAACCAGCTAACATCATAATGACGGGATCAAATTCACACATAACAATGTTAACTTTAAATGTAAATGGGCTAAATGCTCCAATTAAAAGACACAGACTGGCAAATTGGATAAAGACTCAAGACCCATCAGTGTGCTGTATTCAGGAAACCCATCTCACATGCAGAGACACACATAGGCTCAAAATAAAAGGATGGAGGAAGATCTACCAAGCAAATGGAAAACAAAAAAAAGGCAGGGGTTGCAATCCTAGTCTCGGATAAAACAGACTTTAAACCAACAAAAATCAAAAGAGACAAAGAAGGTCATTACATAATGGTAAAGGGATTAATTCAACAAGAAGAGCTAACTATCATAAATATATATGCACCCAATACAGGAGCACCCAGATTCATAAAGCAAGTCCTGAGTGACCTACAAAGAGACTTAGACTCCCACACATTAATAATGGGAGACTTTAACACCCCACTGACAACATTAGACAGATCAACGAAACAGAAAATCAACAAGGATACCCAGGAATTGAACTCAGCTCTGCACCAAGCAGACCTAATAGACATCTACAGAACTCTCCACCCCAAATCAACAGAATATACATTTTTTTCAGCACCACACCACACCTATTCCAAAATTGACCGTATACTTGGAAGTAAAGCTCTCCTTAATAAATGTAAAAGAACAGAAATTATAACAAACTATCTCTCAGATCACAGTGCAATCAAGCTAGAACTCAGGATTAAGAATCTCACCCAAAACCGCTCAACTACGTGGAAACTGAACAACCTGCTCCCGAATGACTACTGGGTACATAACGAAATGAAGGCAGAAATAAAGATGTTCTTTGAAACCAACGAGAACCAAGACACAACATACCAGAATCTCTGGGATGCATTCAAAGCAGTGTGTAGAGGGAAATTTATAGCACTAAATGCCCACAAGAGAAAGCAGGAAAGATCCAAAATTGACACCCTAACATCACAATTAAAAGAAGTAGAAAAGCAAGAGCAAACACATTCAAAAGCTAGCAGAAGGCAAGAAATAACTAAAATCAGAGCAGAACTGAAGGAAATAGAGACACAAAAAACCCTTCAAAAAATGAATGAATCCAGGAGCTGGTTTTTTGAAAGGATCAACAAAATTGATAGACCGCTAGCAAGATTAATAAAGAAAAAAAGAGAGAAGAATCAAATAGATGCAATAAAAAATGATAAAGGGGATATCACCACCGATCCCACAGAAATACAAACTACCATCAGAGAATACTGTAAACACCTCTACGCAAATAAACTAGAAAATCTAGAAGAAATGGATAAATTCCTCAACACATACACCCTCCCAAGACTAAACCAGGAAGAAGTTGAATTTCTGAATAGACCAATAACAGGAGTTGAAATTGTGGCAATAATCAATAGCTTACCAACCAAAAAAAGTCCAGGACCAGATGGGTTCACAGCCGAATTCTACCAGAGGTACAAGGAGGAGCTGGTACCATTCCTTCTGAAACTATTCCAATCAATAGAAAAAGAGGGAATCCTCCCTAACTCATTTTATGAGGCCAGCATCATCCTGATACCAAAGCCTGGCAGAGACACAACAAAAAAAGAGAATTTTAGACCAATATCCTTGATGAACATTGATGCAAAAATCCTCAATAAAATACTGGCAAACAGAATCCAGCAGCACATCAAAAAGTTTATCCACCATGATCAAGTGGGCTTCATCCCTGGGATGCAAGGCTGGTTCAATATACGCAAATCAATAAATGTAATCCAGCATATAAACAGAACCAAAGTCAAAAACCACATGATTATCTCAATAGATGCAGAAAAGGCCTTTGACAAAATTCAACAACCCTTCATGCTAAAAACTCTCAATAAATTAGGTATTGATGGGACATATCTCAAAATAATAAGAGCTATCTATGACAAACCCACAGCCAATATCATACTGAATGGGCAAAAACTGGAAGCATTCCCTTTGAAAACTGGCACAAGACAGGGATGCCCTCTCTCACCACTTCTATTCAACATAGTGTTGGAAGTTCTGGCCAGGGCAATTAGGCAAGAGAAGGAAATCAAGGGTATTCAATTAGGAAAAGAGGAAGTCAAATTGTCCCTGTTTGCAGATGACATGATAGTATATCTAGAAAACCCCATTGTCTCAGCCCAAAATCTCCTTAAGCTGATAAGCAACTTCAGCAAAGTCTCAGGATACAAAATCAATGTACAAAAATCACAAGCATTCTTATACATCAATAACAGACAAACAGAGAGCCAAATCATGAGTGAACTCCCATTCACAATTGCTTCAAAGAGAATAAAATACCTAGGAATCCAACTTACAAGGGATGTGAAGGACCTCTTCAAGGAGAACTACAAACCACTGCTCAAGGAAATAAAAGAGGATACAAAGAAATGGAAGAACATTCCATGCTCATGGGTAGGAAGAATCAATATCATGAAAATGGCCATCCTTCCCAAGGTAATTTACAGATTCAATGCCATCCCCATCAAGTTACCCATGACTTTCTTCACAGAATTGGAAAAAACTACTTTAAAGTTCATATGGAACCAAAAACGAGCCCGCATCGCCAAGTCAATCCTAAGCCAAAAGAACAAAGCTGGAGGCATCACGCTACCTGACTTCAAACTATACTACAAGGCTACAGTAACCAAAACAGCATGGTACTGGTACCAAAACAGAGATATAGATCAATGGAACAGAACAGAGCCGTCAGAAATAATGCCACATATCTACAACTATCTGATCTTTGACAAACCTGACAAAAACAAGAAATGGGGAAAGGATTCCCTATTTAATAAACGGTGCTGGGAAAACTGGCTAGCCATATGTAGAAAGCTGAAACTGGATCCCTTCCTTACACCTTATACAAAAATCAATTCAAGATGGATTAAAGACTTAAATGTTAGACCTAAAACCCTAAAAACCCTAGAAGAAAACCTAGGCAATACCATTCAGGACATAGGCATGGGCAAGGACTTCATGTCTAAAACACCAAAAGCAATGGCAACAAAAGCCAAAATTGACAAATGGGATCTAATTAAACTCAAGAGCTTCTGCACAGCAAAGGAAACTACCATCAGAGTGAACAGGCAGCCTACAAAATGGGAGAAAATTTTCGCAACCTACTCATCTGACAAAGGGCTAATATCCAGAATCTACAATGAACTCAAACAAATTTACAAGAAAAAAACAAACAACCCCATCAAAAAGTGGGCGAAGGACATGAACAGACACTTCTCAAAAGAAGACATTTATGCAGCCAAAAAACACATGAAAAAATGCTCACCATCACTGGCCATCAGAGAAATGCAAATCAAAACCACAATGAGATACCATCTCACACCAGTTAGAATGGCAATCATTCAAAAGTCAGGAAACAACAGGTGCTGGAGAGGATGTGGAGTAATAGGAACACTTTTACACTGTTGGTGGGACTGTAAACTAGTTCAACCCTTGTGGAAGTCAGTGTGGTGATTCCTCAGGGATCTAGAACTAGAAATTCCATTTGACCCAGCCATCCCATTACTGAGTATATACCCAAAGGACTATAAATCATGCTGCTATAAAGACACATGCACACTTATGTTTATTGCGGCATTGTTCACAATAGCAAAGACTTGGAACCAACCCAAATGTCCAACAATGATAGACTGGATTAAGAAAATGTGGCACATAGACACCATGGAATACTATGCAGCCATAAAAAATGATGAGTTCACGTCCTTTGTAGGGACATGGATGAAATTGGAAATCATCATTCTCAGTAAACTATCACAAGAACAAAAAACCAAACACCGCATATTCTCACTCATAGGTGGGAATTGAACAATGAGAACACATGGACACAGGAAGGGGAACATCACACTTCTGGGACTGTTGTGGGGTGGGGGGAGGGGGGAGGGATAGCATTGGGAGATACACCTAATGCTAGATGACGAGTTGGTGGGTGCAGCGCACCAGCATGGCACATGTATACATATGTAACTTACCTGCACATTGCGCACATGTACCATAGAGCCTAAAGTATAATAATAATAATAATAATAAAAAGAAAAAAATATTAAAAAAAATGATAAAAAAAAAAGAGACTACATTGAATTTTAAGATCTGAAAGTTGATTATCTTAAAATGATCTGGAGTGCCATATCCTTTAGAGACCATTTCTGTTTTCTCAGTTTCTGACAACAGCACAGTATTTAACTGACAAAAGCATTTAGGTTACAGGGATTTCTTGTAATCACAGAAATGGTCGATTAAGGTATTATTGAATGGAGTTTTTCTTAATTGTAAACATTTTTGTAAGATTTGGATACCTATTCTAAAATCTCCAAATGTCATGATTACAGAAATAGAAGGAAATGTATTTAAGAAATACAGTATAATGCGATTATTTATTATAATGCAATTATTGTATTATACACAATACAATACATTAAATACAATAAATATATTTAAGAAACAGTAAGCCAATTAACACAAAGTAGAATATTTTAGTTAGCTTTGAGTACTAGATTCAGTACTTTCAACATATCCTTTCTCTGCTATTGTGTTTAAAGACATTGCTTATTGAACACTGATTAATAGGAAAACATGGTTCATATGATGCTGTGGGAAGAATGAAGTGATAGAACAATACAAATTACTTTGGAGTTGATAAGTGTTTAAACAATTACAGTATTCCCAGGATGAGATGTTATTTTTGATGTTATCTATTACTGCATGAAAAGTTCAAAGACTAGAACTTTAAATATGATCTTATGTTTTCTATGGGTCACAAATCTGAATGTTACTTAACTAGTGCCTCTGGTTCAGTGTTTCTTATGAGGTTGCAGTAAAACTGTTGGCCAGAGCGGCAGTCTCATCTGAAGGCACAATTTGTGGAGAATCCACTTCCAAGCTTATTCATGTGGGCCTCTTTATAGGGATACATCATGACGTGGCAGCTGGCCTCTCCCAGAGTAAACCATACAAAAAAGAAGATGTCTAAGACGGAAGCCTTAGTATTTTTGTTATCTAATCTTGGAGGTGAAATCCCATCACATCTGCCATATTCTACTTGTTAGAAATTAGTAAGTTCTGCTCAGTCTGAAGAGGAATAGCATGCAGTCATGAACCAATGGCTCCATTGTAAGGCTGCCTACTAAGAAGTTAAGGCCTGAGATATAGATTAGGCAGAAGTAATAGAAAGATCTATTTCAAAGAAAGTCTTGATAAACTTTGGAGAGATGGCCCTGACTTTTAATCATAACTCCATGATTAACTGAAGATGTAACCCTGAGAGAACTGATTTATCTTTTTGGGGGTTGTAGCTTTCTCATATGTAAAGTGAAGTACTGAGCTCAATTATACCTAAAGTTTTGTTATTATTTGGTACATTTTCTTTTGTCCCTTGTATCTGATTGAATTTTAGGAGCCAAGGAATCTGATTGAATGTAGGGGTTGTCAGTGCTACAAATAAATTAAGTAAATTGAAAACTATGAAGAGGACATTGGATTTGACAATAAGTCCACTGGGGAATTTTTTCAGAGAATTTTCAGTGACTAAGGAGGGCAACCTGGAAGAAATTAGAGATTGAAGTGTGTTTAACTTAATACAGCCAACAGTTATTGGTTGATAAGGTGAGAATTTCTGCAGTGAAAGGGAAAAACACCTATTTTGTATGTGTTTTTGTGTGTGTGTGTCTGTGTGTGTGTGTCTTTTTTTTTTTTAAGTAGGGGAAACTTTCAAAATATTTCCAAGAAAGATAGAGATTAGAGGTTTTTAAAAAAAGCCCTCGTGTTGTTCACTTTTGTACTCTGGGTACTGTACACAGTTCCTAGAACAAACGAAACACATGGCGAGGGAGTGTACGTGAAAGGAAAGAAGTTTTTCCTTCTGTTATTTTAGGCAGTGAATATATAGTTAAGAGAAGGCTCTAGGATGAGACTCCCTGAATAGAACATGGATCCAGCACTTACTTGTTTAATGACATGTGTTTGGACAAGTTTCTAAAAGTTATTGTGACTCAGCTTTTCCATATGTAAAAGTGATATAATTTCAGTCTGTACAAGAAATAAATAAGGAGGAAAAAAAACCCCAAAACATGTATACGGTTTATAATAGGAAGTGAGACACACTAAGAGCTTAATAAATATTTACTCTTATTATCTGTTTTATCTAGAAAAAAATTTTTCAGCCTTTTTAAAAAAAAATAAAAAATAAAAAAGCTTACTTCTATCTGTGGGGCCTGGAATCATTGTGGAATCTTAATCATTGGTTTGTTTTAGCACAATTTAGATAAGCAGACATTTATTGACTGTCTGTTAGATGCCAAGTCTTGTGCTAGTTGATGGAGACATGAAGATGAATAAAACATGAACTTGTATTTTGGGCCTTATTGTCTAGGAGTGGATATACACCTGTGGACAAATGAGAATAATAAAGTATTCTGGACCCTGAAATGGAATTGTCAATAGGCATTTTGAGGGATTGTCAGGAAAATCTTTGCAGAGGAAAAAAAAATCTGTGAATATTACAGAAGTAGGGATTATTTTGTTCCAGAAATAAAGATGATTAGGCAGTTCATGCCTGAGCTTCTACTTTTGCAATACAGCCAGTAGACAGAACATTTTAGAAGGTTATGTTTTGGTGTGCACTGAGAATGTAAGACAACTTGAGCAAAATTCCTCTGAAATATTCAGAATGCAGTCTTGGCATTTACATGCAAGTGTCCTTTTATGCGAATAACTTCTAAATAGGGAAAATAACAGAATGTGAAAATCCTAGGAACTTTTGTGAATGGCAGTGAAAAAATCAATTTGACTGTTTTCTGCCAGCCAGACGGTTTGTTTTGCCTCCCTACCTTGTGAGGATCTAAAAGTTAAGGACAAGCAACAAATAAGTCTCACTGTTGTGATAAATACTGCTTGCAGGACACTGAGGTAATTTATTTATTCACAGCATTTGTTTAGGGCAGTGTTTTATAGAATATTATTAGTTGCTAAATTTATAAAACTGAAGTAATGTCATTCTTGCCCTAAAGGGTTTTTTAAGAAAAAAGAAAAAGAAAATTTATCTAACAATAAGGAAGAGTGAGAACATTTCAAATAACAAGAAAGGCAAATATGAGAAATGTCTTCATTGTGTTGCTTTTATAATTTCTTTTTCCCCTTAAACAGAAAGAAATATGTTAACTTTATCAGCATTCTTTACAAGAAGAAAAGGCACATATATCTCAAAGCTTTAGCACTGAGGGATTACCAGTTCTCTATTATCTAAAAGCATAAATATAGTTCACTTGAGTACTATTATATTTCACCTATTTATCCAAATGTAGTATATCTCTTCCAAAGATAAATCATTTCCCCCACAAGATTTTGAAGTTGCCGGTTAAATTAATATAAATTACTGTCCCAGGCTTATTAAATTACTACTGCCCAATTGCACAGTTACATTTTTAATTTAAAATGATTAATCTCTCACCAAAGAATGTGTGCATCTCATAACAATCAATTAAACCATTTTAGGCTAATCTAACAAACTGTTTTAGAACAGGGAGGAAAAATGTGAAATATATGTTTTCCGTACTCTAATTCAACATTCTGAACGGAGTTATCCCAAGCTAGGAAATTTTCTAATGCATCCTTGCTTATCATTGACTTGCTCTGTAGTAGCCTTTATTGCATGTCACATGCCGTAAGATGTCTTACTTATTTGTAAAAAATAAAAGAATTTGTTTAAATCATGGCATTTTAAGCATATTTTGTTGGAACTGGAAGGGGATAGTATTAGTTGGGATACAATTAACAAAACCACTATGTTAGCTCAGCCAAGGAAAATATTTCATTTTGGTTGAATTCAGAGCTTATTTCTGAAAGTCTGACAAAGATTATGGGTTTTTTTTCCTGTCATTCCCACTTAGTCCCTGTTGTCCTATATCTTTCTTGAAGTACATAAGAAACAGTTAGTGCTAATGGCAAGATATCTTCTATGAAGGTGCATATTAAAAGTGGATTTAGGAAATGTTAGCAAAGCCACTCTGATTTTTTGATGTAATGATGAGGTATGACTACCAAGTGTAGATCTTGATTAATACTCATAAAATATATCTTACATTTTCTTTGTTTTATCAAACTACTTGCCAAGATCTTGTGTTAACTGCTGTGACTATACAGATTCCTTAGTAGCTGTGATAATATTTCAAGGATTTAAATTTCAATTCAAAAATATTAAATCAGTGATAAATGAAGCTTCTAAATTATATTACTTCATAGATTTATAGGCTCTATGCATTTAGTGTTGAAACTTGTAGACGTTCTCTTATTCATTGTTAAGCATATGTGTAGACCATGTACTGATGAACAAATAAAGATAGCCTTTAATTTCAAAAATCTACAATCTTATGCAAGCATTTTAGTTAAGAATTTAGATTTAAAAAGATAAATCAACTTCTCAAAAAATGTAGGTAGATTAGCAGCACTACAGTCTATCTTGGCTCATGGGCATTTCTTTGGGCTTTGCCGAGTTTGGTCATATGACTCCTCATATTCATCACTGTATTTAGAAGTCAGATTTTCTGTTGCACAACAGCCATAGTACTCTCTCTTCTGGCGGATGCCTTTCTCAATTCTTCTTTCTACTGTTTCTTACCATAATTAATTACTTAACAAATATTCTTGTGTATCAATAATCAGGGCAATGACTCTACTTTTATTTTGTTATTTTTTTGAGAGAGAGTCACTCTGTCTCCCAGGCTGGAGTGCAGCGGGTGGACGATCTCGGCTCACTGCAACCTCTACCTCCTGGGTTCAAGCAATTCTCGTGCCTCAGCCCCCAGGTAGCTGGGATTACAGGCACACACCGCCATGCCTGGCTAATTTTTGTAGTTTTAGAAAAGACAGGGTTTTGGCCAGGCGTGGTGGCTCATGCCTGTAATCCCAGCACTTTGGGAGGCCGAAGGCGGGTGCATCACCTGAAGTTGGGAGTTCGAGACCAGCCTGACCAACATGGAGAAACCCTGGCTCTACTGAAAATACAAAAATTAGCCGGGTGTGGTGGTGCATGCTACTTGGTGATCCCAGCTACTTGGGAGGCTGAGACAGGAGAATCGCTTGAACCTGGGAGGCGGAGGTTGTGGTGAGCCAAGATCATGCCACTGCACTTCAGCCTGGGCAACAAGAGCGAGACTCCATCAAAAAAAAAAAAAAAAGTAGAAGAAGAATAGACAGGGTTTTGCCATGTTAGCCAGGCTGGTCTGGAACTGCTGACCTCAAACAGTCCACCTGCCTCAGCCTCCCAAATGCTGGGACTACAAAATGAGCCATGGAGCCTGGCCAGCAATGACTCTTGTTAGGACTTTTCTATGCTATCCCCTCTTCCCTATTTTATTTCTTTACTTATTTATTAATAAAATTATTTATGTAGTTAGTTATTTTGTTCAGTTCATGTGAAAACACTGAATAAATATACAGAAATAAGTGAAAAAATATTTTACCAAATCTTGAAAAAAGCACCATTCAGAAATATATCTGATACATAATTTAAAAAAAGATTCATAGCTTTTTGGTAATTTTTCAGTTCAATACATCTAAACTTAATTTCAGCCATAGTTTGAGCCTTTATTCAAATTACGTAAAATCAAAACAGTCAAATGCACCAGAAAAATCGAATGAATTTTCCATTATTAAGTCAGAAAATTCATAGCTGGATTTTAATCTGACAACATGGTCAAGTTTTGGTGAGGTGGTCCTTCCTATTTTATTATTATTAAGCTATGGCAGCATTTACTTTTTAAAGATAGTTATTGTATATAGAATAGTGATGTTACACACACACACACGTGCACACACAATTTTATGCAAAAGAAAGCTACCTATTTGATCTGTAAAGATATTAACATACCATGAATAAATTATCTGCACCAAAGTGCTTGGTACAAAAATGTTACGGAATCAAGGATTTTAACTGTGTACGCTTTAGCTCATTATAAGCAGAAGTTGCTTCCCAATTTCATTGTATGTTTTCTTCAGTTTCTCTGAGACATTTGGCTAATGTGGCCCAGCGATAGAAGTGTGTGTAAGAGGACATAGAAAGCTAATATTATCTCCTCTTCACTTGTCTTCAGGGATTTAAGAGGCTGTCCATAATTGAAAATTTATCTTACTGTGGATTTGTGGATTGGAGTCAGTACATCGTGCCATAATATGATGATATGTCTTTATCTCTATTATTTTTAAAAGCTGTAGTTATTTTGGCACTATATGTATAAGTATATATATAGCGTTGAAATATGTATATTTTTTACTACAGAATTTGTGGAAAAAACTTGTCAATTTTTAATGTTTAAAGTATTACATTTCTTATCTTCAAAAAAGGCTTGAAATAGTTTAAGAGTTTTCATTAGTTCTGAAACACTGTGATTACCCAAATATGGACTTCATACTTTTCACATATATTAAACTATTTTAATTAATTTCTCCATAAAAATGTCTTAAAAGTCACATGTTTCATTTTTTCTTGTGAATTTCCTTGGAGAATAAAACATAAAATAATGATCACTTTCATTTGGGACAGAATCTTCCATAGCCAATAAAAAGTTTATATATGTCAGAGTACTTATGGGCATTTAGGATGAACTATATGCTAAAAGGATTAATGCCACACTTCTTTTCTAATAATTTTAGATCTTCTGCTTAATGTTAAGATATAAAAGCTCACATTGAGGTATGTGTTTGTTTAAAAGCATCTCTAGTGATGTCAAAGTGGTTATGGTAATAGTGTTAGTGAACTTTTGCATTTTTGGCTGGACCACTGTGAATCAACAAAGCAAAAGAGAAAGGGAAAAAAAAGAAACAGAGAGAGGTCATGTCTGAGAGCAGCTAATGGATGCTTTTGGTTTAATGATCTCTAAAATGTATTTTTTAATGCTCCTTAGAATTCAAAGAAACTTCTCCATTAGATTAACTGTTTTAATCACTGGGAACACTGATGTTCTCCAGATGGCCAATCACATTTGTTTTTGGCTTCTGCTACGTGTTTTCATATCTGAATCTCTACAAAATCTGGGCAATCCAATATAGAGCTCTTTGACTCTTTCTATATGAAATAAAGGGGATCATTGTTATATGTCTTTCTTGGATCTGGATAATGATGTCTTGCCATTTTATATTTACTGGCAGTATTCAGCAAATTTGCCCTTAAGTATTGATTTATAATAATACATGCTTTCCTATCAAAAAATTTTTTAGGTACACGTCTGTGTGCACATGTGTGAGTTTTATCTATATTAATGTGAACTCAAAAGAAAAACACAAATTTTATTTCAGTTAATGTTATATTTCCATGGTAAAGAAAAAACCTGTAGAGATATACCCTAAAAAACTCTTAAGAGTTTCTTTCTGTAATGTGGGTCATACAGAAAATACTTAACAGAGCTTTGTCCAATTGATAGGCATTAAAGCTATACTTCAGCTGAACTGACAGGTGAACTGTCAAATTTTTTCTCTTTCTTTTTCTTTTTTTCCCCTTCTTTTAAAAATTATTAGATGTGAGCTATTAGCAGATCAACTCTAGACAAAATTACCAGGGAGATGCCTCTTGACATCTTGACTCTTCAACATTTTTTTCTTTTTTTGACACCAAACTTCCAACCAGATCCTAAGTTTTCCTTATATAATCCTTGAGTATAAATCAACTACTTATGCTAGAAAATTTACATAATTTAAAAAGGAGTTTATAAAGAGAAGTTTAGATGTACATAATGTTTAAACATATAAATACACACACCGCCCCCCATGCAATGGCCATTCTCAAAAAAATGTATTGGTTATATTACCTATCTACCTTCCTATAGAGTACCTTGGTGAAAAATAGAGTTGGGATGTAAAGCATTCCTTATATCTATAAAAGTACCCAATGTAGGGTCTCTGCCCACTGATAGGAATGATTCTTAAAAGGGATCTATTGTATGAAAGCCTTTAAATTGTTTTATTATAAGTAGAATAAAAACTATAGGAAATTGGTGAAGATTAAATTACCAGAAACTATTTGCAGAGTCCAACACTGAAGAAAACACCATAAGCCTTGATTAAAATTATTAAATAAATTTGAGGAGTAAAAGAATGGTGTAAATTCACTGAAACATGTATATTAGAGGTGAAATGACCATAATAGTGTTTGCATAATGGTTTAAAATTTGGATATCCGTATCAACAATGTTCCTAACGATATGGGTTCTCTCTCTTTTTTTATTAGCATGCTTGTTATCTTCAAGAATACAAAATTATCAGTTTAATTTTTAAAACAATTTTAAGCCTCTTTAAAGTATAATTAACAATTAGGATTTGAATATAGTTAAGGTTCACAAGTTATTTTTTTTGATGCATGTATGCGTTGTGAAATTATTATCACAATCAAGCTAGTTAACATATCATCTCTCAGCTACTATTTTCTTTTCTTTTGATTTAAATTTGTGATAAACTTAAGATCTATTCTGTCAGCAAATTTCAAGCGTGTACTGTTATTTATTGTAGTACCATACTGTACATTAGATCTCCAGAACTCATTTAGCTTGCATAACTGAAACTTTATACCCCTTGATCATCATCTCTCCTCTCTCCATCTCCTCCTTCTCCACTGCCACTGTCAACTGTCATTCTGCTTTCTATTGCTATAAGTTTGATTATTTTACATTCCAAATATAAGTGAGGTCATTCAATATTTGTTGTTCTGTGTCTGGCTTATTTTACTTAGCATAATGCCATCCAGGTTCATTCATATTGTTTCAAATAGCAATAGTTCCTTCAAATTTAAGGCTGAATAATATTTTGTCGTCTAAATATACAACATTTTCTGTATCAGTTTGTTAATATTCAAAATATGTAAGGAACTTTTAAAATTCCATAGCAAAAAAAAATTAAATAACAGTTTAAAAATGAGCAAAGGTGGCATGGTGGCTCATGCCTGTAATTCCAGCAATTTGGGAGGCCGAGGCAGGCAGATCACCTGAGGTCAGGAGTTCAAGACCAGCCTGGCCAACATGGTGAAACCCTGTCTCTACTAAAAATACAAAAATTAGCTGGGAAGGATTTTGGGTGCCTATAATCCCAGCTACTCAGGAGACTGAGGCATGAGAATCTCTTGAACCCAGGAGGCAGAGGTTGCCATGAGCTGAGATCATGCCACTGCACTCCAGCCTGGGTGACAAAGTGAGACTCCTTCTCAAAAAAAAATAAATAAATAAATAAAAAATAAAAATAAATAAAAAATAAAAATGAGCAAAGGACCTAAATAGATATTTTTTCTAAAGAAGACATACAAATGGCCAACAAGTATATGAAACGGTGCTCAACATCAGGGAAATGCAGATAAAATCCAGAATTCTTATTTTGAAATCACAGCCAATCACTCTAAACGCCATTGATATTTGCCGAACAGTTTACAATAATCAATATTGATATCTTAAATATAGAAAAATTAAAATGTACTTAACACACCCCTAGTAATATATTGGCCGTGGTCATGAACACTCATTTATTTCAGGCAGCCAGGGTTTCAAATTATATAATTGCAATGACCTAATTAATACAACGACCTAATTAAGCTCAATGATAGGATTTAATCAAATTAAAGGATTTCATGCATTTCTTCATCCTTGCTAAAATTACCAAGTGATTACAAAGTTTTATTCATGCAGTGAATATGGAAAAGAATAAAAAGTAAAAGGCAAAGAAGAGAAAAGAAAGTCAGGATGGTGTTCTGTAAATAGTGTGTGATATCTGAGGATGCCAATATTTAGGGCTTCGCTTTCTCAGCCTCTTTATAGGAAGATGGACCTCAAAATTATTCGACTCTAAAAGGCCGAAAAGAGCCACCATATATGTACATGTCCTTCATGTGGGCAAAACCACTGCAGTTTGTTGAGGTTAAAACAAACAAACAAACAAACAAACAAACAAAGTACTCTTGACAAATGGTGAAATTTTATGAGCTCCAAAGCTCATAAAATTAATCCATAGAAACCTTAATGTTAGGAAGGGATTGAGATTTTATATATTAATGAGTGTTTGGTTTTTTTTGTCGAGACCATATGGAAATTTGAAAGATAGTATATCCATGTTTTATTTTAAAATCACATATTAGAATATACATTTTAATAATGATAAAATAAGACATACTATAGAGGAAAAAGAAAGAAGGAACTGTTTTCACAAGGCCACTATTTTATTTAGTTGATTAAATAATATTCTTACTCTTTCACAGAAAAAAGTATTTATCTTCCCTTTAACATTTTTAGAAAAAAATGTAAAAGATGTAAACTTTGTGATTAGACTGTCATTTCCATACATAGCATTTTTAACAAAATTACTAAGATAAATTTTCATAAAAGCAAAAATATGTTTTTTTCCTGGATGCTATTGTCTTGAGATATTTCAGGAAACACCTAAAATATCACTAAAAAATAAATCAATGTCCAAAAAGAAAGAAGAAAATAATTTGGAGGTTATCTGTCAAAACTGTGTCTTAACAATCACAGACATGCTAGAAGAACCAAAACAAGAAAGCAGAGATAACCTTTGATTCTAAAACAGATAAAAGAAACATTTCTAATTATTCTAACTCACACAATTTTTAACTCTCAAAAAATTGGCACAAGTGTACTTACTGAATTAAACAATGTTTTAATCTCAAGTTGCTTCAACACTTTTCATTGTAAAAAATTATCTGCTTTATCAGTCATCACTGAAATTTTGAGATTTAAGTAAAATATTAGCTTAAAAGTATTCAGATACCATATTTTTAATAATCTGCCAGCTTTGTTATTTCTGATGGATTTTCCATCACAGTCAATCTATGTTCCCTTACTTTATTTCTAGCTGGAGCCAAATATTAAACAATGACACTATATATCTTTCTGTACAATTTGCCAATTTGGGTTACTGTGGAACCTAGGTGCTCCTGAATTGTCCTTGTGAATCACCACTCTGCCGAGAAAAGACTGAACAAAGAAATGATTTATTTACTGAAACATCAATGTATTTTTTAAGCTACATAACTCAAGGATGTTTTACCCAAGATAGATAAGGCTTTTTGCAGGGATCAAAGTGGTGGTATGTTTAAATAAAAATAGGAGCCATTAAATCATTTTAGGAAAGTTATAATTATTAAGAAAATAAAATTATATTAAAAGTTTTCTACAGGCTTCTATATTTAAAAGTAGTCTTTGTCAAAATAATTTTGGAAAGCCACTTTCATGCTGCTATTTTGCAAGTTTTCTGTATTTCAAGTGCATGGTCTCTAGAATGGATTGCTGCTTGGCCTAAATTAGTTCAAATGTAACTTAGAGATAATTATATGATATATCTTGCAACCTAATGGGAAATAAAAATAATTACCTTGTATAATACTATCTGACTCAAATAATTGGGATGAGTTCATTGAAATTTCCAAATTTGAGGTGCTTTGAATAGCATAGACTCCCAGAGAGTAAAGAACTCCCAGAGTGTAAAGAACATAGACTCCCAGAGTGTAAAGAACTCTAAGTGAGATATGTTTGTCCACTTTTGTATTTAACTCTTCATAACTTTCACATTTCTTAATGAGGCTGTTCTTTTTCAAGTGCTGTTCTTTCCAGTAACCAAATCCTCTTTGGGGTTTTCCTATTGTCTTAATTAAAGATACTGTATTTGATTTATTTAATTATCTCTCTACATCATAAAGTTTATAGTATTATTTGTATAGACATCTTTAGGAGTCATTCAGTGTAATTTTAAAAATAAGTGCTTGACATATTTAATTTGTGGTGCCATTGATTTTACCATTATAAAATATACCAAAGTATACAAAATGTATATACATAGCAATTAAATAATGATAGAACTGAATTTTGCATTCATAGACATTCTCTTGTGCTGTGTTATTAAAGAAAATTAAAGGCCTGGCGCAGTGGCTCACGCCTGTAAATCCAGCATTTTGGGAGGCTGAGGAGGGCAGATCACCTGAAGTCGGGAGTTCGAGACCACCCTGACCAACATGGAGAAACCCCATCTCTACTAAAAATGCAAAATTAGCTGGGCATGGTGGCGCATGCCTGTAATCCCAGCTACTCGGGAGGCTGAGGCAGGATAATTGCTTGAACTCGGGAGATGGAGGTTGCTATGAGCCGAGATCATGCCACTGCACTCCAGCCTGGGCAACAAGAGCAAAACTCTGTCAAAAAAATAAATAAATAAATTATAAAATTTTGAGTTCCAATATTTAGTTTATAAATACATGAATGAATGTCATAATTAAAAACTATATGCTATCATATGTAGTTATATGTACATTTATATAAAATATATAATAGATATGAATTAATAAGAGTACGTTAATAACTAAGTATAGTGTGTTCTGTTATAAAGTTCTTTAATTATGGGCATATAAACAGGACCTAACATAATATATTCTGCTCATATATTTAAATATATTAAATAAATTCTGCTCGTATATTTAAAGATATTAGCCAAATTAGTCCAATGATTCCTTTTCTACTTAGGTCCTATCACTTGGAAATTCTCCCTTTATCCCCGATTTTTTTTTTTACTTACTGTTTTCTCACAACCTTTTGCTAAGTGACTCCTGGAACATGGTACGGTGCTTTATAGTTTATCCTAATGCTGCTCCAGTTCAATTTCTACACTGATAGGACTAACTAAGCGAGATGAATGCAACAAATGGATCCATTCTATTTATTGGATCTATTTCCATTTTGCCTACCCATTTTCCATTTTGACTACCAATTAAAACCCTAAAAGCTGAGGCGATGTTTTTGACTGCAAAGCAGTCTTCTTATCCTGGAATTTGGAATGTCAATATCTCTACCTAATACTTTCCTTAGTTAGGTCGTCACTGCTTTATTGGTCATCACTGTGAAGTCAATTTTGCGAGGATTTAAATAAAATGTTAGCTTAAGAGTATTAGATATCATATTTTTAATAATCTGCCAGCTTGGTTGTTTCTGATGGATTTTCCATCACAGTCAATTTGTGTTCCTTTACTTTATTTCCAGCTGGAGCCAAATATTAAACATTATCATAGTTAACATGAAATGAAATAATGTCATCAGTGTATTAGCACCTATTAAGAACCCTTCAAAAAGCTGTTATTATTGTTATTATTTGATTCTACTAAGTTGTATGCATTTTAAGCATTCTTATAATTGAATAATTCAATAATTATGTATAATTATGAAGAACTTCAAAGATTAAAATTACTTTCAGTATTATATTCTTCCCCATGAAGATTATACTTTGTGGCTCAATCATCTATTGTAAAAGTTAGCTTTTGTAAAACGACCTATTACATAATTTGGTAGCTACATATAAATGCAAATTATCAAACCATTACTGTAAAAAATATGTTGTTGAACTTATATTTTCAAAATGTGTCTTTGTAAACTTACTATGTTAGCTATTGATTTTAAAACCATAAATATGTATTTAAATAAGCTCTCAATCAGGCTAAAGTTACAGCAGAAATATTGCATCATCTAGCACAACTTTAGAAACTTTTCCTTGGCAGTAATTGTCCCTGCCTCCCTTTGGGTATTTTAGGCACTGATATTCTATAATGGGCCATTAAGAAAGGTGCTTAATTTGAGACCCACCTAGGTGCACTGTACTGAGATGAGATAATTTCAAAACAGGTTTATTTTCTCTCTTGCCTGGTTGCTACTGATACACTAACTACTGAGAATGAAATATGGGAAAATTATATTGCGATATTTTGTGAACTGCAAAAGAGACCACATTTCTTTCATAATCTCAAGAACAATTTAAGACTTATTACACAGATACCCTTTTTATGTAAAGAATTTTTTAAATGTGTTAATTTTTCTGCTATAGATGTATTTATTTCCATTATTTTACAGTAATCTTTTCTCATTACTGTTTAAGCCCCTTTTGAAAAAATATTGAAATATAAAAAAATGCGAATATCAAGGGTTTTAAACTCAAATTGTCTATGTGAAAGAGGTATATGGGACTGACCCTCATGATAACCAAACCTCAGTGAAACTGTTATGTTAACCTAGCTCATGATGAGATATACCTTCCCCTGCATTCCTCTTTGTCTTGGAAAGTGTTCAAAGAAAATGTAAGTAAATGTGTATTTTTTCCTTATCCACTGGAAGGAGTTGGAATAGGATGAATTTGACTTTACTACCTCAATTCTTACAACTTCTCTATTCTAGGCTCTATTTTTAAGTCAGTTACTTAGAAACTGTCATTGTTTTCAGAGAAACAGTGTTAAGAAGTGAGATGTTGTTTCCTAGCTTAGGCTCTGAAATGCATACTGTAGCTTAATATGATTTGGATTATTTAAGAAGATATTTAAAGCTCATTATTGTCAGCTATGGAATTTTTGTTTTGTTTTTTGTTTTTTGTTTTTTTGACGGAGTCTCGCTCTGTCACCCAGGCTGGAGTGCAGTGGCATGATCTCGGCTCACTGCAAGCTCCGCCTCCTGGATTCACGCCATTTTCCTGCCTCAGCCTCCCGAGTAGCTGGGACTACAGGCTCCTGCCACCATGCCCGGCTAATTTTTTTGAATTTTTAGTAGAGACGGAGATTCACCATGTTAGCCAGGATGGTCTCGATCTCCTGACCTCATGATCCTCCCACCTCGGCCTCCCGAAGTGCTGGGATTACAGGTGTGAGCCACCACGCCCAGCTATGGAATTTTTTTTAACCAAACTTGACTATAATGCCAGTTGCATTGATAATGATTTTAAAATTTCACAGGATAAGGATGATATTGATTTTATGTTGTAATCAAATCCTGGAATTCCATTTATAACACACATTGTCACTAGATGCGATATATTGTCACAATTATCAATCATGAACTACTCAGGTGATTTTATTTATACAGTTGCCATAGGTATAAGGCTTATTAGTCTATCCTAATCATAAAGGCTCTAAGAGAGTAAAAATCCAGTAAATATTAGAAACATTTGAGGATACGTTGATCTATCATATTCCAAGTTCCATCTTTGAGTTAGAATTAGTATGAGAAAGTTACAACTAATTCAGCTTTGAGGATATATTTTGTTATTCTCAGTAATATTCAGAATAATCTCAGTTCCCTTTTAAGGAAAGTTAATAACAGAATTAAATACTCTTACTGATTGAAAACATATTGATATATTTTGAAATCCTTTAAAAACTTTTATTTGGGAAAACCTTTCTTTTTTTCTGATTGTTTTCAACTTTTGCTGTAACTTAAAAAGCACTTGCTTGCCTTCTGAGATCCTGGAAGATCATGGTTCTTGGTTACTCTCCTAATGAAATCTGTGATGTTGCCCGTCATTTACCCAATACATGCGTGAGTAAAATGGGTTATTGCTATCTCTTCAGATGTGCCAAAGACATATATAATGCCAGATAAAAATTGTTCAGAGTGAAGATATTGAAGGCCTTCTGTTTACGGCATGATTCTTGCAGGCTAAAGTTTGTTTTAATATTTTAGTGTATAGCTATACTCTAGGTCTTCACCTCACTCCATTCAACCTACAAGTTAAAGACTAATCACACCTAGCTGAAAGTTCCTCACATAAGCTCCTTTACATAAGGTATGCTACAGAATCTGTAGTCAGTACAGGTGACAAGAAGCCGTACAATCTAATGACTGAAAACACAAACCTTGGGTCTAGACTGCTTTGGTGCAAATCTGGGCTTGATTACTTTTAACTATGTGGCCTCAACAAGTTCTTTAACTCGCCATCCCTCGGTTTCCTCATTTGCCAATTAGGAATAAAATATCCCCTTCCTTATGGAGTTTTTATAGGATTAACAATAATGTTTATAGTTAGAAGCAATTAAATGAGTTAATACATGGGAGGCTTTCAGAACAGTGTCTGGCACAGTAAGGGCTTAATAAATGTTAGTAGTTATTATTAGGAAGATGATTATTTTTCTTGGTTCTCTGTAGATTTTGGAATAAATTCATACATTCCTGTTTGAACTGGATTTATTTACTTTGAAGTAGACACCTATTATGTTCTGAATGTTTTAAGTGTAGCTTACTTGCCCTTCCTGATTTCTAGTAGACTTGGAATCATAAAAATCAATCCTTGATTATTATCATAAATGGCATATTGTTAATAATTGTTAATTTTTAAAATATATTTTAAAATTATAGCTATGTTCATTTAGACTTGTTTTTCATAACTAGTTATCATGAATATTTGAGATTTTGTGTGTGATTTTATTTTTAAAGAGCAAAGGTTCTAGCTTACCAATTGTATATATAGAAAGAACATGAGGTTCATTTTTTAGTTTTAATTATTGGGGAGTCAAGCAAGTGTTTTCCAAATTAATTGACTTTAACATAATTATTTGTATACCTTTAGTTTAAAACTCACTGATTTTCTTTCCAGTTGAACATATCAATATAGACAAATATTATCAAAGCCTATTCTAAATGTTCTCCAATCAAATGCTTTGTGGGATCTCAGAAAAGATGTTAAACTCAAGGACACTTCACAAGAAAGTGATCCTGTGTTGAACATTAATCTATTTCATAGATAATAGATGTGCTGCTCTAAAGCCAAAAAATAGCAATGCTCATTAAATATAAATTTGTTTCTAAACATTAATAGACATTTATTAGATCACAACACTATCTGAGAGACAATTAAATGAAACTTTTATGCTAGAAAAGTTTCCTATTAAAATTACCCTAGAGAGATTGTCTTCTAACTTAGCATCAAGTTATATATTTAAAATATAATTATAAGGGGAAGTGCCTTTTTTACTTCAGCAATAAAAAAAAAATATTATTTGCCAGTGTTTCAGATGATGTGTTGAGATTTAGCATTTCATTGCTTGAAACATGTTTTGGGTAACCTTAAAATTAAGGTTAACCATAAAATTCACTGAAGAGAAGTAAGTCTTCCTTGCTCTGATCTCTCTGAAACTTATGTAGGGGATTGCAGGGAAGAAATGAAGGAAGAATGGAGGCATGACTCAAAGTTCTAGTGGAAGTGTCACTTTAGACCTGAACTACTCTCCCTACTCCCAATTTGATTCAACGTTTTACTGTATCTTCTGTGCCCATCGTATGCTTTTTTCCTTCTGTTTTCCCTCCTGACTTATGTTTACTTCCACACTGACAAGACATAACAGTGATATTTCTACAACTTGAAAAATTGTTGACTTAATATTCTTCAAATAATCTATTAATTTAAATCACGTGCTGGACTTATAGGTCATCGTGAACTCCCACCGTACTAACTCTGGCAAATATTGTTACTGACACAGATTGCTTAAGGTATTTTTCTTTTCTCTCCATTTTCTCCTATGTACCATGACCAATTTAATCTTCTAAAAGCATGGTATTTACAATGGACCTTCTGATTCTATCCCCTTTTCTAGTCGACCACTGACAATCTTTTATCGAATGTTCTTCTATCCCACTTACCACTAAATGCAATCTCATTTACCATTTATAACCCAACTTTTAAATATAAATCCTTCACTAAATAAGAACAAGAATTTTTCTCATTGATTGAATGCCTACTCTTGCCAGGAAACTTTATAGCTTCTTATATATATTACCTTTATTTAAGCCTTAAACCACCTGGTAAAATAAGTTTTAAATTCAAATGTGAACATTAGGGTATAGAAAATTTAAATAATCTGCTTATGTCATACAGCTCACAACTCAAAGAGAAAGGACTTAAAACTGTCCTTTTCACACTCTAAAGCTCCTATTATGTCCTCTATTCATGCTGCTTCTCATGACCCAGACTTTTTGATGTTTTATACTTGAAAACAGTAGCTTAGTTTAAAAAAAAAAAATCTGTGCAGATATAAAGGACTAGGAAAATATGGCTACATTCAGTTCTAGGTCAAGGTAAATACATATTTATTATAGACGAAATTTCTTCCAAGTTGTGTTTGACTTGAATGTGTTATAAAATATACATCTATCCAGATAAGTCATTACTGCCAGATGCAGAACAATACCATTCTATCTAAAAGTGCTATAATTATCTGCAATCAATATTTGATCTCAAATAGCATAATGACTGCTAAGCTGTGTTATTCAAATTTAGAACTCTGACAAAAATATTATACTAAAAAATGCAAAAGCTGCATTTTTTTCTGTGATATCACTATCTAAATAATAGTTTATTAATATACTGATTCATTTAACACCTCTATTGACTCAGACTCCTCATATCAAACCAAAGATCATTTAAAAAATTGAATTCGTAACAAAATGTTTGAATATTTAGGAGCAATGTAGAGGACTATAACAGTTTTGGGGATATATTTGCTATAAATATTTACCCCCACTCTTAAAAGACAATACTTGGAGTAATTTATATGTGTTGATATATTTTGTGTCTTTAACTATTATAAATTTCATGATTTGAAACCAATCAAAATGAATTTATATTCCGTGGTATAGCCTTCCAAATATTTCCTATTCCACCCTAATAGATCCTTCCTATTACTGTCTACTGCTCCTCACTTCTTCCTGAGAAACCAGATGACTTGCAGTTCTGCAACACGCTGCCTTTTTCCACCTCTTTACCTTTACCATAGCAACTCTTAATCCAAAACGTTCTTCCGTCACCTACTGTTGAGTGAGATCTTAGCCATTCTTCAAATTATAGCACAATTACCACTCTCACAGGTCTTCCAGATCTTTCAAGCTGTGTTATCTCCTCTGTTTTTTTCAACTCTCTTCTTTATCAAATTTGGATTTATATTTTACCACTTGTATTTACTGCATTATCTCATCTTCCTTCTCTTCCTCATTGTTTCCTTCTCTTCCTCTTTGTTTCCTTCTCCTCTTTCACTGGTTCTTCCTCCTCCTTCTTTAATGCGGTAATTATGCCTTGTATATCTTACCATAACCCCATAACCAAACACAGTGCATACTTGTAATAAATTAACAAAGAAACACACATGTAAATTTGTTGAATTAAATGTTTCTTGAAAATATTAAAGAAGATGATGGAAAGTTTGTCCTCTATGAATTTCCAAAGGGTGTTAGCACTATTTAAGAAAGTATTCATGATTAGAACATTTAACTCATTGTTGTTGCTGACTAAACTCAGTGGTTAAATGCTTTCTTCATACTTATTTAATATAAGGTTATTTGACTCCCTCAATATTGAAAAAAAAAAAAAAAAGAAAAGATCCTTGAGTCTTACTGTAAGTGCCTTGGTTTTCAGAGTCAAATTTTCAGGAGAAACTCTATGAATAATGCGAAGACCCAAACTAATGATGCTTTACAATTCCATAGTGTATTCACATGCACTCTGTAAATTGAGAAACAATACATGTAATTTTTGAAGAAAACAAGAAAACCTTAAAGGAGAAGCATATGTGTAGGTTTCAGACATTGTAAATTATAGCTAAAATTTATAAAACATAATATGTTTTACTGAGTTCAAACTCCTTTAAAACTCATTTTGCTTTTGCCCAATGATGATCATACCAAATATATTAACCTTTGATAGGATGGTGATGGAAAGAACCTGTGTTATAGTCAGGTAATTTTTCTTCTTGCTGTCGTACTCTTTTCCCCTGGGTTAATTGTATCATAGAGCTCTCATTCACATCAGAAGGAGTCTTCCATGTAGAACCACTTTTGGAAAAATAATTTTTTTGTGAGAGATGTCCTCTGTCACTTCGTAGGGCATGGATTATGAAGCATTGCTATAATGTGCCTATGATTCTGCAATATTGTAAAATAAAGGAAATACTGGAATCTTGAATTGAATAATAAGCATTCAAGTCCCTCACCTAATTATTTATGCATAATTACTCTGGTTGAAATATTTTTTCTAGTTTTACTAAGTTAAATTTCTAAGAAATGCTTGGCTATCTTTGGTTACTATGGACATAAATTATTTACAAAGGTAGAGAGCTATGTGCACACAAATCACGATTACTTTGTTGCTCTGATATTAAAAAATAAAACTGGGGAAACAATTATGACACCAGAATTCAAGATGAAAGTTTCCAGAAAGTAAAATCAATGTCTCCCATTTAGAAGACTTACTTTTGTTGAAAGGAATAACAAAAAAATTTCAAATTCTTTTAGAGTATAATTGTGTTAGATTTGAATAAAAATTAGCATAGTTAAGAAATAAGGAAGTTTCCAATAGTTGATGAGGGAAGACTTCAGTTATTTAAGCTTTTTGTAGAATTTCTTTCCATACTGTATTCTTTTGTAACTTTTAGTGGAACTCATGTCAAATAACACAACTTTAAAATTCTAAATGTAAACATTAATGATGCAAATTAGGTCATTTTAATCAACTTCACTTTTAAATTTTGGATATTGTGAAGAATAGTGAACTTAGTTTTGTTTGAAGACAGATAACCACTAAGATTTTTATAAGAAAAGAAATTTGTTTGGTGAAGTTAATGACAACATTTCAATGGAAAAATCATCATAAAATATTTTCTTTTAAAAAACTGTTATAATTCAGAGTGGTGATATATATTTCTGTAGGATATGAGAAATCTATTAGCTATTAAAACTTACAATGTATAATTATTACAAGTTTATTTTATATATCCTCTAATTAGCACAGTATTGGAGTTGTGAGTAAGAGAGAGGCAGGTGGTGAGGCTGTAATGTGAGAGAGAACATGTCACCCTCTTCAAATAATAGCTTTTATTCTTAAAAAATTCCGTTTCCCACCTCTATTTACATTATAATTATGGAAACAAATCCCTATGCCTAAATCAAATGTCAAATGTCTGAGTAGAGATGGCTCTATGTCCTGCTGCAATACCTTAAAAGAAATCATTATTAATAACTAATAGGTGTGTACTTCCTTATTCTTTCTATAAAATAACTTTCACCCATTGTTTCAATGGGTGAAATGAAATAAATGATTCCGGTTGTAATTGAAGCCAAAGTTAACAATAGCAATACTCCTCTTTCACTATAGAAATAATTTTCTCTCCTCCTCCGAAAAATGCGCTACTGTAATTAGGGTGGTGTCCTGAAAAGCACCACCCTTTGTGTGTTCTTTGTCCTCTCTTCTCTGCGTGCTTCCCTGCCTGCCTCATGTATCCATGCCATTCTGGGTTCTCCACTCTTCACAATCAAATAATATTTCATTTAAGCAAGGCCTAAGTCTTCTTTGGAAATCCCGTGTTGTACCCTTCCTTTGCACAATTAACGTTCCTAATTATTTTCATCCATTTTCTTGTTTATTTGTGCCATAGAGGAAAGAGCCCTAATGTTGAAGTAATTTGGCTTGAAATTCTAGACACATAACATGTCTGATTTTCCTTCTCAGTAAACATGGAACAATGTTATCTGCTTTATATATTTGTATGGATAATTACATTAGGAAATTTGTGTGATATCTAGCGCAATGTGTAGCATGTGATTAGTACTTGAAGGTTAATTCTTCTCTATCTTGTGACTTCATTTACTTTACTGTGTCCTTTTTTATTTTTTCCACTACAGTATGGGTTGTGAGAAAAACTGTTCTACTAATTTGCATTTTCTATAAAGTCTACTGTGGTAGAAATTTAGTATACATGTTTGAGAAAATGAATAAATAATTCATCTAGATGGCAGCTCATAATTTCTTCCAGTAATGAAATGCTATATATACATTTACTTTCTATTTTTGTGTATGCACGTGTATGTGTATGTGTATGTGTGTGTATGTATGTGTATGTGTGTGTGTGTGTGTGTATACATACATCTCCTGATACCAACTTTTGACTCTCGTATACTCCATGGTCACAGAGGAAGGCAAAAAAGACACAGAAAAAGAATGTTGAGGTTTGTTAGGATAGAGTATTGTGATCTTGTTCATGAATCTGACAATTATCTGTCAACTTCAATATCCCTCTTCAAGTAGCTGTCAGTTATTTTGTGCATGTTAAATAATGTAATTTTAAATTAGCAATTGCTTTCAAAATTTCTTTTCTGAGTTACACACTTATGACAATTGAGAATAGATTTTCAGGTTTTCTTGTGAGTCAGAGTTGGGTAAGAGAAAACAAAATGAAAATGTTGCACGTGATTTGTTTTCACTTAGTTTCTGTTTTATCTCAACCACATATTTCGTTTCTTGTCAATGCTTTCTCTATTTGTAAAGGTAAAATATTACGAGATTATCTAGGATGAGCTGTTTCCCATAATATCGATGAAATTAAAGAGAAAACTCTTTATATATATTGTGTCCATATTTAATACTGTAGGAGCCTATGTATACAATAGTAATCAATAAATATTTTTTAGTTAAATTATCAAATGATCTTGCTTCTTATGGATTCACATTGAAAGGATGAGTAGATTAAAATAATTGCTAATGCTATAGCACCTACCACATGCCAGCACTGTTCTTGGCTATTATTATGTATTTTATATAATTAAAAATTACAAATTTTAACTCATTTAATGTTCATAGAACCATATGAATTAAGTAATATCACCCTACCCATTACATAGATAGAAAAATGGAGATGCTATAGTTAAATGACCATCAACAGGAGAACTGAGATGCTATATAGTTAAATGACTTGCCCAACATAGTAGAACAGTAATTGAGATCAGGTTGTCTGGCTCCAGAATGCGTGCTCTTAACTACCATGCTGTAAATAACAATATCAAAACATCTGATAAGTTTGTGTAATTTTGACTTTTAGTAAAGACTTTGGTTTTTATTTTGACAGAATGAAGTGTATTAATACATTCCTCAGTAAACAATTTTGAATATCCCTTTTCAGAAGATTTTTAAATTTAATTCTAAAAATCTGAAATTATTGAAAATATATATCAATCTCCAGGACAAAAAAAAGAAAAGAAAGACAGAAAGAATGAAAGAAAAAAGGAAAGAAGAGAGGGAGGCAGGAAGGAAGGAAGGAAGGAAGGGGAAGGGAAGGGAATGAAGGGGAAGGGAAGGGAAGGAAGGGGAAGGGAAGAGAACGGAAGGAAGAAAGGAAGGAAGGAAGGAAAGCCCAATTTATGCTTGATTGATCAGTTTGAAAGGTGCTGACTGTAAAAGATGGTGTCTTCAGGATTTGGATTACGTTCCTTTAGTATTTTGGTTTCCTAAGATAAATCTTGGGAAGACTTGAAGACGAGGCAACTAACACTAGTTTGGTTCAATAAAGTTACTTTTTCAGTGCTTAAAGTTATTAATGTTTGACACCTCTAAGCAAGATTCCTCATCTTGAATTGTACAGTCCTGGAGAATAGGTTGCATGTTTTCTTCAATATTCTATTCCATGTTTCTAGACCACTGCTTTGTATTTTAGTGAGCATTCAATTAACCTCTGTTGAATGAATGAATTATGTTCAAACTGCATTTTAATTTAGTTTGTATCTATATGCTTACTGTTAAAAATAAGCTATTTAGAATAACATAAATGAAACATAAATGAAAATGAAATTTCGGGCATAATAATCTGTCTTTAATCATCATACATTGTTATTTAGATAATACTTTGCCTTGATTTTCAGTACTGAAGCTTTTGACGTTGAAACAAAAAGAGTAACATCTTTTGTAAACATAAATCTATGATGTTCACAGATTTACAGAGATGTTTAGAAAAGTAATGTAGTTAATATGTAGAATAATTTCTGAATGAACATTGCAGCCTGAGATGAAAGTAAGTCTCATATATTTACCTTTTGTTTTAAACTTATTTGTGGTAACAGTGATGAATGAAATATTTTACTATTCTAATGTTAGTGAAATTATACTGTGGTATAATTATATTGTGGTATAACCCTATGGGGCTTACTTTGTGTAAGCTTTACCACGGTGTAATATATATGTATATTTAGCCAGGCGCAGTGGCTCACGCCTGTAATCCCAGCACTTTGGGAGGCCGAGGCAGGTGGATCACCTGAGGTCGGGAGTTCAAGACCAGCCTGACCAACATGAAGAAACCCCCTCTCTGCTAAAAATACAAAATTAGCCGGGGTGAAGCTACGCGGGAGGCTGAGGCAGGAGAATCGCGTGAACCCGGGAGGCAGAGGTTGCAGTGAGCCGAGATCGCACCATTGCACTCCAGCCAAGGCGACAGAGCGAGACTCTGTCTCAAAAAAAAAAAAAAAAAAAAAAAAAATCAGTATATTTAAGTTAATTTGCTCAGTAGAGACTGAATTGTTTATTTCATTAAGATCTGAGGCCAGGATATAAACATGATGGCAATATATGTATTGTATAAATAATGTCTTTGGATTACTTACTTATTTTATACAATAACCCTTTTTTTTTCTTTTTTGCAGGTTTCAGATTTGGGATATTGGTGTTTCTGTTTCGGAGAAATTATTCTTTTTCTTTTTAATTTGAAGAAAAATCATCAGTCTTGGAATACAGAAGAGGAACTGGAAATATATGTATTTTGTTTCACATTTGAACAGTCATTCTTGAGGAATACTCCATACCTGAGTAGACAGCCATGTGGCCATCGCAGCTACTAATTTTCATGATGCTCTTAGCTACAATAATTCATGGTAAGATTTTTCAGATTTTTGTGTAATGCTTAATGTTGTCTCACTTATTCATACTAGACACTTCTTGGGATCTTTTCTCTGAGATTGCTTTGTAGTTTTTCCTTACCATATGTTAGTATGAGTAAGTTAAAATAAAAGAACATAATGTGTATTTCCTTTTTTTTTGAGTCAGAGCCTCGCACTGTCACCCAGGCTCGAGTGCAGTGGCACGATCTTGGCTTACTGCAACCTCTGCCTCCTGGGTTCACACCATTCTTCTGCCTCAGCCTCCCGAGTAGCTGGGACTACAGGCGCCCACCACCACGCCTGGCTAATTTTTGTTTGTTTGTATTTTTAGTAGAGACAGGGTTTCACAGTGTTAGCCAGGATGGTCTCAATCCTGACCTCGTGATCCACCCTCCTCGGCCTCCCAAAGTGCTGGGATTACAGGCGTGAGCCACCGCGCCCAGCCCATAATGTGTATTTTAAGCTGAAATAGTTATGAGTTTCCAGTTGCATTTCTTAAAGTGCCTGTTGAAATGTATTTAAAACCAAAAGGCTTTTTAAAAAGAGCTCTTGCATTTTATTTTTAGTCTTTACCACACTTTTGGAAAATCAGCTGAAATATTAATTATCTCATTTATTGTGAATTTTTTTGGCTTGCATAGTTTCATACTTAAAAACACATTTTTAATGTAGTAAATTTGGGCATTTGAAAGAAAACTCCAAAAGTAAAATCCCACTTATTCAAAAGTATCTGCTTTCCAAAACCAAGTCATTATTTTTTCTCTGAGTATTTACTACTCTGCACAATCTTTAATATACAGAACACAAACTATAACCTCCCAATAAAGGGAAATTGTTTTTCTACTATACCTTGAAATGCAAAAACACAAACAAATAAAAAACCAAAAGAATGGCTGGGCACGGTGGCTCACGCCTGTAATCCCAGCACTTTGGGAGGCTGAGTTGGGCAGATCACAAGGTCAGGAGATCGAGACCATCCTGGCTAACACGGTGAAACCCTGTCTCTACTAAAAATACAAAGAAATTAGCCGGGCATGGTGGCAGATGCCTGTAGTCCCAGCTACTTGGGAGGCTGAGGCAGAAGAATGGCGTCAACCCGGGAGGCAAAGCTTGCAGTGAGCCAAGATCGTGCCACTGCATTCCAGACAGAACGAGACTCCATCTCAAAAAAAAGAATAAAAACATACACAATAACAAAATAATATTAATGTACGTTTTCACTTTTTAAAGAAAGGTGTGATTATGGAAACATGCTAATATACTTAACAGACATGTATACTTAATGTTGTTCATTTAGACATCTTTGTATTTATAACAGAAATGATAGTTTAGAAAGGATGTACCTTGGCAAACTTTATAAAGTGCATCACATTATTTAATATATAAGCGAGACATTCATATTCTGTACAACTTAAGAGTAATATTCACTGACTCTCAAACCTGGTAAATTAAAGTCTATATGTATGTTCCTCTTACACAATTTAATGTTTTTGGCTGATTATCATTGATTTTTTTCACTAAGATGGAAATGTTGTAATATAGTCACTCTCTCATATGTTGATGATAATTATAGAAAAAAAAAGGACACAGCTGTATTTGCCACTGCTTAGGAGGTCTCAGAATATTATAGTGTAGCAAGCAGCTGAAATGAATTTTTAGCCTCTTTAGCTCACTTTTGGTTTTTAATTGATTACAGAAACCCATTGTAGTTCATCAGTGATGCAATTCTGAATCTGGCCTGTGTTCTTAAGTTTTAACATGAATTGCATTTTGCTGTCATTCTAAATACTGGGTAAAATAACTTCCTTTGACATTTTCCTCTAAAGTTCCCTGGATGCAACATATTTAGGTCTAACAATTCACTATATTATAAGGTAGAGATGTTTGTAAAATGGGAGTATCCTACTTATTCAACCATCTCAACCATCTTGTTTTAAGAAAATTTGTTTAAAATTTCAAAATATTTTCTTAATTCGTATACTTATACATTCACATTCTCTGCATGGGCACATGTAACATTTTGTGATGTGGGAAAATAAAAATAATTATGTTACTTGAGACAATGCTTTTCTAATTATCCATATATGTAAAGATGACTTAAATTAGATTTTTTATGTGATAAAAATTCCTCCCTTATAATGTTATTTTAAGAATAAAATAAATAGCATATGTAAATAATGTAGTACAGTGCATAGAAAATATTAAGTGCTTGAACATGTGAATTTCCTTCAACATATAATCTATCCCTCCAGTTAATTTTTGTTCCAGTAAATTATAACAACCAGGAATTAGCTAGCCATAAGAGCTGATATATTTAATGTTGATACTAAGGAAAAAAAGAAAAATATCTACATATATATTTACACACACACAATTTGTATTCAAAAGATCAATCTAAAATTACCTTTGTTAGAGAAAATTGGTTAAAAATAGCAGAAACAGACATTGTAAGAAAGATTCCTTTTTCAGAACTAAAATTCCTGGTCCCTAAAACTGACACTATGTATTTCAGTGGACCCCTAAATGTGGCTGAGCCATGGGTCTTGGGTCTTGGTTTGGGAACTGATAGTCTGCATTGAAATCACACACACACACACACACACACACACACACACACACACACACACACACAGAAACAGAGAGAGAGAGAGAGAGAGAGAGAGAGAGAGAGAATATCTCCAAGTAATTCTTAGAAGTATTAAATCAACCCCTAGTATAATAATAGAACACATAAAAGATTAACCTGGTATGTAAAATACTCTGGGTTAAAAAAATAAAGTAATCATTTCCATTTTATGTGGACTATTCAATATTATCTTGAGTTTTGAACCATAGAGGACAAAACAATATAGAAGCTTTTTATTTATAAACTTTATCCTTTATTTTAAAACTTTGCACCTGAGAAAATACAAGTTGGTTTTGTCTTCCTTCTTTAAGAAGGCTTTTTCTTTTGCCTTTGTGATACCACTTCTGACTTGTGAATGAAGGGCTTTATAAGCAGCCTTTTGGAACCTAACTTGCTCATACATAGAAAAATGTACCTTTGATCAAGTGCTGAAATATAATAGGATAGGAATTTTTAGAGTCCCCATCAATCCTGGCTTAAGAGAATACTACTGCATAACTTGAAACCTTAGATGACTGGGTTAAAAAAAAACTGTGTATGTCACAGTTATAGAAATACTTTTGGTTCCAACATATCCTCTGCTGACGTCTCCTTGCTACTGTTATTGAGATGTCCAGAATTTTTGCCCTCTTGACCATTGGGAATTAATTCTTCTGGGTAATGATCTGAATTGCTATCCCTTTCCTCAGAGAAAATAATGATGATGACTACTGATTTTATAGCCATAAACTTTAGATGTCTTAGTTCACTTAATATTCACTATAATTGCATGGGTTTATTTTTTATTATTTGTTATTATTATCATAATCACTATCTTTACAGGTAAAGACATGGAGGTACCCAGTGGTAAAGTAAATTGAGGTCACACAGCTACTAAGAGACACAGAGGGAATTTAAAATCAAGGACTTGGCTTTTGAGCTCTGCTCTTGCTGGCAGTAGATATCCAATTCCTATCAAGGCCATTCCTCTTTACGTAGAATCTCAACTCTCCTGGTCACTTGGGAGCAGGTGAGGCAGAAACATTGACCATCTGCCTCTTCCATGTTCTTGGGACAGACAGACTGTGGTTCTGAAGCCTAACAGACCAGAGATGAAATTCCAGCTCTGCCACCTACTGGCTCTGTAATCCTATTTATCTGTCAACTGGTTAATAAATATCATTAATTTACCCACTACAAGCCAGAAAACTGCTAGATGTACTAAAGACAGGACAGTGAACAAAAGACTTGTATTTCTTCCCTCATTGAGCTTACAGTAACCTAAAAATGTGTAGCTTAATATAATTTTCATCTGTAAAAATGAACATTTATTCCTTGCAGAGCTATTTTAAGAAATGGATGCAAGGATGTATAACTTCTAACATGGTGCTTTGGCATTTGATAAACCTTTCATTTTTTTTCCCCTGCTCCTTTCTTACCTTGAAATAGTGGTAAACCCCTGAGCACTAGGTAAGGAAAATAAGTAATTACTGTTATTCTAACCCTGAGAATGGAAAGAAATCTTTTTCTACTCAAACCTCAGTATCTATGTTTTGCCAAACATTTCTAAATACTAGTATCTAAACAAAATTATTGTCAATATTACTAATATCTAAACAAAATTATTCTCACTATGTAGGAATGTTTAAATTACTATTTTAATTGGTTATATATGATTGTTAGTGTTATATTTTTGCATAATCTCTACATGAACAAAATTAGAAACTAAGCTAAAGAATTAATTCTGATAATGTTTAGGTTAGTTGAATAATCCCCACTTGCTCTTAATAGTCTGGTCAATGTTTTGTATAGAAAAAACAAGTACATCAATATCACATAAATATGTACAATTTTTTAAATTAGGAAATGTCCCTGCTTCTGTGTTTATCTGTCCATATTCCGTGTCTCTGTGTACTTCCGTATTTCTCTTTTTCTGTTTTCCATGACTGTGTCCCCTTCCTGTAGAGCCATAATATCCTTATCTATAATGCAATGAGACCTGGCAGAAGTAAAGAGGAGCAGCTGAAGCAGATGGCCAGTTCTTTGCTGTGCACTACTGTAGTGTTGCATGAAGATAAAGGATTCTTTTTGTTGTTGTTCTGTTGATGTGGTTGGGAGCAAGGAAAAATAAGGAAATTGGAGAGCAAGAACCCAGTAATAACGTAGGTACCTGGGGCTCATTTTGATTGGCAGTAAAGAAACATCAAGGTCCAATGTGGGACCTTGGGCTGGGAGATCTGTTCCTGGGAGGTAACTACACCCAAGCCCCAGATGATTGGGAGTTCAGAAGGTGATTGTGGTGCTCAAATATTTCAACTACATCTCAGCTTAATTGAACCTCACTTGTAAAAACTGAATCATAGTTGAAGAGGTACAAAGCAGGATCATTGGCACTTAAACTAGGAATAACGGCGAGCAGTATATTTTATAGCGTCTTCACAGAAAAAGAAAACTGCAATATAAAAAAAATGCTTGTAGAACCAGCTTATACACTTTTTTTTTCTGCAATTCTATTGTTAAAGTTGCATCTGTATTTATATATTCAGGGACTTTACTGGTTAGCCTGCATTTTATCATGTGCAACAAATTACTTATAATAAACAGTTCTTAGTAGGGACAAAAGAATGATCAGATGCATATTTGTTTTTATATAATTTTCACTTTATTGTTAATCTCTGTTTACAATTATAATACTAATGTAAATGATTTAAGATAGTAGTCATATATTTTGTAACTTCTAAGATATGAAACTTGAAAAAGTACAAAATTACACTTAACTACATGGCATTTTATCATATAATTCTTTCTATGAAGATGTGTTTTATTAGTTGTGAAAGAGGTTGACTTCTAAGCTCTGCTTAACTTGGTTATTTTTAGAAATTAATCATCCTTGAAATGTTTATAATGCTTGCCAACCTAGGTAATTTGTAATATCTACAGTAATATAACTATGTTTATAGTCAAATACATTATACAGAAAAATCTGTGTCATGGTAATGATATATGAGGTTACTGCTAACACACCCAACACCATCCACATTAGCCAGTGGGTACTGAGATTTAAAATAGGTATTTTGTAAGCTAGCTGCACAATCGCTAATATCACAATGTAAGCTACAAACATACATGCCTGATAGCTTTACTTTGTGTGTAATAATTTGTTTAGAAACTTTCCCAAATACTCAGTATGCAGATTGGCAATTGGAAAATATTTTTTTTTTTGCTTTTGTACTTGCAAAAGGTGTTACATATGAATTTAATTGTAGTAATAATCTATGAGTGACGTGTACATATTTGGAGTAAAGTAGCATTTTTCTATATTGAAATTTTATGTATTGTGACTATTTGAGGTGCTTGTAATTTATCACATTTTTTATATTTCTTTGTCTGTGGTGGACTCAGACTTCTATAGGGTTGTTTTATGCTTAATGTTGAACAAATTTAAAAATATTTGAATATACAATATAAAGTCATTGTTTTCTTATTCTTTGGATTACTATTTACTTTAATCCTCAGTGTAATTGGGTTATTTATAAATGGGTCATTTTTCTTTATATTGTCAAATTATAAGCATTCTTTATAAAAATATCTTTTTTGAAAAGACGGTAAGATATCATTAGAAGACAGTTTTAAGAGATTTTTAGACTATATTTTCTAAGAATAGCTTTTAAATTTTTTATTTTTAAAATTTCAATTTTAAGTAAAAATTTCAAATATTGTTAGTAAAAAATATTTTTTATTAATACATAATATTTGTACATGTTTATGGGGGTACTTATGGTATTTTGATTCATGCATACAGTGTATGATGATCAAATTGGAGTACTTAGGATATTCGTCACTTCAACCATTTTTCATTTTTTTGTTTTGGGAATGTTTCAGATTTTCTGGGAGGCTATTTGCCTGGAGTTACCCACTTAAATTTTCATCTATTTTATGTTGAATCATGCACCATTTGTCTACCCTCATCACTTCAAATTCTCCAACCCCCTTTTTGTAAGACAGGGTGTCACCCAGGCTGTAGTGCAGTGGCATAATCAGAGCCCACTGTAACCTCAACCTCCTGGGCTCAAGCAGTCCTCCCACCTCAGCCTCCCAAGTAGCTGGCATGCGCCACCATGCCTGGCTAATTTTTAAAATTTTTTCATAAAGATAGAGTCTTGCTATGTTGCCCAGGCTGGTCTCAAACTCTAGACCTCCAGCAATCCTCCTGCCTTGACCTCCCAGAGCACTGGGATTACGGGTGGGAACCACTGTACCCAGCCCCCTTTTACTCATGTATTTGATTCCTCAAAGTAGTTCATTCATTCAGAATTTTTTTTAAAAAATAATTTTTAATTATTATGGATATTTAATAGTGCACGTTTATGGGATACATATAATATTTGATACAAGCATACAATTTGTAAGGATCAGTTACTCCAGGGTACTTAGGGTATCTATCATCTCAAATATTTTTATTTTTATGTGTTAGGAATATTACAATTCTACTCTTTTAGTTATTTTGAAATATACAATAAATTATTGTTGGCTATAGTCACCATATCTTGCTACTGAACACTAGATCTTATTCCTTCTACCTAACAGTATTTTTGTACCAACTAACCATCTTCTCTTCATCTTTCTCCTCTCCATTAATCTTCCCATCCTCTGGTAACCATCATTCTACTCTCTGTCTCCATTAGTTTAATATTTTTTTCTCATATATTACTGATAACATGCAATGTTTGTCTTTCTATCACTTAAGAATTTCATCATTTTTTATAGCTGGATAAATTTCATTGTGTATGTGTAACCACATTTTCTTTATCCATTCATTCATTGATGGACACTTAGGTTGATTCCATATCTTGGCCATTGTGAATAGCGTTGCAATAAATATGGGAGTGCACATATCTCTTCAATATACTTATTTTCTTTCTTTTCCACATATACCCAGCAGTGGGATTTCTGGATCATGTGGTAGTTCTTTTAGTCTTTTGAGGGACCTTCATGCTGTTCTCCACAGTGGCTGCACTATTTACATTCCCACCAACAGACAAAGGTTCCCCTTTCTCCACATCCTCACCAGCATTTGTTATTGCCTGTTTTTGGATAACAGCCATTTTAACTGTGGGAGATGATATTTCATTGTAGTTATAATTTGCACTTCTCTGATGATTAGTGATGTTGAGCATTTTTCATTTACCTGTTGGTCATTTGCATATCTTCTTTTGAGAAATGTCTATTCACATCTTTTGCTCATTTTAAGATCAGATTGATTTTTTTCCTGTTGAGTTATTAACCCTTGTCAGATGATAGTTTGCAAATATTTTCTCCCATTCTTGTGGGTTGCTTCCTCACTTTTTTATTGTTATTATGACTATAAAAATTAATAATTCTCCATAATTGAAACTTTATTTTTATAGGAGACCTGTATACTGGTGAATTGTATACAAAACAGCAAGGCAATTCATTGAGTTCTATTAGTTTTCAATTATTTCTTCCTAAGAAAATGATGAAGGTAATTAAAGTTTGGTAGCCAAGAAAAATTTCTATTTTTGGTCGAGTCTGAATTTTTTTGAGATTTTGGAAATCCTCTTTTTTATATTTTTATATCTTTGCTCAAATTATAAATATTGAGTCTTTCATTTTATTTCTGTAGATTGTTTTTTCTCTAATATGTTCTGCAAATTGCTGAATGCCTCTTTTAGTTCATCTCTACAGCTTTGCATCTCTCTATCAAATCCACATATTATATATTAGTGTCCTCTGGACTCACATCACATCTTTTAATTAAAAAAAATGGAAATCAGCAGAGAACCTGGTGTTTTATATGGCAAGGATAATTAATGATTAATAAATGTTGATACTGAATAGCTCCTGTAGTTTTCAGGAACTATAGACGATGATGTCACCATATTTAGGAAGCATTGCTTACATGAAGCCCAGAAACTGAAGTTTACAATATCATCCAATCTAAACTGCTTTAGAATCCTATATTGTATGGTCCTATTAAATGAAGTAGAAAGATCTTAAACCTTAGAGTTTAACTCCAGTTCCATTGCTTCCAAGATATACGGCCTCGAAGAGTTTAAATCACAGTTTATTTATTTGTTAAATGAGTAATTAGGCCTACTTTGTTATAGTATGAGGATTAAATAAAATAATGTATAAAAAGGCCCTAATACAAAGCCTCACACATTTAATCCTGGGAGAATGGGGTCATTAAAACATACCTTTAGGAATTAGAACCAAAAAAACAAATTATCTGAATAGTAAGCAAAATTTAAAATACAACACCATCTTGGGGTCACTTACATTCCACAGTTCTTTTTCAAAGACTGCATTGTATATTCTTAATCCCCAGTGTGACAGTTTCTCTAATTATGAGTCTGCACGTTTGTACACACATCCCATCATTATATTTAGGACTCACCCACTGGACTGTAACTAAGTCTTTAATGAGTTACTAATGAACATCTTAAGCTTAGATCAGCATTCAAAGAAAAATGTTAAAGGGTGTTGAAAAGCTATTCAAAGTACAGTTTTGTCACTTTTAATTAGACCGTAAGCCCAATAAAATATCCTGTCATCACTCTTCTAAGTTTGAAAAAATTGAATAGTGAGTGACAGATATACCCTCACTTTGGTATCATTAGTTTTATGTGAAGTTAAAAAGGGTAAATTCAGTGACCTAAATTAGAGAAATCATTGTTTTGATTAGATGTAAAGATAAAAATAACGTGCAAACATAAAATAGCATTTTACAACATTTCATTCTTTTTCTTGGACTCAGATGACTTTAAAACAGATTGATTTTGTTGTTGTGTTGGAGAATAACAGATGATGTGAGGAAAAAACCTAATGATTAGATATGTAGGTTAAAAACATAAAAATAAAAAAAACCCTCTGTATTTATAAAAGAACAAATAGTCTGCTTTCACTCATTACTGATTCTCTCCAAGCTGTTAGAGATATCACAAGAGTGGTAAACATAAACATTACCTGAATTAGATCAGAACTAATCTTTAGTAGAGCTCTCCATACAAATCAACAATGGTGGTGACAATTTAGCAATGATCATTTTTCTTCTTTTTTTTCTCCTTTTGATAGGGAACTTGGTGAAACCATGCAGACCTTAAGGGCACATTATTTAATAATGAAGACAAATAATGCATAAAATTTAAAGCAACAGGCTGGTATGATGCTCTCCCTCCAGGCAACACTACACAATTGCTTAAAAGGAGGCCTTTTAGATTAGTTACAATAGCTGGATTGTTGGAATAGCTGTGATAGCACAGATGTATTAGAGGTTACAGGCTGTTGGCAGGCTTTATGTTGTCCCTCTGCAGACAGATAAAAAACCACCATGTCGATTTTTAAAAGTAGGTGTCCAATAATAATCACATTCTATGTATACCACCAACATAACGTAATCGATCATTCTGACATTTGAGCCTGTTAACATATTTGCTGTCTTGTTAAACAGAATTTAGGCATTCATAGAAACTAATGGACATTAAGATGTGATATGGTTTGGCTGTGTGGCCCCACCCAAATCTCATCTTGAATTGTACTTCTATAATTCCAACGGGTTGTGGGAGGGACTGTAAAACAGATTGATTTTGTTGTGTGTATGTGTTGAGAAGGGCGGATGGGTGGCAAAAATATCTTACTACCATTAAAAAACAAAACAGTTCTCATTCTTCTCAGCTGTCTTCAGAAATGCCGGTTATTATTTACTTAGGAGAGGGAGCTAGAACTCCCTAACAAAACAGACCTCTGTCAATATATGGATCATTTTTGCTCATTTTGCCCACACATTAGTTACAATTGGCAGCATGATTAAGGTAGAGTGCCTCATTACTATAGTTCTAAAGATTTTTAAAGAAAGAATTTACTTTACAACATTCTGAAAGTATAGTTGCCATACCATTAAAAAATTTATATTCTTGAGGAGAGGAGTAGAGGAAAAAAAAAGTCAATGTTCTCCAAATAACAAATTCTAAAGGTTTTTTTTTACCATGAAGTTAAATTTTTTTGCATTATGTTTACAAGGAGGCAGATGTTTGGAAAATCTTACTAATAGTTATCACTCGTCTTAAGGTACATAATATGGATTTTATTTGACTAGAATAAAAAAAATCATCCTTTTTGTCAGAAGCCAAATCTCTAATAAATTCATATCACTAACAGAAATCTCTGATTACTCATTTTCAGAAGGGTTTAAGGTATTTACATCACAGTATTACAATTTAGGCAACAATTATAATGAAAGTCACTATTTTTCCCTTTATTGATAGGATATATAAAGTGCCAGCTATGAAAGCCAATTAAAAAGCAATCTTAAAAAGTTGGTTCTTTTGTTCTTTAACAAAATGAAATGTTTCCCTTTAGCTTTATTCACAGCCACGTGTTTGACTCTTTCACTATTCTCAGCCTGTTTTATAAAGCTTTTGTAACATAGTAGCTTAGTGTTCTGATAATGACTGTAGTGAATAAAAGCAGACTATTTATTCTTTTATAAATACGGAGGTTTTTAAAATTTTTTTTAACTTACATATCTAATCATATCTGGATCTTTTTCCCTCATGTCATCTGTTATTTATTTTTATAATTTCAACAGTTAGATTCAGGGGGTAAATGCACAGTTTTGTTACAGGAGTATATTGCATGACTCTGAGGCAAATGATCCTGTCACCCAGGGTAATGAGCATACTACCCAATAGGTAGTTTTCCGACCTTGCCTCACTCTCCCTCTTAGTTCCCAGTGTTTATCGTTCTCATCTTGTATTAGTCTGTTTTCATGCTGCTGATAAAGACATTCCTGAGACTGGGAAGAAAGAGAGGTTTAATTGGACTTGCAGTTTCAGATGGCTCAGGAGGCCTCAGAATCATGGCGGGAGGCAAAGGCACTTCTTACATGGCAGCAGCAAGAGAAAAATGAGGAGGATGCAAAAGTGGAAACCCATGATAAAACCATCAGATCTTGTGAAACTTATTCACTATTATAAGAACAGTATGGAGGAAACCGCCCCCATGATTCAAACTATCCCACCGGTTCCATCCCACAACTCGTGGGAATTATGGGAGTACAATTCAAGATGAGATTTGGGTAAGGCCACAGAGCCAAACCATATCACATCTTTTTTTTTTTTTTTTTTTTTTTATTGAAACAGAGTTTCTCACTTGTTGCCCAGGCTGGAGTGCAATGGCATGATCTTGGCTTACTGCAACCTCTGCCTCCCAGGTTCAAGTGATTCTCCTGCCTCAGCCTCCGAGTAGCTGGGATTATAGGCACCCGCCACCACTCCCAGCTAATTTTTGTATTTTTAGTAGAGACAGGGTCTTGCCATGTTGGCCAGGCTGGTCTTGAACTCCTGACCTCCGGTGATCCACCCGCCTCGGCCTCCCAAAGTGCTGGGATTACAGGCGTTAGCCACTGCGCCTGGCGCATATCACATCTTAATGTCCATAAGTTTCAATGTTTAGCTTCCACTTATAAGTCAATGTATGCAATCTTTGGTTTTCTGTTCTTGTGTTAATTCACTTAGGATGATGGCCTCCACTGGCATCCATGTTGCTGGAAAGGACATGATTTCATTATTTTTTATGGCTGCATAGTATTCTTCCATGGTGTGTGTGTGTGTGTGTGTGTGTGTGTGTGTACACACATATATACATATAAAATTTTATTTATCCAGTCTACCATTGATGAGCACTTGGGTTGATTCCATGTCTTTGCAATTATAAATAGTGCTGCAATGTATATACAAATGCATATGTCTTTTTGGTAGAATAATTTGTTTTCCTTTGGGTATATACCCAATAATGGGAATAGTGGGTAGAACAATAGTTCTGGTTTTAGTTTGTTGAGAAATCTCCAACCTGCTTTCCACAGCAGCTGAACTAACTAGCATTTCCACCAACAGTATGTAAGCATCCCTTTTACTCCACAGCCTCGCCAGCATCTCTTATTTTTTGTCTTTTTAATAATAGCCATTCTGACTGGTGTGAGATGGTATCTCATTGAGGTTTTGATTTGCATTTCTCTGATGATGAGTGATATTGAGTGTTCTTTTCGTGTTTGTTGGCCGCTTATATGTCTTCTTTTGAGAAGTGTTTGTTCATGTCCTTTGCCAGCTTTTTAATGGGGTTCTTTGTTTTTTGCTTGTTGAGTCATTTAAGCTCTCTGTAATATTAGACGTTTGTCAGATGCATAGTTTGCAAATATTTTCTCCCATTCTGTGGGTTGTCTGTTTACTCTGTTGATAGTTTCTTTTGCTGTGTGAAAGTTCTTTAGTTTTATTAGGTCCCACTTGTCAATTTTTGGTTTTGTTGCAATTGTTTTTGAGGACAGTCATAAATTCTTTCTTAAGGCTGATGTCAGAATGATACTTTATAGATTTGCTTGTAGGATTTTTATAGTTTAGGGTCTCACATTTAGAATTTTAATCCATCTTGATTTAATTTTTGCATATGCTGAAAAGTAAAGGCCTCATTTCATTATTTTGCATACATGGCCAGCCAGTTATCCTAACACCGTTTATTAAATAGGGAGTCATTTCCCCATTGCATATTTTTTGTTGACCTTGTTGAAGATCAGATGGTTTTATGTGTGTGGCTTTATTTCTGGCTTCTCTATTCTGTTTTATTGTTCTATTTGTCTGTTTTGTATTAGTACCACACTGTTTTGGTCATTGTAGCCTTATAAGATAGTTTGACGTTTGGCAATGTGATGCCTCCAGCTTTGTTCTTTTTGCTGAGGATTGTTTTGGCTATTGGGACTCTTTTTTGATTCCACAGGAATTTTACAGTAGTTTTTTTCTAATTTTGTAAAAACTGACATTGATAGTTTGGTAGGAATAGCATTCAATTTGTAGAGTGCTTTGGGTGGGCAGTATGGCGATTCTAGCAATATTAGTTCTTCTAATCCATGTGCATGGAATGTTTTTCCATTTGTTTGTGGCATCTCTGATTTCTTTGAGCAGTGTTTTGTAGTTCTCCTCGTACAGATCTTTCACCTTCCTGATTAGATGGATTCCTAGATATTTTATTTTCTTGATGACTATTGTAAATGTGATTATGTTCTTGACTTGGCTCTTAGCTCGAATGTTATTGGTGTATACAGGTAGCTCATGCCTGTAATCCCAACACTGTGGGAGGGCAAGGTGGGCTGATCACTTGAGGTAGGGAGTTCAAGACCACCCTTGCCAACTTGGCAAAACCCTCTCTTTACTAAAAATACAAAAAAAAATAGCCAGACGTGGTGGCAGGTGCCACCTCATCACCTTATTTCAGCTACTTGGGAGGTTGCAGTAGGAGAATCACTTGAACCCAGGAAGCGGAGGTTGCAGTGAGCCGAGATCACGCACCACTGCACTCTCCAACCTGGGTGACAGAGTGAGATTCTTGTCAAAAAAAAAAAAGAAATGCTACTGATTTTTGTATGCTGATTGTATACCCTGAAACTTTACTGAAGTTGTTTATCATGTCTAGGAGCTTTCTCCTGCCTTTAGGGTTTTCTAGATATAGAATCATGTTGTTAGCAAAGACATTATTTGATTACTTCTTTTCTTATTTGAATGACTACAAAAGTTTATCTTACTTATTTGTTTTATTTTATTGTAACAAGCTATGTTTTGGAGAAAATTAACAAGGAACCTAGTCTGAAGTGTAATTTCTTGCCCACATCAGGCATACCAGTACTTTATGAAACAAGGTAGTCTAGAGAAGGAACCTGTTGAGTTGAATAAGATTCAGGTATACCATAAAATTGTCTTCATCATACACGGGAGGACAATTTGTTACTACTTAGCTTAGCTGTTTTCTTATAAGACTCAGAATTGAAACAGATTTACCCCTCTGTGTTAGGACTTTCATGCTGCAATTTCTACATGATGGCATCTTTACTCAGGTGCTTGAATTGGATCTTTTATGACTATTGTTAGAGATTACTACCCAGCCTGTAAAGAAATTATGCAGCTATCGTATACACCTTAGGGAGAAATCAAGAAAGACATAATCTTTTATATGGCTAAAATGAGGGTGCTGTGGGAGAGAGCCTTTCAGGTATGCATAAGAAAGCAGGATTGAAAATGTGCCTTTATTTACAGAAAAGGAAATGAAAACAGTGGTGTCTTCTCTGCCCCTTACCCTTCTCTTTCTTTCCCTTTTATTATATATGTTGCAGTGGAGTTGGAATAGACATTTCAGTAGCAATCATCCATTTGCTATTGTAACTTTTTCAATATAATTTCCAGCATTTACACAATACTTTCCTGTTAGCTAAAGAGTTTTGCACATAACAGCTCAGTGAATACTCATAACAATCCAATGAGTCATAGGTAGTAGGACTGGTAATTTTCAGATGAAAAAATAGACTCAGAGCTGTGAATGTAATGATGTAATAATATATTTTAAGTGACTTTTGAGGAGAAACTGAACCCAAAATTTCTTAGCCATCTTGTGGAGGCTTCGTCCATAGGCATTTTTATAACCTACTGAGCATTTGCCTTATTTTATAGATCTATGATTTAAATTATAAATAAACCAACCAAAGTAGCATATTGAGATTGAGCTAGAATACGATAAAATAAAATAAGTAAATTTTTAAAATCTTCAATTAGGGAAGACAGCAAATACTGTGTTTGTTTAAATCTTGGAAATAAAAAGGAACAAGATTTTGAGTATGTTTTAGTAGAGAATGGAAGGGAAATATTATGAAATTTGATGATCATTTTATATAGAGATAGAGAACTGTTTGGTAAAATTATGGAAAGAGTGATATTAGAAACTGGTGAGATCTGGAAAGCCTGAGCAGTAGGGGACAGGATTTCCTACTAGGAAGGATACTTTGTACAAAGGATTAGGCAAGTATGTTCAGGAGGATAAGTATTCTCTTTCCAAGAGATACTACCATGGTGAAAGACAGAGTGTAATATGTAGGTTAGAGTCATAGCTATATTAGTGTACATTTCAAACTCTATAAGGCTCATGGTTGGGTTGCTAATAAAGACATGGTGAAATATAACCCTAAAACACAAAAATAAATGACTTGTGAGAAAAATTGTTAGTTTATGAAAATTAAAGCCCTTGTAACTCTGATAAATATGCCCAGGTTGTATTTTGTTTTTAGCATTTCTCTCATTATAGAATTAGCCTATTGTTTTGTTTAGAGTCCCAGCTCACTGGTATGATTAATAGCTATTTGGAGGAATAAGCTGAATAATTGACTGAATTACAAAGCTGCTCATGTAAGAAGAACAAGAAAATAGAAACAGCTGAAATTGGTTAGAAACAGTACTTAATTTAAAAAAAAATTATAAATCAGTATTGATCTCTGAAAGTTATCTATTATTGGATTCTAATATTTATGGGTATTTATACCAATTATATCTTCCATAGATAATATGAAAACTCTGGTATTATCATCACAAATACTTTACCTTTTAAAAACTCATTATTTTTCTTTTGTTTATCTCTTGCCTCTTATCTGCCTACAACCAATGTTCTGGAACAGTGATGCTCTGATGGCTTTTGATATTTAAGAGACATGAACATGGGATAAATATTTTGATCATTATAGTGGGTTATGAAATACTAATTTTATATTCTTGCTTGCCCACTAGGAAAGCAGAATGAAAGTACTTACATTGTAAAAATATCTGGATATGAATCAAATATAAGGATGATTTGTATATGGCAATAACTCATATTACTTACAAGGAGTATTATATATTATGTATGATTTAAAAGTTAAAACTTTAAAAACAAAAAAAAATAGAAAATCGCCCCCTCAATTCAAATAAAATCCTAATCAAATATGCAATTTTTAAAAGATAAGCATGAAGTTTCTCTGAAGAAGGATAGAAAGAACAAGATGCATTGATCTTATTATAGCTTCCTGTCTCAGAGCCAAAATTAACTTTGCGACGTCTTAAAATCACATGCAACAGAGTTTGAAACTGTGGCCTCTAATGGTATTGGGAAGGAAACTTGGAGGGTTGCCTTCAACTTAGGGTTAATGCCACAACATGCTGGTGTATTTTTCATAGCCAATTTGAAAGAATCCTTTCTCTTAAAGGTCTGGAGAAAAAAAGAGACATTTAGAATATGAAAACTATCTTCAAATATCTGAGGAGAAGAACCTTCGAGGAGTAATTTGAGTTGGTTTTGTAGCCCATGTATTCAATTTAGACAAGTGAGTGGAGAATGCCAGGGCATAGATACCACCTTCCTTGACCTAAGGAAACTAGCTGCTTCAGATGCTATTGTGCCCCAAGGAGAGAGTGAGTTTCAGAGCAAAATCTCTTGACGTGAACCTTGGGAGGTCTGTATAGCAGGAACGTTCTAACTTTCTAGCATGTGAATTGAAGGAATCTTTGCAGACTTAAGATTCGTGTTTCTAATGGAATACCAGACACCAGACTTATAAGTGTGCTGTTTATCTTGAAGACTTATTTGTATAATAGCTTCGGGAAGACAAATTGGATTTATATTTATAATTCAAATAAATATTTCCACAGAAGTCATACAATATCTTGAGTGTAGTACACACATATTTTTTTAAAGCAAAAGTTGAGATTTTGGCTCTGTTCTAATAATCCTTCTCTATGTGGGTAGTGTAACAGCCTCTCTAGTTTTTCTGTCACCCATTGGATTTCTTTTATAGATACAGTGAATTTAAATGAGAGTATGAACTACAAACACATAAGATACTTTGGTTTCATAGAACACATCAGTCTACTTTTTTCAATTTACAGTCAAAGTCGACTTAAGCTCCTGGTATTTTGTATTCTTTAGTCTTACTCCATGAAATCATTTTACTCCTCAAGCCAAACAATTCTTTCTAGATCCCTAAGAGTTTGCTTCCTAGTTCTATTGACGTGTGTTTTTATGTTTTGTTTATTTTTCAGGTTTTTTTCATTTAGATACAGGCACTATTATACTGCTTAGCTGATGCTTGATTCCATTGTTTATTCATTTTTAAATCAATTGTCATTCTTTGCCTACTCTAGAAATTGACCTTTTCTAGAAATATTTGATCTCTAGTTCAGAAGAGATCCCTATATCCCACGTCCCTGTCCTATGCTATCCTTCCCTCCCAAGAGTTTTAATAATTATCCTAAACAGATTGTCTTAAAACTAAGCTCTTTACCCTGGCTTACAAAGCTCATGATCTGGATGTTGCTTGCCTCTCTGCTTTCCAGACTATTCTTCACCTTGACCACTATACCCAGCCATTGTGCTATTTCTCAAACACACCAAGGGATTCTAGCCTGGAGGCCTTTCCTGTATCCTGGAAGTTCTTTGACTAGCAACTTACAGTCACACAACTGAATGTTGTATGATTAACGACTTTAAATCTCACTGAAATCCCAATTTATATTTTATCTCCATATCCAAATATTTCACAAAAACCTAAATGAAGTAACCTTTACATAATACTCTGTTTGATTTTTTCATAGATTACTCATATTTATATGGTATTTTTTTCTCTAATATTTATTTGTGTATTTTCTAATTTCCCTTACCAGATGTATGATTCATTAAAGTAGCTTTGCGGTCTGTTTTCTTCACCAAATTCTCCAGCACCTAGAAGAGGACCCAACATGTAATGGGAACTCAATAAATATTTGTTGAATGAATGACAAAACAAGCACATTCTCTCCCACTCTAAATGTGCTTCTGTTTTAACTTGGCTGAGGATAAAATCTTTCAATTTTTGAATAACAGAAGCTTATAGGATAACCTATTTTGATAACCTTTGGCTACTTTTCTTCCATAGAGTAGTAACAAAGATGTTAGAGAAAACATGCCTGTATATATTCATGTAAAAATATTTTTATATTAGTCATATTGTCATTTCAGGCAATGAAGAGAGGGATATCTTAGGAGCCAAAAGATCAGAAATGATGCCACTAGAGTGAAACATCAAAGAAGGCAATTACTTAGAGATGTTGATTTTCGCAGCTTTTTGGTCTTGAAACTTATTTTCTTCTTTGGCACCTTTTTCATTTACACAGGCTATAAAAATGACATTCAGATTACCTTTGCCTAGATATTTTAGTAATCATACACTGTAATAAATTCAAATAAAAATGTTGTTTAGGGGCAATGTCTCAGACTTATATTTTAAAGTTTTCCATTATAGATATATTGTTTAACATATTTCTTAATATGGTTTTTTTCTATAAAAGTTGTATTATTTTATGTGTTTTGGGAGGGATATGTTTTACACTCCTAATCTGCAAATATTTTATATAGCGAGAAATTATGGCACCACTGTATACATTTCTAGTGTTAGCAAGATGATCATAAAATTCTCTTGCATTATTGATTTTCTTAGTTTCTCTCCTGTTTAATGTTAGCCACATAACATTATTAATGTGTTTTTATACATGCATATTATAACATGTTAAAAAATACTTGTGTGAAGCAAAATCTTTTTCTTTGTAAAATTTATCCTTTCTGTTGGCAGACAGATTTTCATTATCATTCCTATTTATTAAACTAGTTGCAAATAGTGTAGGGAAATGTGTATCTCATGTATCAATTTATCAGAAAAAAAATCCTATATTTAAATATCTCTATTTTCAAAGCATAAAATGTATGGGTGTTTTCTGAATTATTTTTAAAAACCATGTATACTTTTTTTTCATTATTGTCTTGGTCTTTCATATTTACTCATTTATGTAATATGTACCATTTGTCAGTAAAATCACTGTGTATATAAATGGTAAAAATGTGTGTATATCCTTTTCACCTTAACGTCCAGCACAGCTCTTAACACAGCACCACTCCAAAAATGGTAGTTAAATGACCTGAAAACATATAAATAAGTATAAAACAATCCATATAAGTGTAACCATACATCAAACAAAACAAATAAACAAACAAAAAACACCTTTCTGGGACTTTCTTTACCCATTACCTTATCAAACATTTTGTGTAAAAATTGAGTTTAGGAACCATTATTCTTATTTACACTTATGTAGATATTAGTGCCCTTAATTTACATTAGAGTGTTGTGAATCTATAAAAATAAAAATAATATTTATATTTTTTCAGGTAGCCTACTGTGCTTTCAATAATTATGTCTAATTTTCTAATCATTATTAAAGATTAGGACGAGTTTTTTTTTTTTTTTTTTTTAGCTTAATCAAGATAGTGTTTAACTAGGATAGCATTATACTAGGGGCCAGGAGATGTAATCCTCTGAGCTGTAGGGTTGTCTGAGTAGGGCCTGGGGTGGCTGGAGTCTTGGGCCTATAGCCTGCGGCAGAGAGCAGCCTTGGAAATAGCCTCTACCAGGGCTCCCCTGAGGCGGGACTGAGGTGAGCAGGGGTCTGATGGTGCGCCCTGCGGTCCCCGCAGGTGGCAAACACAGTGAACGACATCCAGTCCTTGCTGCTCCATTGCGACACGCTGAGCGCAGCCCAGGAGGCGCTCTTCCACCCAGACATCTGCTTCAGCAGCCAGCTGCAGAGCGCACCGCTGCTCATCGTGGACAAGGGCCCCGTGGAGCTACCAGAGGAGTTCGCGGTCCAGGTGCCCAAGGAGCACAGATTGCAGCGCAAGGTGCGGCCAGCGGTGGGGAGAGAGGGCTGCGGGTGGCTGGGCAGGGGCTCCTGAGAGGCTCAGCCCCAGGAAGTGCCCCAAATGTGTCTTCTTGTAAGTTTACTGTCTGCATTCACTTTTGTGGCTGGTATTACCACTTAGTGATATCCTGGCCAGTTTTAACAATGCATGCCTGTTCTACATTAGAGCTTCATCATTATTTTGAAATGTTTGATTTAAAATACTTGATTGGGTTTGAAATATTTTTGCATTATCACAGGAAATTTAAAATTACTTTTAGTGACACTTTCAACTCTTGTAAAATTTGAAAGGCTGTATAAGTTTTAACATGTCTGATCATCTGCTTGTTTGAAAAAATTTTCACCAATGGAAACTATCAAGATTTTGAAAAGATTATGATTAAGACGTCTTGGTTAGGAATTGCATATTAGTTATTTAAAGTGTAAAACTTGGTAGAGAAGTTATAGTTACTGAAACAACCTAATTTTCTTGTGAAAATGGCGGAAGATTCTTTCTATAATATTGCCTCTGCAGCTGGAAAGTATAGCAAGTGGCATCCAGCCCCAAAAGCTCCAGTGAGGAACATTAGGTCATATTTGCACAAAACTTAATACTTACTCTTTTACCACACACTTTACATTTTATTTTTTATTTACATAATATTTAGGCAATGTAATTTTTATTTTTCTCACAAAACTTCATGTGGGTACTCTTATTTCTGTCATTTCCCCCAAGGAATATAGTATTTGTAACTTTCTTTGTGGAAAAAAAAAAAAAAAAAAAAAAAGCTGGGAAGCATTTGGCTAGGGGAACTATGAATATCAAATCTTTCCTAAAACACAGTCACTATTCTGACCCAAGAATTTCTTGAGAGGGATACACATACAAGTAATACTAGCAAAAGAACATGAAACATCACAGTATTAGCTGAGTTTATCTTCTAGGCCCTATTGAAGAGTTCTCTGGTAAAATAAGTTGGAATACTTTGTTTCAGTCAGGACCTAAGGGAGGTGCATCATTAATCCATTTGAGATTTGAGAGACCCGTGAGAGTTAAATGTAATTCTTCAATTACTGTAGCCACGAGGCAGAGTAAGAGCATGTGTAACTTTGCATTCTCAGTAGCTCTGTCTCCTAAGTCACATCGTTCAATCTCTCCATTCACACTGGCCTTTCTGCCTTGTAGTGGTGGTTTGGCAGCAGCAGCAGTGATGACGGGCAGCAAAGTGGTGGGCGAGTCCATGCAATTCCATAGAAGCCTGTAGAATGGATTCCAGTGTGTTCTCAAAATTCAAGGGCAATGGATAATAAACATTCTTTAAGAACTTCCTATTTTTCCCTTTCTGTTTTATTTGTATTACCTTTTCAAACTTGAAGTTTTCTAAATTGGGTGCGCCTTTATTATTCCCAGAATGTGCTTCAGTAGTCACAATGATTTCATCATAACTTTGTCTTATGATTTATATTGTAAAACAATAATATATAATGAATATTAGTTAATTAACTCCAATGCCTGTACATTCATCAGACTTTCTAGTATTAAGAAGAAATACAGAAATAATATTTAATTTATATGAATCCTATAAATATTTAAATCAGCAACTAATGTAAACACACACACACGCACACACACAGCTGCTGGAAACTCTCTCTTCTGACAAAAATTCAGAATATCAATTAGAATCATTGTTTCTAAGAACTTTATACTGAATTTATTCCCCAGTTTTTATAGCTTAATGAGATTTTTCTGTATCACTAGATTTTAGTTTTTGGCATGTATGTGGCAAGTTACAGTGCAGTGATGGGTTTTAAATCACATTTTTAAATCAGTTTACAAATAGAAAAGCTGTATTATATTCTGTTTTGGACAGAGATGAAAACGAGAATACAAGCCAATTTTATGTGATATTTTTAATGGAGACTGAGGTAAACGTCTTGCGATTTAAAAGGTGCTTACAGAATTGTGTTAATCTGTCATGATGAGATGATACTTTTTGAAAGTTGCTTTTGTGCGAAAGTAATTTTATCAAGGAGACAGAGAATAAAGGTCATCTTAGAATATTCCCTGTAGAAAGAATAAAGAAGAATAAGTAAATATTATAGGGGCACAATCTTTCCTAATATGGAAGACAGTATATACAGCTAGAATGCTTGGACAGGTATTAAAAATGAAATTGAAGTAAGAGATATCACATTATCTTGAGCTCTTTAAATTGAAAAGACATGGAGGAATTTGAACAAGAAAATGTCAGTGAATTCAAGTTCTCACCTTTCCTCCCCTCCTCCACCTTCATAAAACAAAAACAAGTCTGTTCTAGAAAAAGATACTTTAAGAATATAAAGCTCAAAAATAAATAAAAGCATAAAGGCTGATATTAATGCAATCTTTGATTCAAAAACAAAATTGATATTACTTAAAAATATGTTAACCTCTGTTCGTTCTGTAGATAGCCAAACAGGCAAGTACAAATGCAATGAAAGCAGCCATAACAACAACATAACAAAATGCCCTTATTGGCTTGAAATTAAACTTTGTTTTTTTCCCCCCTTTGAATTCATTTGACTCTTGATAGCTAATAGCACTTGAGAGTTAATGAGTATTTGGATTCATACAAATTAGGACATCTTGGTAAAACAGCAAAGCATGAAGAATTTTTAAAAATAGTTCTCCTAAGTTTCTTTTTAGCATGTTAAAGCGGAAGGAAGTCTGAGGACAGATTTCCCAGTTAATGACTAGATATCAAGGCTTTCCCTAGAAGCTAAAGGAATGTTAATGTGTTTTTTTAAGTCAGCATATTTCTTGGTTTATTCTTTGTCTCCATGCAGCTGCATTAAAGTTCATTGAGAAGATCTACAAATAATGTTCCTACAAACCACACAGACAGTGGTGCCAGACCAGTACAACTTTTCTCTAGGAAAACAGCTAAAGCATTTCAGGCCTGACAAAACATCTGAAAAACTCTACTCTGGGCTCATTTTAAAGTTCATCTTTTGCAAGAGCCAAAAATGCTTCCACAATAGGGTTATGTATTTGATCAGTCCATTTGGAGAATTACATCAAACTCTACTATAATCTTTTTTCAAAAAAACTTTTTCCTTCGTACTTGGGTTTTAATATTTATAGATGAGGAGGCTTCTATAAACCTCTGTGTGTGTGTGTGTGTGTGTGTGTGTGTCTGTGTGTGTCTGTCTGTCTGTCTGAGGGGGAGTACTAAATGCAGGAATAATGTTTTAAGAATGTGTCATAGTTATGGAATTCTAAGGACCCTTGAGTACTAAACCTTAGATACCAGGAAATAACACCCAGGGATTTTTTTTTTTTCCTGTGAAACCAGTTTTTCTTCTGTTTTTCTCAATCTTTCCAACAGCTTTCTCTGCTCATTGTCATTATAAGTGACTGTCAACCTGAATTGTGCACCACTCCTCCCCGCCACAGCACCAACAACCAACTGGTACTTGCCTTCTCGCCTCTTAGTTCAGATTTCTAAGAAAAGAAATTTAATCCCCATTGGGTTAGGTAAATATCCTTTATCTAATTACTCATGTCACTAGTCATTCCCTGGCCCAGGGCCCACACAGTAGCAACTGTGTAACAGAGGCAATACTAGGAATACCTATTATAGGGGTGAGAATAAAGTTCTGTGGAGCATGTAGGGGGATTATCTATTTGTTGGGTTAGAGAAGGTGCCCCTGAAGATAAAGTGGCCTCTAAGCTGCAAACTAACAGACAAGTATTAGTTTGCCAAGCACAGAAATGGAAGAAGAAAGATACTATTCTGAGTAGAGGAAACAGCAACACAAGGGCCTAGTTCAGGATGATTGAAGCATAGGAGTCCCAAGGATAATTTCTAGATATCAGTCTAGTAATGATCTGGAGAAGTGGTCAGAGATCTGGCCAGGAGGAGCATAATGGTATAACATTATGAGGAGTTTGAAATTTTCCTGATGGTAGTGAGGGAAAAATTTAGTTGATCTTAGAGGAATTAAGCAAGGAGTGACACATTTGAAGAATTAACAAAAACAGTCTTCAAGACCAATGGAGTGTTCATCATGTTGATGCAGGTGGATAAGAAATAGAAGAGTCTGTTCTATTGGTGGGTCTGACTCAAGGAGTGAGTGATAGTAGTGATGATGACGGCCAGATAACAGGACTTAGATATTCATTGCACATGTGAGTAAGACAGAGGGAAAACCCAGAGGAGAAAACCAAGTATCTGGCTTGAGAGATTGCATTATAAATGAGTGTACCATTTACTGAGATAAGAAAGACAAGAGGAGATGGAGAATATAGGCAAGGAATAATGATGTTGTTAACCAACCATTTACTGATTGAACAGAAACCCAACTTTCTGGCCCCAAATTTAAGGACCCATAACTTAAATACAATATACAAATCTGAAAAAAAAAACTAAACTAAAAATGTTATGTGTTTAGGATAAGTGATTCTTAATTAAAAAATAATAACAGGTAGCCTTATTATTTGTTAGGCATCTTCTTTTGGCCCAGATGTGATAAGACATCCAGAAACATTAAGGGTATCTGCTAGGATTTTCATTCAATCCTTCCTTCTACTTCCCAGTAATACCTAGCAGGGATATAGTGGAGCCAAGATTGGTTCTGAATTTTGAGCTCTGCTGTCTTTCTAGGCCTAGATGTATTTGACATTCATTCAGTTGTTAGTACAATGTTCCAATGCAGAATTTGGAAAGAAGCAGGAGACCACTCTGCCCATATTTGCTCTCATTAATAATGTAACATAGCACACACTTCAGTAAAATAATAACAAAGAGTAATCTCCCTGTGTCTTTTGAGAATGCTTCAAAAATGAACCTTGATTAATCTCTTGCCTAATTATAACTGGTTATTAAATAGCATAACCCTTGATGACAGTGTAAAGTGATGCTTTATCTTGAGGAAATGGTTAATGTTCTCATTGATTAAGACTCTTGAAAATAAAATCTGTGATCAAAAAGGAAGTGCTTTCAAAGTTCAAGATCCAAGACCACAATTGCCAAGCTTACATAATTTTACATACGATGATGTAATAAACTGTTAGGAGCAGGAAAAGGGTGGCAAAACCTCATTTGTTGGGTTGCTTGTAACACCATGATTTGGGAATAGAGGGAGCCAGTTCTTTTGTACATTATGAGATCACTAACTAGAGAAGTCATTCACACTGGGCTAAATGAAGAACAGAAAGAAGTAAATATAGGCTGCTTTAAAACCTGTAAGCCAGAAGGCCTACATCTAGTTTAACAAACTTAGTAGGAAGCACTTTTCTCTCTTGCTCCGAATCCCATCACCGCACGTCTTATCCTTCAGCCACGTGGAGGTTGTGTCAATTTACCAGACAAACATGCTTGCCACTATACCTTTGGCAAATATTACCTTTGCTGGTCAGAATGTCCTATGGACCATGTAACTCCTCTTCAACTCAGCTTAAACATTTATTGTAGTGTTGAATCCAAGTGATTTTCCCCCACTTTCACTCATCCATAGTCTTATTCCTGACAGAACAGTTTCTATTCTCCTGATTTTGAATTTGACTGGTCTGAAAATTGTGCGTGTGCATGTGTGTGTGTGTGTGTGTATGTACGTGTGCTTGTGCATGCATATGTGACAATGATGAGTAATCCTTCTGGCATCTTCTCATGTTCTTACTTCCCTTACTCCTAAACTTTTGGAAAACATGGTTCTAATTTTGTTACTACATTATAGTCTGAAGTGTGTAGGTGAAGTCTAGGAATTTGTGGGAAAGTATGAAGATGAAAGATATTTTAACAGAAGAACAGGGATCAATTTTGCTACAACAACGGAAAACTCTGTTTTACAAGTTCAGCCTTTTGGATGTATCTCTTTGCTGCAGGAGAATAATATAATGTGGCTTTTAGAGTGCTGTGTTAGCTGCCTTCTTCTATATGACACTGTAATATTATTTCAGGTTTAAAAGCACCTGTTCACATTTATTTATGTCTTTCAGTGAGGTTTGCCATTTTAGACAAGACTTAGAGTCTAATTGACATGCATAATACGTTATTTGCACATCACTGTTCAGAATTCTTATGTGCATCTAGGGTCAGTCATATTATTATTTTATGTGGGAAGAAAGGTAATAGGCCTCTAGGGAAATAGGTCAATTATGGAGATTTTTTTTTAAGTGCTTGGTAGCCCTAAAGATAATTTCAAAGAATTTCTTTAAGACCCTGTTTTTCTCCTAAATGGTGTAAATACCAGAAGGATGTATCCAATTGAAAATAAATGTGCGAGCTTGACCTTCAAGTATTTCCAGAATAGTATAAGCTCAGTCTTTTTTTCTATTGGTGTAAATTACAATTTATATTCCCTCTTTAAAAAGCATGTGAGTAGCTTTTCAAAATACTTACAGAAATTATACTTTTGACTATTGAATTTTTTCACAAAGAGTATGAATAACTAGAAAATAGGTGCTAAACTTTGACATTTAGTGCTCAAAACGTTTTGGTTTTAAATTTAATTAAGAATGTGCTTTAAATTGTTTCATTAAACTATTGAGCATCTGCCATGTTCAAAGTATTATACGTGTGTTCCAAAGGAGCAAATTTTATACAATGACAGATACTTCTCAGAATAAGTCAATTACTAGGAAATATCTTCCTTTTTCTTCTCTATCCCCTTACCTAAAACAATGTGTGGTATAATAAAGATCTGAAGTGTATCCCAGATTCAAAGAGGAAACTTACGTTATATTTGTAGAAGCCTTAACACAAAATTCAGGTGAAAAGAAAGGGCAAGTCAGATGATGTCCATAAAACATCAAATTTTTGTAGACTGCCTTATGCTCCTGTTTTTAGAATCTACATTTCCCATTTATATAAGTCTCCAGTACAGAAATGCAGAAATTTGGCCAGGTGTTCTAACTTATTCTCTCCTTCATATATACAATTAATTAAATTGATGATTTTTTTTCTAATTCTTACTGCTTAAGGAGCTATTTCTTTTTCTTGGTTATTAGGCATATCTTTAATTCTTCTTCACTACTTTATTTTTACTGCAGCAAAGATGCTACTAGTATGGAATTGCAGTAAATGGGCTTTGAAGTCAGATTTGTTTCAGTCTCAGCTTTACTGTTTACTATCTTACCCAAGTCCAGGGACTTATATTCTTAAAATCTTTGTTATCACATCTATAAAGTGTGATATAAAAATGCATATATTGTAGTGATGTTGTGAAATGGTAAAGCATGTGGTTCCTGAGACCTAGTAAGTGTTCCCCACTACTGTTTATCCCTTTTTTGACTTTCTGTTTTATAATAATCAAATCAGAGATATATAATGGAAGATCCATGAAAAATGTTTAATAAATTCATTTATTTACTTGTTAATATAGCTGTATGGATTGGGGAAAAGCAAAATAATTTTTGAAAATACTGGCTTTATATTTTGGGCACATTCAAGAGTTCGTAGCTTGGTAACTGAACATTGATTATAAACGTTTGGGAGAGACAGTAATTTAATTCATATATTTCTTGTGCCTACAACATCTATGGTACCCTTTATAAGGTTGTTCCTTTCCTCAAGGACTTTGCAATCTGTTGCTAGCAAGAGAAAGAATAGGTAAACTAGATATGCAGTCAACTCTATGATTTGGTGGAATATGGTGTCAGTTAAATGCTGTCATATTTTAAAGAAGAAGGAAATGACATTCCTGGTATGAGATGGAGATAAAGGAGAAAGGAGGATTGATAAAGCTCTTTTAGATAAGGTAGTATTTTAATTAACTCTTGAGAAAAAAATTCCTAGGATAATTTGCAAGCATAGATGAGAGGTAGTAGAGGAGGGTGTTCCAGAGAACTGGGTTATGTGAATAAAATTACAGTGGGGGAGAATTATGACATTTTTATGAAATGTCAAATAGTCTAATTTAACCAACAACAAGAACACGGGGAAAGAAATAGTGAGACAGGAAGTTTGAAGGGCAGTTTGTAGCTACCTTATAAGGGGGTCTTAAATGTCAGGGTGAGACTCTGTACATAATTGTGTCTGTAGTGGGGATTCTTTGGAAGCTTCTAATTAGAGTTGCAGTTTAGAACCTGCTACAGTTGTGTGGGAAAAGTTAGGATAGAGTGGGACTTAAAAGTAGAGAGCTCAGTTAGGTTATTGCCGTAGGGCAGAAGGTAATGAGTGTCTGAACTGGGGAGATAGCAATGGGGATGGAAAGAAGAGGAATGATGTGAGAGATGCACAGATAGTACTACTGGGCTACTAATTGGATGTGAGAGGTGAGGTCGAGGGAAGAATCAAAGATGCTGACGTGACTGGGTGGTACCATTCACAAAATTAGGATGTCAAGAGGGAGCATTGCCTTTTCAGGAAAAAAATAATGGTGAAGTTGGTCTTAGATATATTGAGTTAGAGGTTCAAATATGAAGCAGATTCTGAAAATGTGAATCTTTGTCAAGAGAAAAGTGATCATTAGTGATAAAAGTTAGCAATTTCTGACAGAGCTGATAAAGAGATTGATTGGGGTTGATGAGATTGCCAAAGCAGGGAAGGGACAAGGAGGGATGCTGGGGACGAACTTACCTTTAGAGAAGGAAAAAATGCAAGCCATTGAGGGTGGTCAAGACATGGGTTGATACAATTGGTAAAACTGAAGTGAAGTTCCATACTTTTCTTATGCTTCGCTCCTTGGCCAGCCTCTGCTAATGCTAATCCACAGAAAGCTCATACAGATGTAATAGGGTGATCACCGAGCATGAGCTAAGTGGATGAGAAAATGATTGTTTTTGATTCTCACTGATAAATTACTGACTCAGTGACCTTTCATAAATGCCATATTTTTAAGGAGAGCAAGTAGTAGAGGATTAGACTTGTGAGTTTTATGTGATAGAAATGAGGAAATATGACTAAGTTTAGTGATTTTCCTCCATTTTGAAATTGTTATACCTTTTTTTTTTTGCTTTTGATCATTGGTTAGTTGTAAATCATTAGACTAAAGTAGTGTTGGAGTGAACACAAATTGGAAGACTGTAATACACTTGGCTGGGCATGATGGTTCATGCCTGTAATCTTAACACTTTGGGAGGTCAAGAAGAGAAGAACACCTGAGGCCAGAAGTTTGAAACCAGCCTAGGTAACGTAGTGAGACCCTGTCTTTATAAAAGAAAAAAATAGCTGGGTGTGGTGGTGCATCCCTGCAGTCCCAGGTAATCAAGAGTCTGCATTTGAGCCCAGAAGTTTGAGGTGGCAGTGAGCTATGATTGTGCCACTGCAATCTAGCCTGGGCAACAGAGTAAGACCCTACCTCAAAAAATAAATAAATACATAAATAAATAAGTTTAAAATGTTTAATTCGAGGAATGTTGTAATACCTTATAAGTAGAGAAACATTGGGATATTTTTGAATCAGTAAGTAGATGAATATAAGTATATTTTCAAATAGTCTATAACAAAAACAAAGTGAAGACTTTAAAAAAGTCATTTTAAAATTCAAAAATTACACTGTGGCCAAAATATTTGTCATGAGTGATGCATTTATTGAAACTAGCCTTGAAATATGAAAAAGTAAGTTAACATTGTTTGCAACACATTTTTTAGACATAGAAATATTTATATTCATCTTTATTTCTGCCAACAAGTTAATACATTAATACTTTCATAGTTTAAAAATATCAGGAATTCAAAAACATATAGATTTCTCAATTTTATTGGAAACTTCTTATAAGTGTATTTCCATAGTTTCACATCTGAAAGAAAAAATATTCCGTTCTGTCCATCTAATGCTTATAAATTTCATTTCATTTATATTAAATAATGTAATTATGTCTAATGGGAGATAATCTAGCAGAATTATTTGAATGGTCTATGAAGATATATATTTTGTTGATTTATTTCTTACCTTTATTTTATTTCTTAAATTCTTTGTCATCCTTAAAGAAACAGCTATAGCAACATAGTATTACTGAAAAGGTACTTGTGTGAAACCTGTTATTGTATTTCTCCCATCTTTAATTGACATATATACACATATGTACATATCCATAAATTTATATATAATTGTTGCATATGTGCAATTTAAACAAATTAGAAATGTTTAGGTAACTCATGGATAGAAGTCTACTTTAGATTAACTATGAATGCCACTTACGTTTTTGTTGTAGTTCAGAGAATCCTCCATTTGGAATTTTTGTAAGATGTTGATGTAAATTAAAAGAATATTATTATTAATTGAAAATTTCAAGTCTTGCTTTTGGTTTTTGTTTTTAATGCTATGAAATGTATTCACTTTTTTTCCATTAACAAGATTGTGGTGTAGACTTTGAGTTATAGAGCAATATAGCGAGGAGACAATAAGGTAAGAGCTTTAAAAGTAAGCATAACTTAAAACCCTCTCATTGACTGGGCCTTCCCACTTTAACACCATCATATCATACAGTTTCTGGTGCCTCCACTGTGTTCAAACTCCACTTTTCTTGGTTTTGTTCTCTCACCACCATGCCCTTTCCTCTCTTTTGTTGCCATTCTAACCTCCAGTCATCTTTTAGTTCTTGGCACTTGGGGTGTGAAGCAGTGTAATTTAGTGATTAAGAAGATGGATGCTTGGTCCACAATGCCGGGTGTCCAATCATGACTCACTTGAAAGATGTGTGACCTCACTATGCTTCGGTTCCCTCATTTTTCTAATAGAAATAATAACAGTCATAACTCATAGGATTGTTGTATTACATGAGTTAATTCACATCAATTACTTAGAAAAATTCTATCACTTGCAGCAAGCAGTCAGTGTTAGTGATTCTATTCTTCTCTCTTCTCTCTGTTTTATTCTGTTCCATGTTCTCTATGTCACTTCCTCTGGGAAGTCTTTCTCAGTCTCTGGAGGTTGGAATATGACAACACTATCATACCTAGTCTGTTTACTTATCTGTTTTTCTCCTTGGACTCTGTTTAAGAATGGAGGATATATCTTTCATCTTTACACCCCAAACACCCAGCACTGAGCATGCTGTGTAGAAGGTACTCACAATTGTTGAATGAGTAAATAAATTAATAGGATTTTGGAGATATGTGCCACCATATGAGGATTTATATAGATTCAACAATAGCCTACCATACTGAGTAAGCTCTAGTAGAAGGTAGGACTGAAAGGCTAAGAGACCAAGGTGCCATAATTCTAGAACCATGTGGTTTGTTTCTTCTCTAGCCGGAGGCAAGGATGCAGATGGGGGTAGGTTTACACAATTAGGATAGGAATCCATGAGGTGGAAGGGCCACACTTCCTTAATTTTGTTTTATGCCATGTTGCAATATCATAATTCACTTTCTGTCACATCAGCTATTTCTGCTGATGGTGTGCTTACAAAGACCAGATATGCAAGGAAGCTCAATAGCTGGAAGGTGCCTAGAGGTAGTAGCACAAGGCTTACTCTATTGGCGAGATTCTGTGACTCAGACACCTGGCCACAGCTGTAGCTCACTGATTTAACCTGGTGAGCTACTAAGGCTTGTACCTGAGTTTTTCAAGCAGAGAACTCATTATGGTCATAATGATGCCATAATGGATGTCACTAAAGGAGACAGATTTAGAGTCAATGAATAACAATCTGGAAGTGATATGATCTGGGCTTTATGAATATTCAAAATTTATGGTCTTTTCATGTTTTTCTAAGTGACAGTCTTATTTGTTCCATTCTTGTTATTGATGTTCAGCAGAACTGTATTTTATAATATGTCTGTAGCTTCCTAAGTTACTGTCTATTCTAAGTACATCTTACAAGTTCTGGATATGTTTCCCAAGCTACTTGTCTATCCAGTATGTATATTTAACACACAAGTTTTATCTATGCCTTTTGTTTCTTTTAACCTACGGCAGACTGGATATTCTCAATTAAAACAGCAAACACTATATTACATGTATTATAGTTAGGCTAACCATATGTTCTAGTTTGCTTAGAGAGACTCAGTTTACACCAGCTATTCTGCAGTAATCCTTAATAGTGTCCTCTTTCGCTCCCAAAGTGTCCTGATTTGGGTGATAATTTATATAATCACCTTGGTTATAATCCAACATCTGCTACTTACAAAACTATGTAAATTGAAGTAGATTATTTAATATCTCATCTATAAGTTAGTGGATTGGGGCTAGGTTATTTGTAAAGCTCTTGCTAAATTTGAAATTATTTGACATTTATGGAATGATATGTAAAGCTTTTTGCTTCTTTAAGTCTATTCATAAGACTTCTGCCCTCAAGACCAGTTTTTTTTCATTACAAATGGTTCTAAATGCAAGTTTAGCATAAATGTATGCATTAACTGCTTTGAAATGTGCAAAATTAAAGTTTTAATTTATATTGGGACAAAATATTTAAGACATTATGACCATAGATTTAAAAGTAAAGAAACTAAAAGTGCTTTTATTAATTCCTTTAGAATTGAGTATATTAAATAAAGGGCTTTGAAATCACTACATGTGGCTTTAAAAATATTTTATGGCTTTAAATTCAACCAATGCTTGTATTCCTTATCTGTACATTGAATTAAATAGTTGGCAAGGAATACTAGTTTCTAAGGAAATTAATGATTTTAGTTTTCAGTATGATGTATTTCCAGGTGTTCATGAGCCAGTTCTGTAGGGATTTTGAAAATAATGGGTATTAAATTAAATAGAATATTTAGCCACAGATTTGGACATTATCTACAGAGAGAAAATTGCATAAGTGCATGAATTGTCTCAAAAGTGTTAGTGTAGATATAGAAGGTAGTGAAGAAAATGCAGATAGCATTTCTGACTGTCTCTGCTGGTCAGCTGTTCCCTGGGTCTGTCAAGAGGTACAACTATATGGTCTTTCAAGAGGACAACTATATGGACCAATTTCTATACGGTCTTGCCATACAGAAATTGGGTTTGCTACCCTCCCTTAAAAAAAAAAATCTTCACAGAGTATATGGATATTTGAACTATTTCTTTTTAATGCAACAGTACTTGTGTCAGTTCTTGTCAAGGCTGGAAAGCTCCATGGCTCAGTGCTGAGTTTGGTAAACACAGACTGTGCAGAGATAGATTTTTGCCTTTTGGAATTTTATACTTTTGTTGTTATTCTAGTTCTGAGGGGGTGGGATAATATGTTAATTCATTATTTAAGTTTCCCTGCACCTCAGCTTAGATGATCTGATTCTACTGCAAATATGATACTACCAGCTCTGTGTAGTGCCTCATTAATTTTGAAAATATCAAGAGATTTGATAGGTGATTAAGTGACTTGAGCTGGTGAAAACTTCCTCACTCTTACAGGTATATGGAGAAGCAAGAATATTGGAAACATATTCATCTGTGTATTTTTGGCAGTTTATGTAAATTAGTATAAATGTAGATGGCAACACTTGGCTCTTAAAAGTACTAGAGAACTTATCACATTCTCTTTAATTATGGCTATGTGTATTTTTCTTCCTTATTTGGTTATAAAATCCTTGAGGTAAGGACCCGTGCTTTATTTATCATACATTTGCCAGAGTTCTTAATATAATCCACAGCTCATAGTATTAACTCCATAAATATTTCCTTACTGGTTATTAATTGTAATGCAAATGGCAAAATATTTGTGATTTATAGTATACCACCTATGAAATAATGAAGTTGCTGCAAAAATATTGCGATGATTATATTGGCATATCACCTCAAGCTGGTTGAGCAAATAAAAGCAAAGAAAATGAGCGTGTGTATGTGCATACATGTTCTTTCACAGACCTGAATCTTGGTAAAAATAATTAGGTGCATTGCTCCCACCTGCACCCTTAGGAAACAAGGGTGTTTTGTTCTGTATTCCCCTAGTCTAACTTGCATTATACTAACAGGCTAAAGTTCACATTTCAGTTGTTTGCTTCTGGGCTTTGCAGAAGCTGCTCACTAATCCCCTTGGGATTGTGGAAAGGGAAAAGAGGTGAGTGCCTTGCATCATTCTGTGGCCGCCTCAGGGATTCATTCAAGAGCCTTAGTGGCTTGATGTGGTGAGAGTGGTGAACAACCTTCCAGCTGGAAAGACATTATTATTATAGCATTTCATTTCCTTCCTTCCGCAAGCATTTACTATGCACCTACTCTGTGTACATAAATGACTGCATCCAGACCCATGATAGAAATCTGAAGATTTAACTCCTACTTGGGAAGAAATTACAAATGAATAGATAAAATATAAGAAGCAAAGAGACCAATACTGATTTCAATAATCTTTGAAGTGTACAGGATGCTTGTTGTAATAGAATTTCCATGTATGATGTACTCTCTAAATTTCTAATAGTACACTTTACATTTCCTCACGTTTTCATTGCTGTGCCGTTAGTAATTATTGAGAAAAGCAGAAAGATCTTTTTATCATCCAGTATAATTTTTGTTAGCCTATGGAAATATTATTTTCACCTTTCATAACCTAACTTTAGAGTGTGTAATACAGTGTGTTTCAAATGAAGGTGGTGTGTTCTACCACATGCATATAAAATAAGGAAAGGATCATTTTGGTTCTCTGAGTAGATTACTTATTTGATATCATTCAATCTGTTTTATAACATGAAATAATCAACAAGCTAAAACAAAATATTTGGTAGAATTGATGATCTCTTCCCTTAGGAGTGATCTTGGAATCAGAAGGCATACCTTAATTTATACAGAGGTCACCAGTTTCTACTGCCTGTGAGGAAGGAAGGCAGTCAGATATGCGTGACTGCATCTAGACAGAAAAAGTCTTGCATTTATAGCCAGAGCAGCTTTTTGCTTTATCTTCAAAATTAGAATAAAAGCTTGTATGACTTGGAGTGGGAAAAAACTTTATCAGCAAGATCATTAATAACTTGGGACTCAGCTTTTCAAGTTACAATTAGCTGCTCAACAGCTGTGACCTTCAAGAGCTACTCATTATTGTTGGTCCTGATTGTTCACTCCCACTGTAGAGCTCTTTTCAGAAATAGTTTCTCTGACATCATTGACCCCAGGGGTCAGAGTGAGAAATGAGTCTTCAAGTACTCATTTGTAAGTCTTGTTTCTGCAGGATGCTGCATGAGTGTGTGTGTGTGTGTGTGTGTGTGTGTGTGTGTAAGGAATTCAACTGATGGCTAATGCCTCATTGTAAATCCAGCTGTTTGGTCAGATCCCAATTAGGATGATGCCTGTTAGATGAAGAGGCACTCCTGGGAGCAGCCAAGGGATTCAGTGGCCTCAAATACAGAGTAAAACCGATAGTAACACCGGCTCTGTTTTATTTAGATGTTTAAAAAAAAAAAAAAGGTCTCAACACACATGCTTGCCAAACTCTGCCATGCACTGTGTAGCATCTCAACGGATCAGCAGGGATTTTAAACCTGCGATGTGTTTGGCATACACTGCAACCCAAAGAGAAAGTGGGGATTAGAGAAACTGTAGTGAAGTATGAAATGAAAGCTCAGTTGGAAAAGGAGGACTGGATTATGTTCCGCTTCTTTGCCTCAGTTCCTTTAGATATTAAGAACATGGGACTCTTTGGAAAAAGGCATTTACTTCCCAGGACAAGGTGTAGTGCATAATCTCTACATTCTGAAAGCAGCCTTAATTAGGGAAAAATCTATCTGCCATAAAACAAAAGAATAAGGAAATTGACAGGAAAGCTGATAGAATTTTGATAAGGATGTTTCTGGCCAATGAAGACCCAGAATTAAATCTTATGCTCTGTGGGAGTCTTATCAGTAAAATGTATATATTATGAAGTTTTTCAACATGCACCCTTGGCAGTTTCAACCTAAGATCTCAAAGGTTGAAGTCATTGTGATGTGGCAAATGGGATCTCTGTAGGAAGAGGTATACTGGTTTTAGCTCTGACTCACTTCCAAACCACGGGAATTAGGACAGCACCTCTGGGCTGTGTGTATGAGTCCTCAGTTGTGAAAACAAAGGAACTAGGTTAGACTTGGACAATATATATTTCCCGGGAAACTGGGCTAGACTGTAATCTCTCTGAGAGCATTTGTATTTCTTTATCACCTTCATTGTAACTATTTTCACTAGTTTCACCATTACTAACCTCAGTAACTAGAAGATAAACCATTGAATAAAATCTAAATAAATTTCAGAGATCCCTTTCTTTGTTCTCTGACCTTAGCCTCTGTATCATAGCATGCTTAATTGTTTTTTATGTCTATTGTAAAATGGTTAGGTTGTCTATTTTCTATTTTTTGAAATGACCACATGGATTAATTTTCTAATATTATGATTTCTAAAGCATAGCTTTGCACTCAAATGTCTGATGAGGTTCTCCTAATAAATAACTTATTACTGGTGAAATGGACACTCTTTTTGACATTTTAGCGTAAAAAATATGCAAATTAATAACAATGACATCAATAAGTAACTTAGCGAAAAAGTGCTATATACTAGGTACATATTTTTTGTTATTTTATTTTATTTTATTTCAGATTCAGGGGATACATGTGCAGGTTTGTTATATGGGTATATTGTGTAATGGTGACACAATTTTGATTTTGTTTCATTTGCTTTTGAGGTCTTAGTCATAAATTATTTGCCTAGACCAATGCACAGAAGAGTTTTTTCTAGGTTTTCTCCTAGGGTTTTTGTTGTTTCAGGTTTTGCATTTAAGTCGTCTTTATCCATCTTAATTTTTCTATATGGTGAGAGATAGGGGCCCAGTTTCATTTTTCTGCATATGGCTAGCCAGCTTTCCCAGCAGCATTTATTGCATAAGGTGTCCTTTCTCCATTGTTTATTTTTGTCAGCTTTTCAAAGATTAGTTGGTTGTTACTGTGTGGCTTTATTTTTCGTTCTATTCTGTTCCACTGGCCTATGTATCTACATTTATGCCAACATCATGCTATTTTGATTGGTCTTGCCTTATAGTTTAAAGTCAGGAAATGTGATGTCTCCAGCTTTGCTCTTGTTGTTTGGAATGCGTTAGCTATTCAGCCTCTTTTTTGGTTCCATATAAATTTTAGACTTTTTTTTTTCTAATTCTGTGAAAAATGATGTTGATAATTTGATAGGAAATGCACAGAATCTTCTATGTTGCTTTGGGGAGTATAGTCATTTTAATGATAATTGACTCTTCCTATGCATGAGCATGGCACTTTTTCTATTGGTTTATGTAGTCTACAATTTCCTTCATCAGTGTTTTGTGGTTCTCCTCGTAGAGGATTTTAAACTCCTTCATTAAATGTATTCATAGGTATTTTATTATTTTTGTGTGTGGCTATTTTAAATGGGATTGAGTTCTTAATTTGGTTCTCAGCTTGAGAATTGTTGGCATATAGGTATGCAACTGATTTTTGTGTATCAATTTTGTATCCTGAAATTTTACTGAAGTCATTTATCAAGTCTAGGTGTCTTTTGGAAGAGTCTTTAAGATTTTATAAGATCATGCCATCAGTGAACAGAGATAATTTGACTTCCTCTTTTCCAGTTTGGATGCCTGTTATTTCTTTCTCTTGTCTGATTGCTCTGGCAAGAATTTCCAATACTATGTTGAATAGGAGTGCTGACAAGTGGACATCATCATCTTTTTTGAGTTTTTAGGGGGAATACTTTCAACTTTCACCCATTCAGTATAATGTTGGCCATTAGTTTGTCATATATAGCTCATATTATATTGAGGTTTTTTTTTTATGCCTAGTTTGTTGAGGGTTTTTTACCAAGAAGGGATGTTGGATACTGTCTAATGCTGTCTCTGAATCTATTGAGATGATCACATGGCATTTGTTTTTAATTTGGTGTATGGAGTAAATCAAATTTACTGAATTGTGTATGTCTAACCATCCTTGCATCCCTGGAATAAGACCTATTTGATCGTGATGGATTATTTTTGGATGGGGTGTTGGATTTGGTTTGCTAGTATTTTGTTGAGGATTTTTGCTTCTGTGTTCATCAGGGATATTGGTCTGTAGTTTTCGTTTGTTGTGTCATTGCCAGATTTTGGTATTAGGATGATGCTGATTTCATAGAATTTGTTAAAGAGGAATACCTTCTCCTCAACTCTTTGGATTAGTTTCATTAAGATTGGTACCAGCTTTTCTTTGTACATCTGGTAGAATTCAGGTGTGAATCCACCTGGTCCTGGGATTCTTCTCGTTGGTAGTTTTTTTTACTACTGATTCATTTTCATAACTAATTATTGGCCTGTTCAGGATTGTATTTTTTTTCCTTGTTGTTCAGTCTTGTGAGATTGTATGTTTCCAAGAATTTACCCACTTCTCTAGGTTTTCTAATTTGTGCACATAGAGATTTTCATAATAGTCTCTGATAATCTTTTGTCTTTCTTTGGCATTGTGCTTTTTTCCATCTTTTCTTCTTCATTAATCTAGCTGGCATCTATCAACTGTGTTCATCCTTTCAAATAACCAATTCTTTACTTCATTTATTCTTTGTATTTTTAGGCTCAATTTTATTTAGTTCTTCTTGATCTTTGTTATTTCTTCCCTTCTACTAGCTTTGAGTTTGGTTTGTTCTTATTTTTCTAGTTCCTTTGGGTGTGATATTAGGTTGTTAATTGGAAATCTTTCTATCTTTTTGATATAGGCAATTAGCACTATAAACTTTGCTGTTTTTTTGCTGTATTCCAGAGGTTTTGGTATATTATGCCTTTTATTTGTTTCTAAAATTTTTTGATTGCTGCCTTAATATTGTTGTTTACCCAAAAGTCATTCAGGAGTGAGTTGTTTAGTTTCCATGTGCTTGTGTGGTTTTGAGAGTTCCCTGTGGTACTGGTTTCTAATGTTATTCCACTTTGGTCTAAGATGATACTTGATATTATTTCAATTCTTTCGAGTTTATTGAGACTTGCTTTATCGCCAAGCATATGGTCAGTTTTAGAGAATCTTCCATGTGCAGATGAGGAAAATGTATATTCTACATTTGTTGGGTAGAGTGTTCTGTAGATATCTACTAGGCTCATTTGGTCAAGAGTCTAGTTTAAGTCCTGAGTTTCTTTGTTTTCTGCATTGATGATCTATCTGCTGCTCTCAGTGGGGTGTTGAAGTTCCTCACTATTATTGTATGGGTATCTATCTCTTTTGTTAGGTCTAGTAGTATTTGTTTTATAAATCTGGGTGCTCTGGTGTTGGGTGCATATATATTAAATTTAGGATAGGTAAATCTTCTTGTTGCATTGAACCCTTTATCATTATATAATGCCTTTCTTTGTCTTTTTTTAGTATTGTTGGTTTAAAGTGTCTTTTCATTGATACAAGAATAACCATCCCTGCTCTTTTTTGTTTTCCATTTGCATGATGTATCTGTCACCACCCCTTTACTTTGAACCTGTGGATGTCATTACACATTAGGTGGGTCTCTTGTAGACAACAGATGGTAGGCCCTTTTTTTTCCCAATTTGCCAGATAAATCTTTTAAGTGGAACACTTAGACTTTTTACATTCAAAGTTAATATTGATATGTGAGGTATTATTCTTGTCATAGTGTTGTTAACTACTTGCTTTGTACTCTCAATTGTGTAACTGCTTTGATAAGATCTGTGAATTTTGTACTGATGTGCGCTTTTATGTTAGTGCATATTATCCTTTTATTTCCATGTTTAGAACTCCTTTGAGCATTTCTTGTAGAATGTGTCTAGTGGCGAAGAATTCTCTTAGCATTTGCTTGTCTGGGAAAGACTTTATCTCTCCTTCATTATGAAGCTTAATTTGACAGATTTGAAATTCTTGCCTTGCATTTTTTTTTTTTAATTTAGGTAGTCTAAAAAGAGACCCTGAATCTGTTTTGGTTTGTAAAGTTTCTGCTGAGAAGTCAACTGTTAGTCTGTTGGGATTTCCTTAATAAGTGATTGACCCTTTTCTCTATCTGCCTTTAAGATTTTTTTCTTCAGCATTGATTTTGGTCTGATGAGTGTGTGCTTTGGTGATGTTCAACTTGTGTTGTATCTTGCAGGTGTTAATTTCCTGTATCTGGATATTTACCTCTCTGGCAAGATTATGGATATTTTCTTGAATTATTCCCTCAGATATGTTTTCCAAATTGCTTATTTTTTCTTCTTCTCAGCAATGCCTACAACTAATAGGTTTGGTCACTTTAAATAATTTTATATTTCTCAAAGGCTTTGTTCATTAAAAAAATCTTTATTTTTATTTTTGTCTGACTTAATTCAAAAGACAGGTCTCCAATCTCTGAAATTCTTTCTTCTTCTACTTGGTCTAATCTATCATCTAGGCTTCCAACTGTATCTTGGAGTTCCTTTAGTGAATTTTTAAATTCTCAACATTCTGTATATAGAGAGACATTTAATTCTTCATTCTTCACTATCACTATACTAAGATTGCTTCGATTAAGATCAAGTATTTCCATTTTAATAAATCCAAATTCAGTGCGTGTTTCCTCTATCCTTATTCTAGCTATCTTGTCTTTCATATCCTGAATTATATTTCTGGTTTCTTTGTACTGCTTTTCAACCTTCCCATGGATCTCATCAAGCTTCCTTGCAATCCGTTTTTTAAAATTCTCCATTTGTCACTTCAGAATTTTCATTTTGGTGAGGATTCATTGCCTGAGAGCTGGTGCAATCCTTTGGAGGTCTCTAAATACTCTGTTTTTTTGTACTGCTGGAGTTTTTACATGGATTCCTTCTCATCTTTAGAAGCTATTGCTTCTTATTTTTGAAATGGCTTCAGTTGGATGGGAAATTAAAAAATAAAATAAAAAAATAAAAACTTTTCTTCCCTTGAGGCCATGTCTATAGTGTTTGTTGTGTATATTTTGGTGTCATTTCTAGGTGTTTTCAGGGGGCTAAGACTCTTTATATGCCTCTTTGTTGTGAATAGCTATTGTCTACGTAGTGGCTTTTTCAAATGATGCTTGTTGTAGTGAAGTGTTGGATGTGTGAATTGACACACTATCTTCTGCAGGTCTGAGAGTGTGGAGGTCTTAGGGAGCTTATCTCATATACTAGGACTATGCCCTTCTCATAGCAGGGGTTTTTTATTGTTGTTGTTTGTTTGTTTGTTTTTTTGTTGAGATGGAGTTTTGCTCTTGTTGCCCAGGCTGGAGTGCAATGGTGCGATCTCAGCTCACCGCAACTTCTTCCTCCCAGCTTCAAGCGATTCTCCTGCCTCAGCCTCCTGAGTAGCTGGGATTACAGGCATGCACCACCACGCCTGGCTAATTTTTGTGTATTTTTAGTAGAGACAGGATTTCTCCATGTTGGTCAGGCTGGTCTCGAACTCCCTACCTCTGGTGATCCGCCCACCTCGGCCTCCCAAAGTGCTGGGATTACAGACATGAGCCACCATGCCTGGCCTGATAGCAGGTTTTTATTTGATGGTACAGTTTAATCTCCGGTCCAGTAGATGGGCATGTGCCTTTGGGTAATCTGACAATGAATGGAAGCCCCTGCCCTGACTGGGGGTGTCTGGGGAAGATCGCGTTGGGTTGCATTGAAGTCTCAGGAGCAGGGGTGGTAGGTGTGGGTGCACCAGCTTCTTGTCCTGTGCAGGCAGGAATGTAATCAACTTTCCTATTCCATCCCTGTCATAGGGATCATGACCTTCAGCTCATATAGATCGTCCTTTGCCTCTGGCTACAGGGTGATTGCAGACCATGGTGGCTACCACCAAAATGGGCTCAGGGCAGAGCCCCTTTCCCCAGTCCAGAGCTGACAGCTCTGTGACTATTTTGCCCTGTGTCGCCCCCTACACAAGCTAGTGCTTTATGTAGGGAGGGAAAGATGGGCTACACCCTTCATGCAAACCTGTGCAGTGCTAGCTTACTTTCAATAGGGGTGCAGCTGCCGCAGAATGCACAGAGTGGCTGTCTCCAGGGTACTGATGCCAGCCCCCAGTGAGGAGAGCCTCTGCTGTGTCTGTAACAGTGGGTTGGGGAACAGGAGACGGCCTTCTCTCCATGTCTATTCCTTCTATTCCTGGTTATCAGTACAATTGACAATGCCCAGTGGGCTTTGGCAGGGTGCACTCCCCTATCCCCTATGGGTGGCCCTCGCTGAGCGTTAGATCTTCAGGGGCCCCATAACTCTCCAAGGATCTGCTAGTCTCCTACAGTTGCAAAAGTCAGAGTGTGCTCTGGGGTCTTTTTGTAGGGGATCAGGTGATATGGTGACAGAAAGGCTGAGATTTCTAGGGCCTGGCAGTAGCCCACAGTGGGTACACAACCAGTGTGGTATGCATCGTCTCAGTTCAGGCCTGAGGGGGAGAGCCAGTGTACCTGTCCAAGCTGGCTACTTGGTGCTCTGTCTCTGGGAAGTTCACAGATCACCACTGACAGTGTTGCCCAGGGTCACAAGGGCAGACTTTCTCCCCGACAATTTGGTTGTAAGCATATTGTTGCAGGGGTAAGGGGAGCAGAGAGGCACCCCCACCTACCCTTCCCACAGGGCTGCAAGTCCCTCAGGGGACTGTCTCTGCCAGAGCCTTTCTGCTTCCCTTTTCTGTGCCCTGACTTCTTCCCGTGGGCTCTCTGACAGGACCTGGCTCTCCTCCCTCAGCTTTCCATTCAAACCCTGACCATTCACCTACCACTTTGATCTTCTTCTTAAGGAGAACTGGCATTTGAACTAAGCATTCCCTAGTCAGCCATCTTGAGAAAAAAATAATGCCAGGTACATTTTTAAGCACTACGCATGTATTAATTCATAACCAACCTATGATGTAAGTACCATTATTACCCCTTTTACAAATAAAGAAATTAAATAACTTGTCCAAAGTCATATCAGACTAAAGATTTGAGCTCAGGGAATCTTCTCTCAAAGTCTGAAATATTTACCACTTCACCACATTTTAAACCCCAATACTGAGTTAAATACAGTGAAAATTTGCCAGGCCTGGTGGCTTACGCCTGTAATCCCAGCACTTTGGGAGGCCTAGGTAGGCGGCTCACTTGAGGTCAGAAGTTCAACACCAGCCTGGCCAATTAGGAGAAACTCTGTCTCTACTAAAAATACAAAAATTAGTCAGGTGTAGTGGCACATGCCTGTAATCCCAGCTATCTGGGAGGCTGAGGTAGGAGATTCACTTGAACCCAGAAGGTGGAGGTTGCAGTGAGCCAAGATTTTGCCTCTGCACTCCAGCCTGGTTGACAGAGCGAGACTCTGTCCCAAAAAAAAAAAAGAAAAAAAAAATACAATGGATTTTTTTCAAGGGATGTAAGATTTCCATATGTTTTAGATATTAAAATTATTAAGCACATTCCTAAAACTGGATTGAATGTAGCGATACTTTTAGGGACAATATTTGAGAATAGAACACAACTTTCAGGTGAAGTTCATTGTGCTTGAAGTTTAATGTAAATTTAATGCCCAGGCTGATATATTAAAGGAACACAAAAAAATATGAAATATGCGCATATCAGGATCTACTGATTACTACAACTGATTAGGAACAGCAAGGGGCATCTTTGGGTATACAAAAGAAGTTAAAATATAAAACGGTCATTTCACTGAACTTTTGTCAAAGGCTAAATTTGGTATAGAACATATTCCCCAAAAGAAAATAAAATAGCTATATATGTTTAGTCACATGTAATTATGATCAGCTGAGCTGAGGAGGTAAGGAGCCAGAGGCTTGGTAAGCAGAAACCAGTAGGACACTGTTATCAGAGGCAGGGTAAGAGGGACACTCCAAAGTTCACAGAAACTGCTAGCAGCCTGGAGAGTTATAGGAAGTGAAAGATCCTGGGTGAGATGGGTAGAAGGAGTTCGTGGCCCCAGCAGCAAAAAAAAGTACTGAAGCAGCTTGATTGCTTAGTCTTGGTTGTCTTTATTTGTTCCACCCCTGGTGAGAGTTCACCCTGAGAGAACCTGTTCAGCAGGTGAGAATAACTGAAAACAGCTGGCTGTCAGTGAGGGCAGGGGTGGAGCAGATGCTGTTTTCTGGTAGAGGTTTCTTGTTTTTTTTTTTTTCTGACACCTGGGCAAGTCACATGTAGTTGACTCTTTTAGCCAGACATTGTAATGGACTTTCCTGTAATCCCATGCATGCAGGCTGCCATTTTATATCTTTGAAAGTCTGTGTGTCTAAGGAAATATCAACAGAAAGAACTGGAAATGAAGTATTGACATTCTTCACTAAGGGTGGTTTGGTCCCATGTGATAGCTGAACTCCAAAGTCATTATGACAAGAAAGTTGCTCCTAAGAAAGCCAGAAGGTAGAAATGGGAGGTCTATTCAGCTTGGTTAGCTGGACAGCAATTCCTCACTACATTTCCAGAGGGAGCTCTCTGCTAAAAAGATAATTCGTTGATTATCCAGTGTTCCCTTGTGGCTCTATGTGTGGCCTTTCTTTCTCTCTTATAAAAGCAAATAATCTGTAAAGAAAGGCGACCAACCAGGCAAGTGAATTTTTTGAGCCTTAGATATATATGTGTGTGTATACACACACACACACACACACACACACACACACACACACTAGTATTTCAGTAGCTGAGCTCGTCGAGTTTTTGAAACCATTTTAAATCGTTTTATTCTCTATGTGACTATCACCATGGTTTGTGATAACATGGTGTGGGGTTGTGGCCAATTTATCCACGCTTTAACAAACTCTGATTACTAGAATTAGTTCAAGAGATTTTTCTCTTTTTTCCTGATAATTTTTAATCTAAGTTACCTATATAGATTTTTAGGTAAGTAGAGATGACTGTGTGACTATAAGACTGTAACTGGACTCTGGATACTCTCATAAAATGTTTAAGCTAAAAGGAAACTTTGGGATCATAGCTTTAATCCAGAGGAAATTGTGGCCTAGAGGTTTTATGTAACTTCCTCAGTTAATGGGCTGAGACCAATTTAGTGAATCTTGGTTCCATTTCTAATCAAGTTTTACAATTTATTTACTGTGAACAAATATACATTTTAGGTGAAATATTTACATTTTGTTTGTAGCTGCTCAAATAAAAACAGCTGCAAAAATTTCCCCTATGTCTAAACATTTTCTGAGAATTGAAAAATAATTTCTGTCCATAATAGATAATTAAGACAGTACAGAACAATTTAAAAGACAAAAATCTACGTATCAACCTGATAAAGACAACCACTATGGAGGTTTGCATGTATTTTCTCATTTTATCCATGCATTTATTTCTTTTAATGCAGTCGCGATTGTACTGTATAAGTACATTTTATCTGCCTTTTTTTTTTCATTTGAGAACATCAGACTCTTTGAAAGTGTTTATAGCAGTTGCTTATGCACCATAGTCCATTAAGGGGATGGAATGATTTACTTTAATGCACTCCCTATTTTGTGGCATTTTATTTCTGCTAGAAAGAGATTTTTGCATAACACAAATACATATTTATGGAAGTGTGACTGTGCTTTCTTACCATTCCTTCACCTCACATCCTCTCTTCAATACACTTTAATCCTACATTCTTTGCTATCGCTACACTAAGATTGCTTTTATTAAGGTCAAGTATTTCTATTTTGCCATATCCAATGTTTGTTTCCTCTACCTTATTCTAGTTGACTTCTCAGCATCGTGTGACACCATTAACAACCCCTCAGTCCCATCTTCCACTTTTCTTTATTATATTTTTTAGTCAGACTGACAGAATTGAGTTGATTTTATTCCTCATTGGGTGACACACTATTATCATTCTTCCCAACTTGTTCAGTATTTGTTTTATGTATTTACTAACACTTTTCTCTATGGTAAGCCGAATAATCCCTCCCCCCCACCCCCTCACGTCGGCTTCCCCAGAAATATCCACATTTGAGTCCCTGGAACCTGAGAATTTCTAATTTTACATGGCATAAAGGACTTTGCAGATGTGATTAAATTAAGGACATTGAGGTGGGGAGATTATCCTGGATTATCTAGATGGGTTCATTGTAATCTCAAGAACCCTTAAAAGTGGAAGAAGGAGGCAAAGGGGAGAGTGAGAAGAAGGGAGAAAGGCACAAGGAGATGCAATGTTTGCCATCTTTGAAGATGAAGGAAAGGAGCTTTTAAAAGCTAGAATGCTCCCTTACTGGCAGAGAAAGGAACATAGCCTTCCTGACTGGCTGATTTTAGCCCGGAGAGAAGCATGCCAGATTTTTGACCTGCAGAACTAGAAGATAATAAAATTTGTGTTGTAGTAAGCCACTTACTTTGTGGTAATTTGTTACTGCGCAATAGAAAACTTAATACATTCTCTTCTTCCATTTTCAAGTTCATTCTCCTGCCTCACTCTAGTATATTTAACGTTTATTCTTCCAGTCTTACTTTCAAAGTTAACTTAAACATACCTGTATCCTTAATAGAATAGAAAATGCTTCATGTTTTTAACCATGCATAAATGCATAGGTGGTGGTGTGCTATTCATCTTATTTACTACTTTTTTCACATGATGCTATATTTAAACTGCATCTGTATTGCTGTAAAGTTTGTTCAGTGATTTGAATTTCAACATATTCCATTATTTGAATATTTCACTGCTGTATCATCTTTCATCTTAGGCATATACCACATTTTATCCATCCAGTCTCCTCGAGACTTTGTCTGCTCATATTAGTCCACTCTGTGTTTATATCACAGTCTACTTAAGTGATGGAACTACTTAGGATGCTTCTAAATCTCTATGATAAAAAACAATGTGACAAGCATTGTCCTGGATGTCTTCTTGTGGATCAGTGTGAGTTTCCTTGGGAATGTATTTAGGAGTAGATTATACACATAGGTAACTTTACTATTGAGCAACATTGATCATTCTCCAGAATGACTGCATCAGTTTTCACTTGCACCAGTGAGTCAGCTCCCCTTTCTTCGTAGCTGCACCCAAGCTTAATGGTGTTCAGTTTTTTGATATTACTTATATACCTGAGAGACATTAGGTGGTATCTCATTGTTTTGATTTGCATTTCTCTGATTACTAAAGAGAATGAACTTTTCTTCAATTCCAATTAGCTATTTGGACAACTCCTTCTGTAAATTTACTCTTTATAGTCTTTACCTATTTTTCTCTTTGTATTTTTTTCACCCTAGCTTGTAAGAACTACTGATGGTAAGTAAGCCTTTGCCATTTTCAAATGTGCAAATAACTTCTTCCTGTCTATCTCCCTTTAGACACATGTGGACAGAAATCTTTCATTGAGATGTAATCAGAAAATTCTGTTTTGTCCCTTTTGGTTTTATATTTGCAAGTATTAGCTTATAAACCGTTGTTTACCCAGTATCAAAAATATTTTACTTTTCACATTTATAATCACATTAAGAATTTAAATACACTAATTTGAAGTTTTTATATTTTATGAGTTAGAAATACTTTTTTTATGGAGCGAGTCTTATGTTTTCAACATATATTACCAAATAATGGAACCTCTTTCCAATGATTTATGATGTTTGTTGTTTAGAACAAATTCCCAAGTATTCACAAACTCTTTATTCTCTTTCACTGCTTCATTAGTCTGTATCTATTTCACTATCACTTTGCAATATGGCTTAATACTTTCATTAACAAGTATTTTTTTCTTTTACTCTTCTTTTTCAGAATTAGCTTAAAAATGTTAAAACACATTGTCAGATTCCTCTTTAAAAGTATAATTGGATTTTGACTGGAAGTTTGTTGAACTTAGATTGATTTGTGGGAAGCTGATCAAGTGAATCATGCTGATATCCAGTCAAAAATCTAGAAGTAATCTTGGATTTATCTTTTTCCTTTACCTCTCCTCCCGCATTGTCCTTAACATTTGTGGGACATAAAATAGGAGTTTAAATGGAAGTCTGCATATCATAAGTTGTAGTTAAAAATTACAGACCAAGCTATCCCCGTGACCCAGCCCATGTTCCCACTGAGGTTATCATTCTGAAATCTGGAGGCAAACGGTGTTCCCTCTTTGTAGGGCTAACTCTGACAAACCTGGTTAGTACTGATGTACGTGGCAGGAAAAAGTAGAAGCTGGGTTCAGCTCAGGATCCACCCAGAGCTAGGACTGACCTAATGAAACCCTAGAGACAGAGGCTGGGGCAGTGCCTCTCTTTCATATCTTACTTTTCCAACTCAGGATTTCCAGACTGTTCAGGCTCTTCCAAGCAAAGAGAAGAGAGACAAAGAACTCTGCCTAGACACTGACTTCAGGTGATTTTAGAAAGCCAAGTTTATATTTTATTTTATTTTGTTTATTTTTGAGACAGGATCTAACTCTGCGGCCATGCAGTGGCACAATCTCGGCTCACTGCAACCTCCGCCTCCTGGGTTCAAGAGATTCTCCTGCTTCAGCCTCCTGAGTAACTGGGATTATAGGTGCACACCACCACACCTGGCTAATTTTTGTCTTTTTAGCAGAAATGGGGTTTCACCATGTTGGCTAGGCTGGTCTCGAACTCCTGACCTCAAAGTGATCCGTCCACCACGGCCTCCCAAAGTGTTGGGATTACAGGCATGAGCCGCTGTGCCTGGCCAGAAAGGCAACTTTAAATAAAAGTGCCACTCCTTTGCTGATTTTCTACTGCACAAGCCATGATTTGTTCCTCCCATAGCCACCTTCCACCCTCAGCCCTGCTCATTAGCTCTCAATCCCATTTCCTCCACCTCAGGGAGCCAGTTCAGCTTTTCTCCCTGTCTCTCTTTCTCTGAGCCTCACTCTGCTGCCCAGGCTGGAGTGCAGTGACACCATCTCTGCTCCCTGCAACCTCCGCATCCCGCGTTCAAGCGATTCTCCTGCCTCAGCTTCCTGAGTAGCTGGGACTTCAGGCTCACGCCACCACACCCGGCTAATTTTTGTATTTTTTAGTAGAAGCAGGGTTTCGCCATGTTGGCCAGGCTGGTCTCAAACTCCTGACCTCAGGTGATCTTCCTGCCTCGGCCTCCCAAAGTGCTGGGATTACAGGCATAAGCCACCGAGTCTTTCTCCCTCTGTGTCTTTCTCCCTCTGTGTAATTCTCCTTGGTGTTTGAGGTTTCAAAAATCTTTCTTATAACCAAAAAAACAAAAAACAAACAAACAAAAAAACTTTCTATGTTTTTATGACTGTGATATGTGGGTCCTCTTGGTTTAATCTAAGGACTGTGCTGCCCCCACCTCAAACCATCACTAAGCACTGTCAGTCTGCCTCCAAATCATCATTCCCATTCTTGTCTAAGCCCTGGTTATCTCTTGCCTAGACCATTTCCAGTAGCTTCTGGCTGGTGTCACTGCTTCTGCTCTTACCTACTTGAAATTAATTCTCCAGAGCACTGACAGGGAACATTTTAAAACACAAATTGAGTCATATCTCTCCAGATTTCAACTCTCTGATGGCTTAACTTTACTCTTCGGATGAAATAAAAACTCCCTGCATTGGTTCACAAAGCCCTTGCCAGATATGTCTCTGTTTACATCTGCAGCCTCATTTATATTACTATATGTCTGTATTACACCAGTGTGCTCAAGCTGGCTTGCACTGACCTGTGAGAACCAGTTGTTAAATTTTCAGGAATTTTGCGAGCCAGTTGTTAAAACCAACTATTACAAATATTGTATAATCTTACAATTAAATAGATTGCATTATAAGGAAATATAATAACTACTCCAAGATTATTATTTACTAGTTACTTTTACTATATTTTATTATTCTTATTGCTTTTGGTGTCTTTATATTGTATGTGTACAGTAGAAATACTATATAATGCTGTACTACTGCACATCCTTTCCCAACTTCATGTTCAATGAAGTCATGTTTATAGCCAGAAATCAACCCTGAAGGGAGTATTTACACCATAGAAATTGGCAAATATTACAAAACAGGGTTTCATTTAATGATTTGCTGATTGTCTAGACATGAGAAAATGTTTAAAATGCAGACTAAAGTTAAAAGGGTTACACTGTAGCTGTTACACTGTGAATAGCACAAAAAAAATTGAAGAAATATTCCAGTATTTGGAAACTTGTGCCATGCAGCAAAAAAGTTATTCACATCACTGATGAACAAGTGAAGTTCCACCATATGTCTTTTTTGTTTCACTTTCATCTTGCTCATGAAAGTAAACAAAAATATAAAAAAAAATTTATTTCAGAACTAAACTCATTTATCAGTTACAACCATAGTTTGATAACAGATAGAAGAGTTCATCAAAACTCAGTGAACATATTCTGAGAGAATCAATTAGCTGTATAGAAATTACTATAGAAAGCATTGTGTATTTCTTTATTGTTTGCAGATTGTGTGCTTTACATATTTTACATCAGTAAATTATAATAAATTTAATGTACATTTCTGTATACATACGTGTGTTTTTCTAAAGAACTAGTTGTTAAATATTTACCAGCACACCATTGCTCTCTGTGTATCTATCAGCCACAATAATTTTCTGGGTTTTTTGTTTTTTTTTTTAGGTTTAGAGGTACATGTGCAGGTTTGTCATGTAGGTAAATTGCATGTCACAGGAATTTGGTGCACAGATTATTTTGTCACCGGGTAATAAGCATAGTACCTGATAGGCAGTTTTTCAATCCTCACCCTTCTCTCACCCTTCAACCTCAAGTAGGCACCAATGTTTGTTGTTCCCTTCTTTGTGTCTGTATGTTTAACTCCCACTTTAAGTGAGAGTATGTGGTATTTGGTTTTCTGCTCCTGTGTTAGTTTACTTAGGATAATGTCCTCAAGCTCCATCCATGTTACTGCAAAGAACATGGTCTCATTCTTTTTTATGGCTGCATAGTTTTCCATGGTGTATATGTACCATGTTATCCAGTTTACCATTGATGGGCATTTAGGCTGATTCCATATCTTTGCTATTGTGAATACTGCTGCAGTGAATATACACATGAATGTCTCTTTACAGTAGAACAATTTCTATTCCTTTGGGTATATACCCTGTAATAGGGTTAGTGGGTCAAATGATATTTCTTCTTTCAGTTTTTTGAGAAATTGCCAAACTACTTCACACAGTGGCTGAATAAATTTACATTTCCACCAAGTGTGTATAAGTGTTCTCTTTTCTCTGCAACCTCCCCAGCATGTGTTATTTTTTGACTTTTTAATAGTAGCCATTCTTATTGGTGTAAGAAGGTGGTTTTGATTTGCATTTCTCTGATGATTAGTGATGTTGACTATTTTTTCATACGCTTGTTGGCTACATGTATGTCTTATTTTGAGAAGTCTGTTCATGTCCTTTGCCCATGTTTAATGGGGTTGTTTGCTTTTTGCTTGCACATTTGTTTATGTTCCTCATAGATTCTGGATATTAGACCTTTATCAGATGCATAGTTTGCATATTTTTTCTCCATTTGTAGGTTGTCGGTTTACTCTGTTGAGGGTTTCTTTTGCTGTGCAGAAGCTCTTTAGTTTAATTAGGTACCATTTGTCAATTTTTTTTGTTGTTGCAATTGCTTTTGATGATCTTCATCATGAAATCTTTGCCAGGGCCTGTGTCCTCAATGATATTTTCTAGATTATCTTCAAGAGTTTTTATAGTTTTAGGTTTTACATTTGAGCCTTTAATCCATCTTTAGTTGATTTTTGCATATGGTGTAGTTAGAGATCCAATGTCAATCTTCTGAATATGGCTAGTTAGTTATCCCAGCACCATTTATTGAATAGGGAGTCCTTTCCCTGTTGCCTTTGTCAACTTTGTCAAAGATCATATGGTTACCTATGTGTGGTATTATTTCTAGACTTTCTATTTTGTTCCATTGGTCTATTTGTCTGTTTTTGTACTAATACCATGCTTTTTTGGTTACTGTATTCTTGTAGTATAGTTTGAAATCAGGTAATGTGATGCTTCCAGCTTTGTTGTTTTTGCTTAGGATTGACTTGGCTATTTGGGCTCTTTTTTGGTTTCATATGAATTTTAGGATTGCCTTGGCTATTTGAGCTATTTTTTGGTTCCATGTGAGTTTTAGAACTATGGTTCCCTAGTTTTTTTCTGATTGTGTGATGAATGTTGTAGGTAGTTTGATAGGAGTAGTGTTGAATCTCTACATTGATTTGGGCAATATGGGCATTTGAACAATATTGACTCTTCCTATGCATGAGGATGGAATGTTTTTCCATTTGTGTCATCTCTGATTTCTTTGAGCAGTGTTTTATAATTACCATTGTAGGGATCTTTCACCTTCCTGATTAGCTGTATTTCTAGATATTTTATTCTTTTTGTGGCTATTGTGAATGGGATTGCATTCTTGATTTGGCTCTCAGCTTGGATGTTGGTATATAGGAATGCTACTGATATTTTTATATTGAATTTTTATCCTGAGACTTTGCTGAAGTTGCTTATCAGATCAAGGAGCTTTTGGGGTTTTCTAGGTATAGAATCATACTGCAAACAGGGATAATTTGATTTCCTCTCTTCCTATTTGGATGTCTTTTATTTCTTTTTCTTGCCTGATTGTTGTGACCAAGACTTCCAGTACTCTGTTGAATAGGATTGATGAGAGAGGGCATCCTTGTCTTGTTCAGGATTTCAAGGGGAATGCTTTCAGCTTTTGCCAAACTTTGCATTAATTATTTTGTCTGCTTAGATTGTTCCTCCTCATTTTTGCCTGAGAACTTCCTCTGCTGTCCTCAGTGTAATTATCATTTTTGTGGAGACACGCTCTCTGACAAACAGGTTTACCAGTTACTCCTTATTGCATCATTCTATTTCAATTCTCTGTGGAAGACTAGATGTTATTTTTTATGTTTTTTTTTAAATTTTATTATCTGCCTACCAAATTTTACTTTATTCCTCTAAAATATAATTTACCATAAGATTCAGGTCCCAGTATTGCCTGGCTTAATCACTGCTGTATTTACAGGGCCTTGAACAATATCTTGCATTTATTAATCACTAGAATATATTATTAACTAAATTATTATAACTTCCCTGATTAAAATTAGTTTCTGAACCTGATGATTAATAATGTGAATATTTAAGAAGGGATAATTTTTTTTCTTTCAGCAACATATTGATACACATTTCAACCCGGCAATGAATTAATAAAATTTATGTGGCTTTTTCCTCTCTTTTTAATCTTAGAAGTGTACATTTAAAAATTGTAGTTTCATTGTTAAATCACGTTTAATACACTCAAATGCAGCATATCAACTGTCAAAACTAATGGTGTTTTGATTTGAGAGTAATTTTTAGTGTATAATTTTAATCATATTACAATAGCACAAGGAGAGATAAAATTACTTATAAAATATAGAAATATCATGTAATATATTATTTGAAGATTTGTTTAATTCAGATAGTATATTCATCTTTATGAAAATAGTTTTGATCGGAATAATTTTACATTGGGATTCAGTTGAGGTCAAGAACGTAGGTAGGTTAATGGAACTGAATTGTTTTTGCTTCTTTTGTGGTTTCTAGGATTAAAAGGCTACCTAAATGTTGTTTTAAAAGGCAACAGTGTTAATTACAAAGTTGGCATGATAAATTAAAATAATTCACTTTTCTTAGGAGAGACAATTTTGAACTTGTTTACTTTCTCAGAAAGTGCTATGCCTTATTTCTACCGTAATTCAGATATGCATGCATGCATGTGTATATACCCCAACTGGACATGACAATAAAATATTATGACAAAACATATTATTTCTATGTCCTATAACCTTTGTGGGTTCATTTTTGAGATACTTTGGTGTTGGGAGTGGTGAATCAGTGATATTTGAAGTAGTAGTCAAGGGGGGATAGCAAAGGAAAATTTTTAAGATTTTCTTTAAAAAATTTCAGAATACCTTGGTGTGGGGAATGGCAGATCAGTGATGTTGGTAGTAGCAGTCAAGGGGGTAGCAAAGGAAAAAATCTACATATGATGCTAACAGTAGTCTTACTTGTGAAGTGAATTGATTTGGAGAGGCTGGCTAAGGCTTAGTTTTAGAGCCATGATATATTTATTAATATATAGGTCATTAATCTAGGGAGCTGGCCAACTAAGTAGTTACCCTGTTTAATAATGGCTCTATAAATCCAGGTAATTCCTACATATCTCACTACTTAGATTACAAGTTGAGCTGGCCACAGGGCCCGCCTTACAATTCTCTGTCAGCTTGTGTGTGTATGCGTGTGATTAGGCACTTGTAAATTTTTACATTGAAGATATTAATCACATGGTAGCTATTTTTTCTTTTCTCATATCAGCTTGCATGTTAGTAGGCTGTAAGTAAACACCTGATCCAAGGGTGACTGTGCATATTCCTTTTAGATTAAATTAAGGATTCTGAGGCTATTTCTCCAGAACCAGGCCTTGAGACAAGTGTAATAGCAATTATACAGTAACTCCTTAAACACTTAAAACTTAATTATTTAGCAACCAATTAAAGGTGTTATCAAATGCGTAGTGATTTTTATATAAAAGTTTTGTAGTCAGTGAAAGAGAAATGACACATATCAAGGTCACAATCATAATGCATCATTTCAGCTAGAGTTAAAAATATGTATTTAAAAAGTCATGACACTGGGTATTTTTATGTTAAAAAAGTGTTTTGATTATTTTTCTCATACATCAGAACTAAGAATTTTAATTCTAGAGGATACTGAAAGAACTGTGATAATTGAAGAACCCAACATTTTACTCATATGAGGTATGGTTGGCATTTACACAAGCTGTGATTACATTTATATAAAACTCATGAGAGTTGGATGTGACTCCTTTTGCTAAGATAAACAAAGTTGTTTTCTCACCCCTTGGGTTGATAAATCTCTAATTATGGGGTAATATACACAGATTATAAATTGCATAATTTATGCTACACATTAATCTCAAACAAACATAGTCACAACTGAATTTCTGCAAGGAATCAGAGCTGGACAATACTGAGGAGTAAATAAAACCTCAGGACATATATTTTTAAAAGATACATTGGTAGTTGCAGAAAGACAATAGTTTGCAATATTCTGAAAAGGCTGAATTTATGACTGTAAATGGAACTATACGTTTATATACACATATATACATATATTGTGTAAGATGCTTGTGTGTGGTGGCCTCAAAATTAATGTAATTACGTACTGCAACTTTGCCCAAAATGTAGAGGTTATCACTCCACTAAGGGGTAAGTAAAACCACAACATTTTATTATTAGGATTACATTTATTATAACAATACCAATTTAGGGGCTGTTTTAAGTGTTTAAAATGCATATTGATTATAGGTATAGAATTTGTGAGTGCCTAGGTAACAGACCTAATAAACACAGAAGCAGCTGCTTAATGACAATAACAGGCTCATATATGTCACTTACTAATTCATTCAACCTTTTATTGAGCACCTACTATAACATCAGGCACTGTCTCAGCATTTATTACCAGTTGCTTTCTTTACTTTTTAATCTATAGTTCAGGTAACTGGTTACAGACATTTGATTCACATGTTTCAACTTAAAAGTGTTCTTTCTTTATAAGAAAAAATCCCCAGAAGATCACCAAACTATATCACTGGGTGAGTAACACAATACAGACTCACATTTTCTTTTGAATCTGTTGCAGGTAATATGTCACTTGCCTTTTCAATTTTTAATTTTATTTCATTTATTTATTTTGAGACAGGATTTTGCTCTGTCACTCAGGCTGGAGTGCAGTGGTACAATCACGGCTCACTGCAATCTCAACCTCCCAGACCTAAACAATCCTCCCACCTCAGCCTTCTGAATAGCTGACATCACGGGTCTGTGCCACCATGCTTGGCTAATTTTTTATTTATTTATTTTGTAGAGATGGGGTCTCCTTGCATTGCCTAGACTGGTTGTGAACCCCTGGGCTCAAGTGATCCTCTTATCTTGGCCTCCCAAGATGCTGGACTTATAGGCGTGAGCCACCATGTCCCATCAGCCTTTTTAATATCAAGGCCAAGAGTACACTATTAGACTTTGTATGCTAAAAATATCTAAAATTGCTTCCCTGTCTAGCTTATTTCTTTGTTGTCTTGTGTCTTCTTCATATACTGTCCTACATTCAGCTTTTTTTGTATTGGTCTATTTCCATAAATATTTATGAAGGCCTTACAGTGTGTCAGACCATGGTGAATTCTGGGAAACAAAGATATATACTATCAATCTCCACCTAGTAGACACGGAAACAGGTAATTTCAGTGCATGTGAAAGGTTTTTGGCTTATTGTGCCTGAGCCATTTGAATTATAAGCTGCCTCCAGTCACTTTTAGAAATAAGCATAGTTTGTAGGTACATATTGCACATTTGGATATGTTACTAAATTGCCTGGACAGATCTCTCTTAATCAAATTTTATATAAATGTGCTGTGAAATAAGTTAAATAGCTATTATTCCTGTATTTTCACTCTCCTTTGGTTTGAAATTCCACAGGCAAAAAGAGCATTTCTATTCAACATAAGCATCTCTGTACCTAAAATATATAACTGAGATAAAAAATAATCATAATACAAATAAGTATAAATAAGCTTTCAGTACAGTAGACAAAATGGAAAAATAGATTTTTAGGCAGATGAGAGAGATTTTCTTGAGCTTGATAAAATAATACAACTATTAATTATTCTCTCACAAACATACAATACTTCTCAGAATACTAAATGAAGCTAAAATGTATTAATGATTTAGCGTTAAAATAGATTCTGTCTCCAAGTTATGAGCCATTATTTATTTTTATTTTACCCACGTGCACTTATTGATTATTGTTTGACATCACAGTATAATAAGAGAAATAAGTATTATTTAGGTATTAATAACAAGTGTAGGCATAAAAGGAAACTTCAATAATTTTAATTCATTGTACGTTTTTTTTTCAAGTGCTTATCCTGTTCTAAATGTCTTGCCCAGTGGAAGTGTTTGGTTAATCAGTGTCTAGGCAACAGGATATTTTGTAGACTTGGTCCAAGCTCTCTAAACTTCTGAACTAACTCCTACAATTCACATCTTTGGGTTTTTAGTTTCTCAAGCACAGAACAGAGTTAACAACCCATTTTTAAATTAGCTTATACAAATGAAGAGTATTTGAGCCCTGGCAATCAGAATTTACATATCAATGGTATGTAGGGTTCTCTTTAAATTAGTGTAGGGCAATGCTCCTACCTGCCGGAGAACAGAGGAGAAAGTTTTTGAGTGAAATCCGATAAAAGAACAAAAAAAGGTAATAATTTCAAAGTCATAGCTACAGATGTATACTGGAAATTAGGCTTGGACCATTTTTTTTTTTTTACATTTTAAATATTGGATCCTATTTACTTATAAAAAATTTCTCTCCTAACTTAGGTATTTTATTTTATTTTATTTTATTTTATTCATTTTTTGAGACAGAATCTTACTCTGTTGCCCAAGCTGGAGTGCAGTGGCGCAATCTTGGCTCACTGCAACCTCCGCCTCCCAGGTTCAAGTGATTCTCATGTCTCAGCCTCCAGATTAGCTGGGATTACAGGCGCGTGCCACCATGTCTAGCTAATTTTTTTGTATTTTTACTAGATACGGGGTTTCACAGTGTTGGTCAGGCTGGTCTCAAACTCCTGACTTCAAATGATCCACCCGCCTCGGCCCCCAAAGTGCTGGTATTATAGGTGTGAGCCACTGCCCCCGACCTGGGCATTTTATTTTTATTCATATTTAAAATTTCATCCACCTGCTTTCTTACCACCATCAGTGTAGGTTTGTGTGTGTGCACTGTGTGCATGTGTATGTGACAGAGAGGGAGAGAGAGGATAAAATTGATTTGAAAAAAATTGCTGAGTAGCACATGCTTTTAAACTTACAACATTCCTCTACTTTAATTTCAGTGGCCATACTGAATTAAATTGTATCTCTGTTTAAGTGAAGAAAAACTTTTCTCTGCCCCCTTAGGTTATGGAGCTGGGGACTGTGAATTAAACTGAGGGAAGACAGATTGACAGAAGTTTATTTCACACACAGGGGTTTCCCAGAAAAGAAGCAAAAACCCCAAAGAGGGAGTTAGACCCAGGGGCTTAAATACCTTTTCAACAAAGAGTAGTAAAGTATGGAGAAGATATTAGACAAAGGAAAAGGAAGTTTGGACTGAAGCAGGTAAATTGACCAGGAAATGTATGATAAACAAGGATTGTTTAGTAAAGTTTGTCTCTCCGGTAGTAAGAGCTGTCTCATTTTCTTCTTCTTGGTACAGGAGAGGAGAACACCTTTACCCATGTAAATTTCCTTTACAAATATTAATTTATCTTACAAAAGTGAAATTTCTGCCCAGCTTTTAGGCAGAAAAGAGCAAAGGACAGAGAGCTCCTTCTATGTTTGCTGGTGTTTTAATTGCGTTCAGCTCAAAATAATCCTTATGCCAAAGTGGAATATTTGGGGATGGCATATTTTGATCCCCTTCATCTACTTTAGAATATTATTAAAGGTTCGTTAAGATAAATTTCTTCCAATTTGTATAGACATATTTTAATTTTACCTTATTATATACCTTAGCTGTTTATCTCCCACCTAAAAGACAGCAGAAATGTTTCTCTTTGTGAGTGCAAATAACACGAGGCTCTTCAGAAAATAAAGCCAGAATTGTATTCATTCTGCTTCTGTTTCAATAAATATTAAATGAATGCATACTATGCTCTCAGAGTTGTTCTAGATGCCTAGAACACAGCAGCCAGATGGGGATAAGCAACAGACAAAATAGCCTGCCCTCATGGGAAGGCATTTTAGTGGGAGTGTTGCAGGAAAGGGGTTCCAATCCAGACCCTGAGAGAGGGATCTTGGATCTCAGGGCGAGTCTGTAAAGTGAAAGCAAGTTTATTAGGAAAGTAAAGGAATGAGAGAATGGCTACTCCATAGACAGAGCAGCCCTGAAGGCTGTTGGTTGCCCATTTTTATGGTTATTTCTTGATTATATGCTAAACAAGGGGTGGATTATTCATGCCTCCCCTTTTTAGACCATATAGGGTAACTTCCTGATGTTGCCATGGCATCTGTAAACTATCATGGCGCCGGTGGGAGTGAAGCAGTGAGGACAACCAGAGTTCACTCTTGTGGCTAGCTTGGTTTTGCTAGGATTTAGCCGGCTTCTTTACCACAACCTGTTTTATCAGCAAGGTCTTATGACCCGTATCTTGTGCTGACCTCCTGTCTCATCCTGTGACTTAGAATGCGATAGTCATCTGGGAATGCAGCCCAGTAGGTCTCAGCCTTATTTGTCCAGCTCCTATTCAAGATGGATTTGCTGTGGTTCACACGCCTCTGACAGGAGCAGAGAGAGAATAGAAGTATGAAAATATGGTTAAAAATATGCCATACCTAAATTTATATGTGCTATGGAGAAAAATAAGGTGGGGAAGAAAGAATGGGATTGTTGATCTATTGGGAGTTTGCAAATATAAAGAATATAGTCAGAGGAGATCTCAGTGAAAAAGTGACTTCTGAACAGTGGCATATCTAGGGAAAGAACACTGGCAGAAGGAACAAGGAGTACAAAAGGCTGTGAGACAGGAGTTTGAGGAACAGCAAGGAGATCTGGTGCCACTAAGGCAGAATGAGCCGGGGGAGAGCAGCAGGGAGGGAGCAGAGTCGTGGAGGCAGGAGGTGTTAGGGCAGAGTAAGGATTTTGGACCTACAGAAAATGAGAGGGCTTTGAACATAGCAGTAACATGATTTGACTTCACTGTTTCAAAAGAGTCACTCTCCCTGCACTATGGACAACAATTTGCAGTAGGGAAGGGCCTTTCTGACTTTGAAATTAAAGGTGTGGCCAAATACCTACTAAAGCTGGACTCAGCAAACACAGATGCTTTGCTTACTGGGCCAGAAGATAATATGAAAAAGTAAAGATAAATGATTAAAGCAGCTGTATGTAAAATGATAAAAGGCAATAGGTACTTAACCCCGGTGACAAGGATTTGAAGGAGTTATTGAGGTTGTGTCAAGTTCAATGGTGGGTGCCCACTTTGGAGGGGTAGATGTTGCTCACCTCCAGTTTTTACAGTGTGTTAACATAGGCCCAAGTGTTGCTGGGTCTTCAAAGTTTTTAAAAGAAGGTTAGACTCTGAATTTTTATAAGTCCCCTGAGTTTTAGACATATGGACACTAATTTGTATTTTAGACTCTCTTCAGCACAAGAATGTCTGGGCCAATTAAAGCATGTCTAAGAGTGGAATTTACCAGAAAGCCTTCAGTTTGCATTTTCTAATCTACAGCAAGATAAAGCCAGTAGTTTCAACACTGGTAAATAAATCAGAGGTAAGATAAAAGATGATGGGAGAGAGATCAGTCTCTAAATTATTTTTTTTTTCAGGTGAAAGGTTTATAAAATTTTCTTCTTAGAAATATTTAGTCATAATTCAATAATGATTATGGCCTAAATTAAGGCAGTCTTTGCCTTAATGATTTTTAATGTGCTATCAGTCTAAAATGATTCTTCACGGAAATACACATTAGAATACTTCATCCTTAAATAGCAGGAACACTCATACAAACATATAATCTAAAACAAAGTTCCTTTATGAACCTATAATAGATGGATGGTTCAGTTGTTTTTATTACAAATACATCATGGATTCACAGACCTCAGGCACCAGAAATTGCTGGAATCCATAGACTCACTATGTAGTTTTAGTAAAAATAAAGCAGTAAAAGTCGATAACCCATTTATTATCAATGTGTACCCTCTAAATAAATGGGCATTTTAATGATGGCACTGCCTATTTCAGTGGATAGAGCTGCCTTACAGTGGCATTTATAAGTCATTACTAATGTAAAATTGTACAGCGGGCTGACTGCCTTTCACTCTTTAATGCTAAAGTGCTTTAGGTCTCCAGAGTTGCAATTAATAAGAGCACTCAAACACTAACCTTAGGAATTCCTCACAGGGTGTGCACTCTTTAGTGTGAAAGTATATACTTTGGCTATTTTGCTCTGAATCATTGATCAGGGTTTTAGTGTTTTTTTTTTTTTCTTGGTTGATTGGTTTTGTTTGTTTGTTTGTTTACAAAGTATATTAGAGAACTATGGCTCCAGCAGTTTTCATAAGAAGGGAATATAGGTTGCCTGGATAAGTATATTTACAAAACAATTCAATTGAGGTCATGTGGATCTTTACCTTAAAAATCCATTGTGCAACTTACAGCAACCTTGATATAGGGGCTTGTGAAATATGATTTCAAAAGTGTCTCAAGTTTTGAGGGTGTAAGAATACATATTCTGCATTTTAGTAGCTCTACTGAGTTAGTTCAAACTTTGAGATACTTCTCTGTGAAATCCCTACATATAGATAGATAGATAGATAGATAGATAGATAGATAGATAGATAGATTTACACTCCGTCTTATTGCAGTATCCTGAATTTCCTGGCTACAAAAATCTTAGGGTAGTCTACTTGAATGAAGGTTGACAGAATTGTACTTTTAAATAGTTTTTCTTATGTGTTCCTGGGATCCTTTCTTCCTTGGACTTTTCTAGTCTGCATTGGATGCTCATTTTAGTGGCCAAGTAAGAAAATATGGCACTTTAAAATAGATATTTAGCTATTTGGTAATCCTCTAATCCATAATACTGCTTTAGGTTCCCACTGCCTTTTACCAATACTAGAGACCAGAGATAAAATAGATCTCTTTCTCTTTTTAGAGATCGCTCTCTCTCTCTCTCTGTCACTCTTTATCTATCTAGATCTCTCTCTTTTTAAATATCTGTTCATTGATCTGTTTATGTAACATCTATCATCTATCTATCTATCAATCAATCATCTGTCTGTCTGCCTGCCTGCCTATCTGTCTGTGTTTCTATTAATCTATCTATCTTCTTCACTATATCTGGCTATCTAGATTTACTGCCTTTAAAATTGCTCCAGGAACATCATGGTTATTCAAGTTTTTTCTGCAAAATCTCTTAAGATTCCTCCATGGGACTATTTTATTTTTAAAATGAATCTTATTAAGCCCTGGCAAAAACAGCATCATTTTCTAGGCCACAAAGAACATATCTGACATATAAAAATCTCTTTTAAAGTTTCACTGGGCAGATGACTTAAACTTCCTGAGTCATTTTTTTCCTCATTGGTAAATAGGGGATCATAATACTTCAGTTATCATAAATACTAAAACAAAAGACTGTATGTAAAATAGTAATTATAATAAGGGTTAATGAGAATAATGCTTAGCACAGGTACTGGTGCAGAATACTTGCTTTGCTGTATTTCAGGATTATGATCATTATCATGTATTTTTCTATGTGAAGAAACGAGACAGTTTATAGAATAAATTTAATACTGTGTTTAGCCCATAATAAGCACTTGGCAATGGTAGCAGCTTAATTCCCATCATCATCACGACCACCACCCAAACCATTGACATCTTCTTACTGCATAAAATGTCAACTTTTATTCTCTGAATAATAAACAAAATCTACTTGTAGAGAAATAACTCAGTGGATATGAATTGTTTTTAAATTCCATTTAATTTTTGTTGATGATTTGAATATCTTCTGTCAGTTGCCATTCCTTTGCCAGTCTAAGCTGCTTTTGTTTATGGCCTGACTAGATACTTAAATAAAAATTAGAAAATGAAAAGGTTTAAAAATAAAAGCTTGGACTGCACCCATCATGGCATTTTAGTATGATTAGCCTGAATTTGGCTCTTCCTTGTGCACTAATAGTCAGTGCGTCTGACACATTGGCAGTAGGTTTTTCCAGCACAAATGTTCATGCTTTGTAATATTTTGTACTTAGCTTGTGGACATATTTGTTATGTGTTACTTTTTTTCTGGCATGCCACAAGGGGATGAAAGTGTAACTCAAAATGTAGAGAACAAGAAAAGCATGAGTGAAATATTTGTGTCTCTCTTCTCTATTTGCTTATGTCCATACTAGTAAATATAATATACTTGCCTAAACAGGAAATAATGGGGTACTTAGGCAAAACCATAATCACTTTTTTTAATTCTACTGTTATATAAGTTTTATCAAATAAAAAATTAACTGAGAAGAAATAAACTATGATGCTCTGTGTGATTGTCACTCCCAGAACATACTGTTTATTTATTCATGACTATTCCCTTTACATGACATTCTCTTCTTTCTCTTTGATCCTTAACCATCCCCCACATATTCACATGAAAAAGTACTAATCCTTCAAGATTAAGCTTCAAGACTCATTCCTTCTTTAAAAAGGCTTCCCTATGCCATACTCCTTTTCTGACCAGAGAGCATTAAAGAGAACCCTTTTTGCTTCCATTGTCTAACCTCCATACTTGTATTATGGCACTTGGCCTATTATATTGTCACTACTTATTTGCCTGGAAACACAAGAGAAACTAGTGGAACTGCTGAGTATGCTTTTATTGTTGTTTTAAACCATAATGATTAGCTTGTAATATGCAGTAAAAAACTGTTTCATAAGATAATGCACGTTGAGTATAATGGTTAATAAGGTGTCTTTTATGCACCTAGAAGTCACCTGAAATATAACATCATTTCCTTTCCACTTCAAAGTAGAAATTGTAAAAAAGAATGGTAATCTGAGTATATTTGACCTTTAAGTCACCAGGAGAATCTAAATTTCCAGAGTACAAATTAATGAGTCTTGAAATTGTTCTATGTTAATTGGGTTTGTCTTGTGGGAAATGGTGGGACAATCTGAGCACCTGTAGTAACTATGGTGGATACCTGCCTTTGGAGGTCATTAAGTTAGCAGGGATGGAGAAACACAGTCCTACTACATCTGCTCAACATCCAAATCCCATTGAATTTGTGGGGTTTTTTTTTTTTTTTTGCCTTCCTTTAGAGAAATGGAGAATAATTTACTCCCTTTATAACAACTTACAGAGGTCTATTATCTCCATGTAACTGACTCAATATGGCTTCTCCGTCTACTTAAGGCCTGCTCTATATAGATTTCCTTATTTATATCAATAAACTAGTGAGAAAGAGATAAGCCTATCAGTTCTCCAATCATAGATTTGTTTTCATTTTACTAAAATATAGATTCTCTGATTTATTTAAGGTTGTAGCTATTTTGTTTCAGGTGAAATGTCATGGTAACGGGTTGCTAATAACTTGAAAAAGATATATAGATATTGGTAAAAGATATAGTATCATATAAATAAATTAACAAGTATCTTTAATTTAACATTGTCTCAAGGTGCCTAAGGAGGATGAATGTGCATTACTAATAAGGCTGTTCAGTAGTTACACTGCAAACTCTTATATCAGATTTATTTGCCGTTCAGAGAATATTAATTCTGCCCTTCTAGATTCATTTCTATTAGGGTGCAATGCTTCATGTTTAATACCTTATTTGGTAGAAGATAGAAGAGGAGGTAATTCTGCTTATTTTGCATTATTTAACAATGCCATTTTAAAGTAATTTTGAAAGAATGAATTCCATACCCAATCTTCTGGTTTAAGACAATTGTTGAGAAAGTAATGTATATGTTGGAAAATGATAGACATTTTATTGATCAAGATTTAATTGCTTCAAACTACATCTTCTTTATAATCTCATTTAACTCTAGGTACATTAGAATCTTTATGTTTCCTGACAAAGCTTCTCTTTTCCAGGAAGAAAAATAAGACATTTCTGGCTTTTTTAAAACAAATGATTCAGGAGGCTGGGGAAGAGGAGTGACGAAAATGTCTTTAGGGTATTTGACTGACTTTAGGTGAAATTTTAGAAGATCTTAAATATCTAGCCTTATGCTAAGTGAATATTGGTTAAATCTTTATAGAGAAAACAAATATTTTCTGCACGTTTCTATTATGAAACACACTAACAGTTGTTCAATTTCTACCTCATAGAAATTTGTAATTTATAACCTATAAATCTCATAAAAATGTATCTTATAAACATGAATTATTATATCAATTCTCAATAAGGTTGACTTTAGAATTATTATTATTATTATTTTGGGAGGGATGAGTCCTCACTGTGTTGCCCAAGCTTGTCTCAAACTTCAAGCCTTAAGCAATAGTACCACCTCAGACTCCTAAGTACCTGGGATTACAGGCATGCACCACCATGCTCAGCTAAAATTATTTTTAGCTGGAAGATCCCTTTAGGAATTCACATATCTATATCTATATCTATTTATAACTTTGAGATATTGAGGGTTTGGTTCTGGACCACTGTAGTAAATATTGCAATAAAGCAAGAATAAAGCAAGTTTCGTGAATTTTTTGACTTCTCAATGCATATAAAATTTATGTTTACACTATTCTGTAGCCTACTAGGTGTGCAGTAGCATTACATTTATAAAAACAATATACATACCTTAATTAAATTACTTTAAATTGCTAAAGATCCTCTGAGCCTTTAGTGAGCTGTAATCTTTTGGATGGTAGAGGATCTTTTCTTGATGCTGATGGCTGCTGATAAATCAGGATGGTGGTGAAGGCTGGAATGGCTGTGGCAATTTCTTAAAATAAGACAACAGTGAAGTTTGTTACATGGATTGACTCTCCCTTTCACACAATATTTCTTTGTAGTATGCAAGGTTATTTGACAGCATTTGACCCACAGAAGAACTTCTTTCAAAACTGAAGTCAGTCCTCTAAAACTCTGCTGCTACCTTATCAACTAAGTTTATGCAACGTTCTAAATCCTTCGTTGTCATTTCCACAATGCTCCCAGAATGTTCACCAGGAGTAGATTCCATCTCAAGAAACTACTTTGCTCATCCCCAAGAAGCAACTCCTCTTCTGTTCAAGTTTGATCATGAGATTGCAGCAGCTCAGTCACATCTTCAGGCTCCACTTCTAATTCCAGCTCTCTTGCTATTCAAACCACAACTGCAGTTACATCCTCCACCAAAGTCTTGAGCCCCTCAAAATCACCCATGAGGGTTGAAATCCACTTTTTCTAAGCTCCTGTTTATTGTGATCTTCTTCAGTCAATCATGAATGTTCTTAATGGCATTAAGAATGGTAAATCCTCAATCCTTGCTTGAACCTAGCAGTTCACGGCTGCAATGAGCTGTGATTGCATCACTCCGCTCCAGCCTGGATGACAGAGCAAGACCCTGTCTCAAAAAAAAAAAAAAATGGTGATTCATTAAATCATGAATTATTCTTTCCAGAAGGCTTGCAATCTACTTACCCAGAATCATCAGAGGATTCACTATCTATGGCAGCTATAGAGAGTGTTATACATATATAACACTGAAATCTTATAAAATGTATTTTTAAAATAATAACACTTGAAAGTTGAAATTACTTCTTGATCTATAGACTGCAGTATGTATGTTGTGTTAGCAGGCATGAAAACAACATTAATGTCCTTGAACATCTCCATTGGAGCTCCTGGGTGACAGAACGCATTGTAAATAAGCAGTAATATTTTGTAAGGAGTCTTATTTTTCTCTGAGCAGTAGGTCTCAACAATTTGCTTAAAATATTCAGTAAACCATACCATAAACAGATGTGCTGTCATTCATGCACTGTTCTATTTAGACAGCACAGGCAGAGTAGATTTAGCATAATTCTTAAGGGCTTTAGGATTTTCAGAGTGGTAAATGAGTATTGGCTCAACTTAAAGTCACCAGCTGCATTAGCCTTTAACCAGAAAGTCAGCCCGTCCTTTGAAGCTTTGAAGCCAGACATTGACTATTCTCAGCTAGGAAAGTCCTAGATGGCATCCTTTTCCCAAGGGAAGGCTGTTTCATCTGCATTGGAAATCTGTTGTTTAGTGTAGCCACATTCAACAAGTATCTTAGGTAACTGTTCTGGGTAACTTGCTGCAGCTTCTGCATTAGCACTTGCTATTTCACCTCACACTTTCATGCTATGGAGATTACTTCTTTTTTAAAACCTCATGGGCCAGGCATGGTGGCTCACGCCTGTAATCCCAGCACTTTGGGAGGTCGAGGCGGGCAGATCACAAGGTCAAGAAATCGAGACCACCCTGGCCAACATGGTGAAATCCCGTCTCTACTAAGAAAACAAAAATTAGCTGGGTGTGGTGGTGCGTGCCTGTAATCCCAGCTACTCGGGAGGCTGAGGCAGGAGAATGGCTTGAACTCGGGGAGGCGGACATTGCAGTGAGCCGAGATGGCGCCATTGCACTCCAGCCTGGTGACAGAGCAAGAATCTGTCTCAAATAAATAAATAAATAAATAAAAATACAACCTCATGAACCAACATCTGCTAGCTTCTAAGTTTTCTTCTGCAGCTTCCTGACCTCTCTCAGCCTTCATAGAATTGAAAAGAGTAAGAGCTTTGCACTGGATTAGGCTTTGGCTTAAGGGAATATTATGGCTGTTTTGATTTTTTTTTATCCAGACCATTGAAACTTTCTCTCAACAATAAGGCTGTTTTACTTTCGTTTTAGGGGGCTTTGTTTTTTTTGTTTGTTTGTTTTTGTTGGTTGGTTGGTTTGTTTTTGAGACAGGATCTCTCTTTGTCACTCAGACTGAAGTGCAGTGACATAATTACAGTTCATTGCAGCCTCGAATTTCCAGACTCAAGAGATCCTCCCACCTCAGCCTCCATAGTCGCTGGGACTACAGGTGCACACCACAACGCCTGGCTAATTTTTGTATGTTTTGTAAAGACGGGATTTTGCCCAGGTTCAGGCCATCCCAAAGTCCTGGGCACCAGCAATCTGGCTGCTTTGGCCTTCCAAAGTGGTGGAATTATAGGCTTGAGCCAGAGCGTTTGGCCTATTTTGCTTTCTTATCATTCATGTGTGACTGGAATAGCACTTTTAATTTCCTTCAAGAAAATTTCCTTTACATTCACAACTTGACTGCTGCTTGACATAGAAGGCCTAGCTTTTGGCCTGTCTCAGCTTTTGATATGCCTTCCTCACTAAACCTAATCATTCCTAGCTTTAGTTAAAAGTGAAAGATGTGCCACTCTTCCTTTCAATTAAATACCTAGAGGCCATTGTAGATTATTAATTGGCCTAATTTAAATAATTGTTTTGTCTCTGGGAATAGGGAGGCCCAAAGAGAGGAAGAGAGGAGATGGGAAAATGGCCAGTTGGTAGAGCAGTTGGAGCACACACATTTATTAGTAAAGTTTGTTGTCTTTTATGGGCATGGTTCCTGACACCCTAAAACAATCACAATAGTAACATCAAAGATTACTGATTACGGATCACCATACAGATGTGATAATAATGAAAAATGAAAAAGTTTGAAATATTGCAAGAATGACCAAAATGTGACACAGAGACAGGTAGTGAGCACATGCCATTGGAAAAATGGCACCAATAGACTTGCAGAATGCAGGATTGCTACACACCTTCAATTTGTAAAAAACACAGTATCTGGAAGTGCAATGAAGCAAAGCAGAATAAAACAAGGTATGCCAGTGTATGTATATACATACACATACACTGACATAATGTTTGTTCTTTTCATATCATCTATTGTATGGTTTTACTAAAAAACTCAGGCTTGCCTTTTTGAAAATGTATATTTTATTAGTGAGATGACCGTAAGTTTATATTAATGTTTTGAAGGAGACTTGAAATTCATATTTAATGACATATTATTTTGGCATAATTGATGATGATATAGGAAATAAGTCTTGTATAAGTGACAAAAATTGGAACTTAAATAGAAGACAAACTCAGCAGGACTTGGATATATCAGCTTATGCATGGGATCTCTTCAATATACTTGGATTTGGGCTTTTTTTTTTTTTTGAGGTGAAGTCTCACTCTTGTCGCCCAGGCTGAAGTGCAGTGGCATGATCTCGGCTCACTGCAACCTCTGCCTTCCGGGTTCAAGCGATTCTTCTGCCTCAGCCTCCCAAGTAGCTGGGATTACAGGCACCTGCCACCACACCCAGCTAATTTTTGTATTTTTAGTAGGGATGGGATTTCACCATGTTGGCCAGGCTGGTCTCGAACTCCTGGCCTCAGGCGATCTGCCTGCCTAGGCCTCCCAAAGTGCTGGGATTACAGGCATGAGCCACCACACCCAGTCGGATTTAGGCATCTGTTATATAGATTAGCAATGCTACTACCAAAATGATCCTTTTCCACCCTGATTTTCTTGAGTTTTCATAGATTATTAAACTGGAAGTCTATGAAATATACTAAGTTTTTCTTGGAAGATTTCCAGTTTACAGTTGTGAAAGAGAAAAGTCTAAAATTATAATTGATTCAAGGAAAGGTAGGTAAGGGGATTTGCCCCAGGACATCGACTATAAACAAATAAACATAGGAGTTTATTAGTTTGCTAGAGCCACCTTAACAAAGAACCGTAAACTGGGTGCCTTAAAAATAGAAGTTTATTATCTCACAGTTCTGTAATCTAGAAATCCAGGATCAGTGTGTTTTCAGGGTTGGTTTCTGCTCAGGGCTGTGAAGACAAGATTTGTTTCAGGCATCTCCCCTTCGCTTGTAGTTGGCTGTCATTTCTCTGTGTGTGTCTGTGTCCAGATTTCCCCATCTTATAAAGACATGAGTCCTATTGAATTAGGGCCCACCCTAATGATCTCATTTTAACTTAATCACCTCTGTAAGGACCCTATCTTCCAATAAGGTCTTGTTCTTAAGTACTGGGGGTTGGGACTTCAATATAGAAACTTGGAGGGAGTGGGTACAATTCAACACGTAACAGGAAGGAAAGGTTGAGTTTAAAAGAATGATCTGGAAAATTTTTTTCCTCTGGCAGGTTTTTACTTGCAATTTTAAGATATTTTTAAAATATCAACCTTTTCTTGGTATCTGTGGTATGTATTGGAGGAGACTAACAAATTTTGGCATAAACTGAATACTTTTAGTGTATCTTATGAAGATAAAAATTTATAATAAATAAAGCTAAGAGTTATATATAATGGAATGTTGGTAGTTTGCAGGAAATTTATCCTTATAAATAATATTTTTGAATAATAGATTTAGTATAAAACTTGTACACATTTACTATTATTAGAATATGTGTATGTAGTTTTATTGCTCCTTTTGACTGTTATTATTAATTAAAGTTTTCTTTTTTTGAAGGAAATCTATTTTCTCAACAAAAATATAACATCCTAACTTATATAACATGGAATTACCCATATTGTCTCATCAATTATCCATTCATCTTGGACTCCAAGCTTTAAGAACATTATTAATCATTTACTTTACTTCCCATGTTGTATGATAAGGAAGTGGATGTCTAAAGCAGGGAAAGGATTTGCCAAATGCTATGCAATTAGTAGAAAATGCAGGGCAAGAACCTAAATGTTACAGAAAAAAAATTCAACAATTTTACAATTTTAAAGGACCTTTGAGTTCATCAGCTCTGTAATTTTCCAGATGAGAGAACTAAGGCTCAGAAAAGTTAAATAATTTGTCAAAGTCATACATTTAGCTCACTGGTAGAGTAATTACCAAAGTACAGGCTTAACTGCTGCAATAACTTCTAAATCAGTTCAATCAAGATCATTGTCAAGGGATGTTTTAGTAGCTGCTAAGTTCTGAATATTTGTGTCCACCACCCTCCCCAATTTTATATGTTGAAAACTAATGACCAATATGATGATGTTAGGGGGTGGGGCCTTTGGAAGGTGATAAGATCACGAAGGCAGAGCTCTCATAAGTTGGATTAGTGTCCTTATAAAAAAGGCCTCAGAGAGCTGACTTGTCCCTTTTTCCATGTGAGGTCAAAGCCAGAAGGTGCCATCTATGAGGAAGGGGTCCTCACTAGACACCGTATCTGTCAACACCTTGGTCTTGGACCTCCCAGCCTCCAGAACGATGAGAAGTACATGTCTGCAGTTTATGAGTCACCCAGTTTATGGTATTTTGTTTTAGTAGCCCAAAGAGATTAGGACAAAGCCTTAAGTAACCTACACTGATTTCTACAACCTTTCCTCCAAACAACCCTAAATAAAACTACTAAAAGTTTTATCAAGTACATACATAATTAGGGAAAATAGAGTATGTATCTTGCAGTCTTGGAACTATTGAAGTTGCACCTCAATTTGTACTATTATCAGATTAACTGGCCAATTTTTAAGAAGAAAAAATAATAGTAAAGCTTAAACAAGACGCTTTGTCTTCTCACCATCTGAATATTTAGTTAGATTGCTACTTATTCCTTATTCCCTCCTAGAACCTCCATTGAATTATCTGATGTCTTCCTCATATCATTCTTGTCAAGGCAGGAAGTAATTGAGTCTAATTATTAATTCATTTTGTTGTGGTCTTTTCCCTTATTGTGGTGCCTTATATTTTTTTCTCATTCAATTTTCATTTATCTTTGAATCTACCAATTATGTGATTATTGTATTATCTGATTTCATCGGAAATATTCTTTCTCTATCAGCATATAATCTTATCTCCTTTCATTTTTAATCTTTTTTTGCACGGCCCCACATCAAATATCTATAAACATTTTTAAGGCTTCTCCAGCAAGACATGCCCAAACAAACAAAATAAGAATTCTGATAATTTCTAGAAGTCTATATACTACACTACTCTCCAACTGTCTCTCTTCTGATTTTCTTCAAATTATATTAATACTTTGTAACTAAGTTTAATCTTTATATTCAGTGGATCCTAATTTGTATTTTCCTTTCTTTTCTCTTTGAAATTCATGGTCTAACTACCCCCACTATGGTACAGAAACTATTCTTAATAAATTGAAGCGGTAGAAGAAGAAAGGCATTGTGAAGTAATTGCTTACATTTATGGTTGGAGCTCTGAGAAACTGATAAATTTCCCATGATAATATACTTAAAAAGTGGTGAAGTCAGGATTTCTTAATAAAGAATTTCTCCATAGTCTATGTTAGTCCTGCTATAATATACTAAAGCAAAAGTTAATGGTCTTTTTTTCAGTCTTCATCCTCGTTGAAAATTCTGCACTATTTGATCCCGTTATATCCTTCATGATCCCTTTTCTGCCATTTGCTTCTATAAAGCATAATCATGGTTATCCTTTCTTCTTTAACTCCTTTTTTCTCATGATTCCTTCTTCTATGTCTCCGTCTTCCCTCAAATTTAATCTAATCGTTGAGATGATGTTCACCTATCTTGCCTTTTCTAGAACAGTGGCTGTCTTCAATCTATGGATCATGACTAATGGTTGCATAATGAAGTCAGTTTAATGGAATCAGATGAGAATTATTTTGATAAATCAGAATAGAACAGAGTGAATCTCATATAGCAAGCATTACTTTTGTTTCGAGAGACTTTTTTCATTATGTGTGGTAGTGTGGCAGGGGTGGGAGTGGGGGCGGGGATTTGTATTGGTTTAAGAGAAAATGTATTTCTTAACTATAAAGTCATGGTTAAAAGACTTTCAGAAACACCTCTCTTACTAGATTGTCTTCCTTGGCATTATTTTTGTGCTTTTTCATGATACGTTTTATTATACAATTTATTTTTATTATTTTCACAATACAATTTGTTTATATGTAATTCACATGCCATAAGACTCATTCACCTAAAGTAAACAATTCAGTTGGGTTTTATAGTATATTTATACAGCTGTATGACCATCTTCACAATCTAGAATTTAGAATATTTTAATCATCCCAAAAAGAAAAGCTCTACCTGTTAGCAGTCACTCACAGTTTTACTTCAAACTCCCAAACCTGCTGGGTGTGGTGGAGCATACCTGTAGTCCAGCTACTCAGGAAGCTTAGGCAGGAGGATTACTTGAGCTCAGGAATTTGAGAGGAGCCTGGGCAATATAGCAATACCTTGTCTCTGACAATGACATTAATAAAAATACTCCCAAGCCCTAGGCAACTTCTAATCTACTTTCTAACTCTATGCCTTTGACTATTTTGGACATTTCACATAAATAGAATAGTACAATGTAGTATTTTGTGTCTGGCTTCTTTTATTTGGCATAATGTTTTCAAGGTTAATACAAGTTATAACATATATCCGTACTTCAATCCTTTTTTTTAATTTTAATTTTTCTGTTGAGGTGAAAGTCAAATAGCATAAGATTAGTCAGCTTAAAATGTGCACTTATGTGGCACTTAGCACATTCACTATAATGTTCAACGACCACATATATCAAATTACAAAAGTATTTTTATCACCTACTTCTTTTTATTGCTGAGTGACATTACATTGTATGAATACACTACATTTTGTTTATCTATTCATTATTTGATGAATATTTGGATTGTTTTGAATTTTGGCTATGATGAATATTGCTACTATGAACATATTTGCACAAGTTTTGTTGGCAATGTTTTTTCATTCATGAACTTCATATATCATTTTTAATTCATATGATCATTATTTACATAACTGATTTGCATGCAAACTCTGTATTTAAGGGCTAGTTACTAAGCTTTTTGTATTGCCTTAAAAAATAAGTGAACTTATCTTTGCTATCTCCCCTGACTTTCACTTTTTCTGCTAGTAATACAGCCATCTCCATCCATTTTGATACCATCCTGTCCCTTCTGTCCACATCCTGATAATTAACAAAATTCATAGTAATTTCCTCAAATCTTTCAGGATATTAGTCTCTTTCTATTTTCATTACTAACATAATAAAATCCAAACTTTTATTCCATCTATCTGGGTGATTACAATTATCATCTTGTTATTCCTTCTACCATTGCCTCTTTCTAAATTGTCTCAAATTCATCTCACTTGTCTCAGGCATATTATTCTTCCTAATGTGCTTTTAGAACCAAATCAAGACTATTCTCAAAGATATCAATGCCTCATCTCTGAAACACCTCCCTATCTTTCATAGTCTATTATAATTTTGCACCATTACACTTACCACAAATGGACACTATGAATTTGTGGTTTATTTTCTGTCTCTCACAATCGGAAATTAAGCTCCGTGAGAGTAGAGGGAATTTTTTTTCCATTTATTTACTTCTGTGCCCCAGCTCTTTGCACTATATCAGGGAACTCAATAATTATTTGTGGAACCAAATCCAGTGTTCTCTTCAACATAATCTAGCACATATTCTCCCAGGTTCTTTGTATTATTTCTTGTCTTGTATCTGTAGCTATATTACAAAGTTATACTTCTTGTCATTTCTGAATAAATGCATGTTTTCTTACTTCTGTGTTTATTTCAGTTTAAGCCAAATGAAGAAGTGGGTAAGCATGGAAATAACCGAGGCTGGAGGCCTGTGGCTCAGGATTAATGGGGGATTGCTCAAATGGCCCTTTATCTTAGAACCTGTAATCAAGGTTATCTCAAAAGGTATTTGCAAATAGTAAAGATGGAGTAGGGGATGCAAGAGATGATCTTGGGGGAAAGACATAAAATCCAAAGATTTATATAGAAATGGAGACCGTAAACACAAGGTACATTTACAGACATCAGGTCTATTAAGGGGCTCAAAGGCCGGGTACAGTGGCTCATGCCCATAATCTCAGCACTTTGGGAGGCTGAGGCAGGAGGATCATTTGGGGCCAGGAGTTTCAGACTAGCCTGTGCAACATGAGAAGACCCTGTCTCAACAAAATAATAAAATAAAATAAAATAAAATTAGCTTACTATGGTGACACCCACCTTTAGTCCCAGCTACTCAGGAGGCTGAGACGAGAGGATCGCTTAGGCCCAGGAGTTCAAGGCTGCAGTGAGCTATGATTGCACCATGGCACTCCAGCCTGGGTGACAGAGACCCTGTCTCAAAAAATAAAACATAAAAAGTCTCAGACCTAAGGAACCTGGAGAGTTTGGGCTGCGTGGAGGCAAATAGTTATTTTATTAGATAGCTGTATGTACTTAAGACCCCCAGATGGCCCTCTGTGCCTGCGTTCATACCATTGCTTCTACTGGGAATGATTTTCTATATTTCTCATATATTCACTTGAAACCCTAGTAGCATCAAAACGTACTAGAAATAGAACATTGACTAATCATTTACTATGTGCCTAGCACTGTGCTTGATAATTGATTTAATTCCAATGAGAGAAATTCAAGTTATTATCCTCATTTACTATTTACTACTTTTAAAGTTTGAGAAATTTGGTCATGAATAAATAGCTTTTGGACAAGAATCACAGCATTCATATTCATTACATTCATATTCATCTCCCAGAGAATAAAGCCTCTTTCTTGGCATGTAATAAAACTCAACAGCTGTTTGTTGAATGAATGGTTGAGCAGATAGATAAATAAATTGTATTAACTTACAAATAATAAGAGATTCACATTATATGATTTTTCCCAAATGAACTGTTTGTATGTTTTTGAAGATTTTAATAATATTTGTTAGAGAGTTTTTGAAAGTTCTTTTGGCTTTTTATAAATCGTTTTTCTTGGCAATACTTGCTGTAATAGATTTATGTTAGGTAAACAAGCCCATAAACCATACAAAACACTATAATCATGCAATTCATCATTTCTTTAAAAGTGCAAATATTATCCCAGTGGGTTTGTAGTTCCTCTATGGAAACTGATCAAGGGACCCCAAGTACTGAAGAAACTTTAACTTTTAGCAAATACTTTGTGTGCAGTTATTCTTCCTTGAGTCATTTTGTGCTTTAGTGAAAACCACAATTCACTCAACTTCTCATGGTCTTCTATTTTGTTCTGTGTACCAGTTTATAGCATAGTCTCTTACTAGACTTATTTAAAACTCTTAGTGTACCCAGATATCATGACATGAGAAAGGAAACACAATATTAAATGTGTATGAATTTTAAAGTAATTTATGAGATAGTATGAATTATCTAACTGACTACAGATAAAGCTATTTTTAAATATATATTTTAACAAATACATTTCCCAATCCTTAGAAATTTTAAACCATGGCCTCTGTGACTGGTGGGATTTATTGCAATGTGGTATCTCAAAATACTATAAATTAAATAATATACCAGCAAGTTGTGATTAATTAAATTTTCACTTAGTTGTGTCACAATTTTTTGACCCATAAATGGTAGTGTGTTAATTTGTGTCATGCAAAATTAAGCACTTTGGAACTTTGTAATTATTTCAAATGTAAAAGTTCCATGATGTCTTCAAGGCTCCATCCTGTGATCTGACCTCATCTATGAGACCACCCAAATAAAGAACTGCTTTCAGCATTTTGAGTTCCCAAGGATCTTTATGTAAATGATCATCTTTTGCCAGAAATTCAGATATTTTACATGCCAAACTCTTAGGGCACTTGTAAAATGAGATTTATGGGTCATCTGAGCCAAATCTTAGGACCTCCATAACAGTTACTTATTAGCACAGAAAGCTAGGGATGTAAAAGCATTTATTCAATAAAAATTCAACACCAACAGTGTGCTAAGCATAGTGTAAGGTATTGCTATCCAGCAGGATATTCTGTCATATTTGAAAGAATAACCCCATTAAATATAATGTGTATGTTGCTTATATTGGCCCTAATATTATATAATTTTGAATATTCTGGAAAGTTTCATGTTTTTCCTTTTTTCCAAATTAGAATTATGAAGTCGCCAAAATGAATTCATGTTATCATCATTATAGTATACAGATTTTAAATATATCTGCATTCATCTTAGCCATGGCTCCCTATAGAGAAAATGTTCATTTTCATTTTCCATCTTTCAAATGCTTAAACTTATTTCATAAATGCTAAATAGACATTTAATGCACATTGAATCAGTGAATGATTGTGGGAACATATATCTAATTTCTAATTCTTCCCCCTCTCCATTATTCCCTTCAGGTAATCCCACTCTGTTCCTAATGTGATGTAACAGTTTTTTTTTCTACATTGATATTCAAGTAATATTAAATTATTTTTTAGCAAAATAGAAATCCATTAATTCATATTTGCCATCAATTTGTCAACTAGAATATCTTCTTTTGTGTGTCTTTGGAGCATCCTTGGACAAGAAGGTCGTTCAATTAAAACTGATAAATATAAAGAATGAAATGAAAAATACTTCTTATTGACCTACATTCAACAAATAAGGCTACTAAATTGTGTTCACTGTGCTACAGGCTTGAACATATGTAACAATCAGAGAAAGCATAGTGACTGTGAAATACTGGACATTATTCACATTTTATTATGGAATGGTATTTGACTTTAACAACCACTAACCTTCCTTTCTTGAAAGCTCAAGCAGCAGAAAAGCAATACAAAACTTTGACCATATAAGTGTATAGACAATAAAAGTGAAGAATGTTAAAAAATACATTCATAGTGTATTCTTAAAATTGTTTGATTAAAGGGAAATACTTTCATTCTCAAACCAAAAGGCCTTTGTCACTCAACCTGTTTTATAACTAGGGCATTTACCCCTATCCAGTCACCATGAAAGTCTGCTTCAACTCAAACTAAGAGAAAGAGTGCAACTCCATCAGGCCTAAACTAAACCATCAGCATTACTAGACAGATAATTAAAAATGCACATTTTTCATAAAGCAGCCATATGTGCATCTGTGTATATTTGTGTGTGTGCTTTTTTAACATCTTGCATATATTGAGAAATCCAGCATAAATAAATAGAATAATTGCAATAAGGTATGTGGATGTAACTATCATTCATAAAAATATATCAATTTATCACTTTAGAACCTTACTAATTAAGTAGAAATGTTAATTTTGAAATAGTAAAATGTTGGCAAAATGCCTTCTGAACTTACAGTCTAAATACAGTGAGCAAGGTAATTGAAAAAATATTTTATTACAAATATTAATGACAGAATCTTATTTAGAGGGTAGAAAAATATCAACAATAATCAACGTCAAACAAGAATCTTGGAGATACTAGAGCACAACCAAGTTGTCAGTAAATATGAAAATAGATGATCAGAATGATATAATTAAAGTTAAACTCAATGAATCAATATGGTTTGACAGGAAGATGGGTTGACATACAAAACAATTTTGAATTAATATATTTCTAATGATGGATGTATCTCTTGAAGCTAGGGTACATTTCTAGGCATTGAAAGGAGTCTTTCATTAAAAACAATGTTCATTTCACTTTGTAATCCTGAAATGATAATTTTAGGATTTACTGTTTTTGCTCATGTAAATTTTTTAGAAATAGAGAAATTGGCTAATGTATATGAGAAAATTTTAGTATGTTATTTATTATTAATATTAGAAGGCTTATATATTATTATTAATGTTTGCAAGCATCATTTTGCAGCTGCTTTCTCAGGAATATTATCTTTTACACCAATCGAATTAAAGAACTAAAAATCTCTTTAAAAATGTCAGTTGATTTTTTTCTTAACCACTTGTATTTGAATATTCTTGCAACGTGATGTGGTTTGATTGAAGCGGAAAAAGGAATGCAGTTTATCCCCTCATTTATTCTTTTTTGGTTTGAATCACAGAAAGCCATTTGAGAATTTAATCATCCTTTCTACTTTCTCCTTCAATAACTTATTGATTCAAGTAAATGTCTGTTTTTAATAATATGTTTTCAGCTTCCTCTAATAAGAGTTTTAGCAAGACTTAATGAAATAACTTATTTTGAATAACATAGAGAACAGACGCTTTATGAGATTTTAAATTTGTGTTCTAGTAATTTTAAAAATACTCTTGTTTAAAATCATTTTGGATACCCCCACTTTCTTGGGAGAACCATAGACAGATATGGAGACAGGTGACCTATGGATGAAACTGTGGTATGTTGTCTCATGGTATTATATTTTGTTTTGTTTTTTATTATAGTTCTTGTGGACATTTTGGGGTTATTTACATGTTATGTATTTATTCATTTTTAATGTTTATCTCCTGCCAACATCTACTTTGTAAATTTCATAAACTGATGAAACAATGTTTTATTGACCACTGAATACTCACCACCTCAAATGCTGCTCAATTTTTATTTGTTGGACAAATTAATGAAGTTAATCACTGAGGTGAAGGGTTGATATTGATCAGTCAGGAATATCAGAATATGTATTTCTCAACCACCATTTTGAAAATTCATTTTTCTTTCACAACTTGTGTTTAATTATATGTTTAATGAATTGAGGAAACATATGTGTAGAAATCCAGAACCTTTATTTTAATCTAGTCTAGAAACTAGCTGTGTGGCCCTGAAAAATGTATTTTATAAAGACTTTCTATTGATATTTTTGTAGGAGGGAAAATGTGTTTTATTAACCCCAATGGTATATTTTGTGGTTGAGCTGAACAAATATAATAGAGTGCTTTACGTGCCCTGTGTCATTTCATGACAGTATTCCAATATATAATCCTTGGTAAAGCCTTTTCACCTGTTTCCTGTGATTTCTTTATGTGGTTTTTGAAGTCAATTCATACAGCTTTAGAAAGTTAAGTGTGTGAGCTGGTTTTTATCCTTTCAGAATATTATTGTTGTTGTTATTCCCCTTAGACCATAAAAACTTGTTCATTCAGAATATTTCTGATGGTTTTGCTGCAAAGCTTGGGAGAGGTGACAGTTTCTTTCTAAACCAGCTACATATTTCATTTTCACTCAAAAGGTCTTCACTAGTGTCCAGCATTATCCAGCATATGATGTGGGGCTTTTCCTTGGTTTTGAGGGTATATTTTGCCTAGAATTGATGGTTACATTTTGGCTAGTCTATCACATCCTGATTATTTTTGTGCTTCGGGAAGAAAAGTGTCATTAGAATTTATGAACAAACAAACTGGCTACTCTTCCTGTCCCACATTTCTAGCATTTGGCAATGATCTGGGCTTTCACAGGTTTAGAGACTTGGTTGGTTAATGCATTCCTTATTTACCAATATGACAAGTAGAGATTCACTGTCTTAAGAGTGGGAATTTACATTTAGCATCTAGTGTGCAGTCAACTTCTTAATAAAAATATATTTGGAAACATTGTTAATGAAAGTTTCACTGGAAATATAATAAAGAATAAGCATTTGATTTTTGTAAGCAGCATAGTCAATTTGCAGACTTACTCCTAACAAATATACTCTAGTGGAATACATATCAACTTCTAGTTGCTACAAACATGCAATCTGAAACTTCAGTTAGAAAACATAACAATGTGAAAATACAAATTTGGTCAGACTGTTTACGGTTAGGTTTATTGTTCTAATCTCAGGTGGATTAGCTAGACAGCAATAGTCCAATTCTGAATGGGTGAATAAAGGGGAATATTTTCCATTCCAAAGCCATTGTAAAGCTTGTGGATAATGGATGTATAAACATTGTTGTACATGTTTTTCAATGTTGAAGGTATTACCAAAGAAGTTATTACAAGGTCTCTGTTGTGGAAGATTTATGCTTCAGAATTAGAAAGAAAAGCCTTAGTATTACTTTCCCTAGGGACAAAACAAAAATTATATGCCACTGAAAACTCTTTGTCCTTTCCAGTGAATAATTGTGTGTGTGTGTGAGAGAGAGAGAGAGTGTGTGTGTGTGTGTGCATGTGTGTGTTAGGGAAATTGGGGGGGGATGAGGGAGGGAAGGGAAGAATGTGAATAGATTGTGCATTTCTCAAAAGCTTGTATAGTGCAGTGAGGCATTTGTTTGTTGCTTAATAACTCCTTTCCTTCAAAATTAAAATTTTGTATCGTGTTAACTGTGACCTCTGTTTATTCAAAACTTTTTTTATTCTTCACTAAGTTTCTTCAGTTAAAATCTGCATGATTACAAATTTTCTTGGCTCCACCATAAGAATAACATAAAATTTGTAATTGTTGATTTGCAATAAAGAAGATTGATGTTTATATGCTGCTATGAAAGTATACTGAGGCCAGATGAGGTGGCTTGCCCCTGTTATCTTAGCACTTTGGGAGGCAGAGGTGGGAAAATTGCTTCAGGCCAGGAGTTCGAGACCAGCTGGGCAACATAGTGAGATACTGTCTCTACAAAAAATTTAAAAAAATTAGCCAGGCATGGTGGCGCATGCCTGTAGTTCCAGCTACTAAGGAGGCTGGGGTGGGAGGATCACTTGAGACCAGGAGTTCGAGGTTGTAGTGAAATATGATCATGCCACTGCCCTTCAGCCTGGGTGACAGAGTGGCAGCTTGTCTCTTAAAAAAAAAAGAAAAAAAAATGTAATGACCAAATTTGACAATGAATGTCACATTTTAAAATGGAAGTAATGATTTTCTATTTTACTACAGTACATTTTTATACAAAGGTTCATATTAACTTTTATAGTATAATATTAGAGTTAGTAAAGAATTCTTAAAATTATATTATGTTTTGTGCTGTTAAGAAAAAAAGTTCCTGCCAAGCACAATAAATTGAATAGAATGTTTAACTTACATTTCATATTCAGGAATTAGATTTCACTTCACTAATGAAATGGGAAACCATAAAGATTATACAACTGATTATTGGTGTGACATTCTTGTATTGCCTTACACATTTCCTAAAAGAAGTTCCCTTTCCTGTTTTCTCTGTGTGTGACACCCAAGGAGAGTTATTGCATCTTATCTCTGTGACTTTCTAGTTCATGCCTTCTATTCTTCCTATCTTTGTCTAAGCCACGGTTTGGTAAATGGGGATGATAATTTTTCTAAACTGTTATCATTGGGAATTTGAAATAAAGTGATACTTTTAAAGCACGAGTACAGGAAAAACATTTGATAAATTTTAGCGATTACCATTGTCATATTGCCCTAAGTAGCTCATTCCAGCATCTTCCTCATTAATAACCACACTCTCTTTCCTTTAACCCTAATCTGTTTAAATAATCTATTGGCTAATAATTTTTAAGATTAATTTGATAAATCTCTTTATTATGTCATTGTATTATATCATAATCTTCTATTGCTTTAACTAGTTTGAACTATATTCTGTGTCTAATTTTAAGGCTTTCTCTGATTTTACTACTGTTCACTTCTGTTCCTACCCCCCTTGTAAATACACCTTTCATTGCTCAGATTTTTTGCCTGAAGTATTTTACTATCCCCTCTCCAATATCCGTACATATTGTTTCATCTTTAAAGACCAACTCAAATCTTCTTCACTCAAGAAATCTTTTTTAAGCACACTAGCACATGTTTATTTGATTTCTGTGAAATTCTTACTTTTTATCTGTTCCACATCATTCTGCTTTATAACGTTTTAAGCTTTGCATAGGCATGTATTCAATCTTTCTCCAACTACAAGCTTCTAGAGTCCCATGGAGACAGAAAGATTCTTAGTATCCATCTTCTGGGTCATCAGCCTATCTCTTCTCTCCTGCTCTGAACTTTCCCCCTTCTGGTCTTGTTAATCATGAGTAACATCCCTTGCCTTTGGGAGCTTGTTCACATACATGAAGTTTTATCATTTCCTTGATTTCATGTGTTAACTCTGAAGCTTCTGCTAGACTCTTGGAACTCCATCCCATATAGGACCACTCCCAGGCCTGAGATAATACCTAATGTGAAGGGAGACTTTAGATGACACCCATGTCTTATGTGTAATAACTCCCAGCATCCACGTTGTAAGGGATCGATATGCATTTAGAATTAAATTGGCATATTTTAAAAAATTTCTTTTGAACTAAATAATTATTTTTAGTGGGTTCCTGTTTATCTTGAAATTACAGTTCTTACTCTTAAGAACATGTTAAACAGCCAGTTTGGAATTTTTGACATTTAGAAGATTGGGAAAATTGTGATATGTGAAATTTGACAAAGTTTTAGAAATGTTATTCCTCGTGAACTGGAAGACAATGTGGAAAGTGATTTTTATTAAATGTTGAAATGCTATAGTAAGTAGATATGAAATGCATTTATTCAAACACTTACTGCTTTTTTAGGCAATCCTCAGGTAGACGATTTCATTTGAAGGTCACAGCTTTGTGTATGTGTCCTCAAAAAGGATGAGGTTCATGATGAAGCTCCATAAGTCAAAAGAATAGCTGCTTAATTGTTTGATGAGGTACCACTCATTAGAACTTTTTTTCTGTAAGTTCAGAAATTGTATATTAAAACGTCTGAATTTCATGCTTTTCTTTTGACCTCAGAACATAGTTGTCTTTGGTTATTCTTTCAGGGTGTCAGTTTTAATTATCACTTTGTTACACTTAGTTAAATGTTAAAATGCCATTTCAATTATATGTATTCTTTTTTGAAATAGAATTGTTAGAATTTAGTGTATTAGAAGCTTACTGATAGCATATGTTCTTTTAAAGAAAGTAGATGATGGGTTATTTCTTTTGGTTACCAGTGTTGTTTTTGCTGCCAAGTGTTTTGGATTAGATTTTCAGAGCACATTTCTTAAAACTTAGATAAATGTGTTGGCATGTAAAATGACACAGAGAAAATACATGTATTTAAGAAAATTATGTCAAAAGCTCTGCTGAAACTTAAAATTGATAATATTTACTTTTTGGCAGCATTTAAGTAATGAAATGTTTTTCAAAGGCATTGCCAATAAGTAGAATCATGTCCACTTTCAGATATGTAAGTGTTCATATCTATAATTAAGAAACTCTTTTAGAATCATTAGCCTTGACGTGCAAATAGTTTAATTAACTTCTTCCTCAGAGGAATCAAATCTGTTTCATTTTTATTTTTTAATTTTCAAAAGAGCGCTTTTTTTCGTATGATCAGTGAGATGCAGGGGGAAAAAATCGTTTTTAGCACCTATTAGTAATTCAGCACTGTTTCTATAAAAAACTAATAGCCTAAATGCTGTTTAAGCAAACGGATGGTAATACTAGACTATTTGTATGATCATTCCTAATATTTTTCTTTCATTTATTTGGTAATTTTTCAATATCTGTCTAACAGTTTCAGTGTCAATTCTTTAAACATTCTTTCAGGCTTGGTTCTGGGCTGTATTGTATAGCCAAAAACTCGGTGGCTTAAAACAATAAACATTTATTATCTTACACAGTTTCTGTAGGTTAGGAGTCCAGGAGTAGTTTAATTAGTTGGGTATATCCCCCGGGTTTCTCATAGGGTTGCAGTTGCCTGAAGGAAGGCTTTCTGGTGGATGGAAGATCAGCCTCCAAGGTGCCTCTCTCATGTGTGTCCGAAGTTCATCCTGGGTGCCTCAGTTCTTTGCTCCCTGGAGCTCTCCATGGGACTGCTTGAGTGCTCTCAAGATATGACAGTTGGCTTTGCACAAAACGAGGGACTGAAGGGAGGCTGAAGTGGCAGTGTGTTTTTAATGAACTACTCTCTGAAATCACATACTCATTTATACCACACTAAGTCCTTTAGAAGCGAGTCACTCAGTACATCCACATTCAAGAGGAAAGGGAAGAATACTGGAAGGGTATCAAAGAACTGTGAACACATTTTAAAACTGCCACATGTGTTGATGGCTGTTGTGAAAGTTCTGTTCTTGTCTTCTTAGTTTAAAGAATTTAAACAAGAGACACACAGCAATGGAGATGCAGCATGGAGCAATTTATAGCAAAGAAGAAAGAATATTTTGAAAGTTAGGTGCAGAATAGACAGTACACCCTGAGAGATGATTCAGAGAGGGCTGCTCATAAGGATGAGACAGCCACTATTACTGGGAAAACTCCCTTTATGGGATTCATCTTACATGATTATTCATGAGAGGGTGGGAAGAGCTGTTACTAGTAAGCATGTTCTGGGTGGTCCTCTGGGTGCACATGCACGGTAGCTGTACATGCTTGTTCATATATTACGTGTCACATTAGCATCTTAAATCTCCATCTAGGGGTGTGTTTTTCACTATTATAATCAGCAAAGAGTAATTTTGAGAACAGGTAAAATCAAAATGCACATGCCCTCCATGGGACAATTCCCTCCTAGAGATAGCTCTTTTTGAATGAACTTGACTACAATGTGAATGCTGAAAGAATTGCTCCTAAAGGGCCATAGTTGCTGTGTCTCCAGGACATGGTCGCTTCCTTGATTACCTATCCTGACTCAAATGGACCTCTTTAAATATCTCCCTCCCTAGGTTATCTTGTCTACTTCTGTGATTTTTAAGCACTACCTTTTCACTCTCAAATTGATGAAGATCACTCTTCTGATTCATAGACTTGTATATTTAACTTCCTACCAAATTTTGCTCATGACACAAAAATCTAACCATTTGCTTATGTCAGAAACCTGGTAGCAATTCTTGTCACTCTCTCCCTTACCTTCCATGTTCAGTCAGTCATCAAATCATATAACTTTTTGTTCCTAAACGTTGATCAAATACATTCTTTGTCATTACCCATTTAAAACAACCATCTTTTCTTATCTTTATTACTACAAAATAGCCTTCTAATTTGCATTTCTTATTGATTCTTTTGTAAAAATTCTTTGATAGATTTCCTGTTGTTTTATTTTTAATACACAGGATTTGGAGTAAATGAAATATGAAGGGAAGGAAATAGAAAATAAATATAAATATAAATATAAGCCATTTTGCTGATGCTTTTATAATTGTAGAAAACAGACAAATAGGGCAGTCTGAAGATTTTCATCTCTGCTATATGGAGATTAGGCTGTAGCTCTTATTCTTTTTTTCTTTTAATTTAATTTAATTTTATTTTAAGTTCTGGGATACATGTGCAGGACATGCAGGTTTATTACATAGGTAAATGGTGCCATAGTGGTTTGCTGCACCTATCAACCCATCACCTAGGTATTAAGCCGTGAATGCTTTAGCTATTTATCCTGGTGCTCTCCCTCCCCCCGCCCCTGCCCCCAGGCCCCAGTATGTGTTGTTCCCCTCCCTGTCTCCATGTGTTCTCATTGTTCAGCTCCCACTTATAAGTGAAAACATGCAGTGTTTGGTTTTCTGTTCCTGCGTTAGTTTGCTGAGGATAATGCTTTCGAGCTCCATTCATGTACTTGCAAAGGACATGATCTCATTCCTTTTTATGATTGCATAGTATTCCGTGGTGTATATGTACCATATTTTCTTTAACCAGTCTACCATTAATGTGTAGCCCTCATTTTTGACTGGATCACTAAATATATAGAGCAATGCATGAAAAACAAAAACAGATTTGACTAGGACATTGAAGACTTGGCCCAGGGAGAGACAGAGAAATGCTTGATTCATCTATCATGTAATTATTTACGTTCCCTTCCCCAAGTGCAGTGGCAGGTGATTTAGTCCATACAGTCAAAATCTTCCTTGAATAGATATGGAATGCCCTTCTCTGTATCTCTGGCATGACTAAGGAGCAACTTCTTCAAGTCGTCAGTGACCACTGATATTCCAACTTCTTTGTTCATCCCTCTTCTCTTACTCTATAGACACTCATTTAGCTGCTTTATATATTAACATGGTTTTAGCCTATATTCTACTCCTGAATTCTAGACTCATGAATCCAACTGATTATTAACCATTTGCAGGTATCCTGACACCTTAATTTTAACATATTTCAACTGAATTAATTGTATTGTTGTAACCTCAACCAATTAATTGGCTACTTGCCTCTTAGACTATGTTTAGTCTTTTACTTATTGATATGTTTTGTCCCATAATTGCGTGTCTGAAGTAATATTCCCTTCTATGAAAGCCCCTTGTTAATAGCCTAGGGTTACCTTGGCAAGTCTCTGACCCCAGTCCTTGGAGACCAAGAGGAATCACCTGACTCTTGATTGGTCACCTACTTCTAGCCTCCTGACTTCCCATCCCTAGTCTGGTATCTTTAGTTACCATCACACACAAGTTCATCAAGCCCTTATAGCATATCGAGTCAAAAAGCACCAAATAGGCTTATCAGTAGGGGAAAGAGCCCAAGGAGAAGGAAACAGAAAAACAAGAGGTTTCAATAATGAAGTGGCCAAAATTTCAGAAAAGAAGTAAAAAATAGGATTAATTTCTGCGGAAAACAAGTGAGCAAGAATAGGGAGCTATTTCTTTTATTATTTGATATTTATTTTTTAGGTGCTTTCCTCAACAGTTAATACGTGATCAAAAGCACTTTTCACTAGCTGTATGTCTGATATGAATTTTGGAAACTTTCTGAGGTTCTGGCATCTTTATCAGAGAAGTTTAATTAGTTCATGTCCCTTTAGTCAGTCCTATGGTCAGTGAGTAGTTCCAAGGTGTGGCATCCTAGCAGAAGGTTTCCAGATTTCACATCTAAAACTTTTCCAATTTATTCAGCAGATATCTATTACACACCTAACAGATGACACTGTATTCTTTGATATAACAGATTACCTCATGGAATAAAAGTGGGAAGGAGCATGAGAAGGTATGTATATGCCTTCTTTGCTCCAAATTATTACGTTATCAGTCACTCCACAAGGCCCAGTGCAGTGTTAACCTGGCACAACATGCAGTAGACTATTTGACTCATTACTCTGCATTTGAATTGTTGGCATTTTCCATGTTTTAGTGTTTTCCTCTTCTAACCAAGTCTTTCCATTAGTAGCGTGATAACTGAATGGCAAAAAACTTTTCTTAACAAAAATTATTTTTTTTTCCTTTGGAGTTTGGTTGCTATTGAAACAGTTAGTAACATAATTAAAAGTAATTTAAATAGCTAATTAGATAATGTTATAGAGTAATTTCCAGCCATACATTCCCATTAGCAAATTCCCTTAAACAAAGCATCCATTGTTTATGGAGTGCAATTTGTCACTGGGTTACTGATGATATAAATGCAATTATACATTCAATGGAAGAAAGCATACACAAACTCTGGTACTCCATAAAAATTGCCATATCCATAACTCTTGAATCATTCTTACAAGTCCAAAAGATACATGGAAAATTTGGACCTCGACATTTTAACTGACTTTGCAACTGTCTGGTGTCTGGTACTAAATCATATTTTTAACAGTGAAGACCCAGATTAAAGCTATGTCAACGTTTTGACAAAACTGACCCATGAGTTTAATAAACCAAATTCCCCACTTAGTGAAACAATGCTTTTTGCTTATTTGTTGTTTTTTTGTTACATTAACCTTTTTTTAAAAAACTTAGCTGACTGGTTTAGTCAACATAGTATAGCTAGATGAATTCAATGTTTGGAAGCAGTTTCAATGTGATTTTTTATAAAATGGTTATAAAAGTTAAGAAACAATTTGTCTCTTAATAAATGTATAAAAGTTTACTCTAAAACATTCTGGGAATTCTGATATTAAGTACCTTTTGTGAAAACAAAAACACTTCTATGATTCTATTTAAACTGACCAAAGTCCTTTTTTTAATTCAATGATTCTATTATATAAGACTTTAAATACACTAATGAAAATGTCTATATCCATGAAAATAGCATCTCAGTATTGAAAAGGACTTCAGATTTAAATAAGCATCCAATTTCTGAGTGATAAACAAAGAATTTTATTTTAGGGACAATAGAAATGCACATATCACAAATTCAGTGTCTGTTGTGAGAGTACCTTGCTAAGTGTTGACACAAGAACAAACTTTAAAAGTAACATTATAACCAACCTTTAATTGGGCTAACTCTCTTCAATCAATGCTGTGGATGTGCTAGATTCTTCTAAGGGTGTGTGTGTATGTGTGTGTGAGCACAAAAAAGAAAGAGAGAGAGAGAGAGGGAAATAAAATGTTGAACACCAACCAGAATGGAATTAACTGTGCAGTGCAGCGTGAGTAACTTCAAGTGACCTGTTAACCTGTTAAGAAGTTTTGCCTAGGGTCTATGGTACAGTCCTACTTTTTCAAAAATATCATACAAATGAGGTAAAAACCCACATCACTCTCAACTTTTAAATTATAGGTATGTTTCATAAACCAAATCAATATTTCAAGTGAAAATATTTATAGTTATATGTTTTCTCTTTCTTTGCCCCTCCATTTTTCACCTCCCTGCCTCTCTCCTCCCTTCTTTTCACATTTCATGCTTCGTAAAAAAACCACAAGAAGAGAAGCACATATTTATTTAAATACATGTCTTTTGTGCATGTGCACATTAGTGAGTTAATCAACTATAAATGCAAATTTAAGCTATCATGTATGTTTCTCTATAACTGATTCTCTTAATGTGGAAATCAACTTATTTGACAGTTAGTAAACACTTCATTTAAAATTTACATTACATGCTTATAAAAGAAGATTTGTTGAGTTATCATAACTTAACATTTGACTCTTCCAATAATGTAGTGATTATGTTCACAATCTTGGAGAGGGAAACTGTTAAACTTGACAGGAAAAGGCAGACCTTTTTCTGTATAAAAATTAAATATATATGTCCAGCAAACATCTAAAATTAAACATCAAGCTAGAAAAAGTGTATTTCTCATAAAGGACAAATGTTTATTTTTCTTACACAAAAAACTTTTATAACAGCAAATGTAAGCAAGCCATTCACAAAAACAATAAAAAAGGTCAATAAACATATGAAAATATATTCCACAGTACAAGTAAAGTAGTACAAGTTAAAGATATTATACCATTCTTTATCAAATTGACAAAGCTTAAAGGTATTGATAATATTTAGTTTTGAAAAAGCAAGTATTGTTGGTAGAAAGTATACATTTTCAAGTTTATTTGAAATCTATTGATATTTGCCAAATTTGAAATGTATTGTCCTCTTGATTCATCAATTTCATTTTTTAGAAATGTACCTTAAAATGTATTTGTATAATTAGGTTTTCTCAAATATATTACAGCCAAGGTGTGCAGATAGGTTTAGGCTTCCTTGCAGTATTATGACAGAAAAACACCAAGACCTTTCAAAATGTCCATGAACATAGGCCCAGTTAAATAATTTATATATTTATGAGATATAGCCATTAAAAATGAAGGAAACAATATCCAGATATGGAAAGATTTCCATCATATATCATTACATTTATAAATAAAATAATACAAAATATCAAACAATATGTATAGTGTGATACTACCTGAGTAAAATTTTCAGAGTAAAATGAAAAGAGGATCGGGAGAACACACACATGTCTGTTTCTGTGGAGAAAATTCTAATTGGGAGGTCTCCACATGGGTAACTAATTACCTGTTGACATTGGGGAAGAGTATGGGGAGGAGCTAAAGGAAAATATAACTTTTCCTCCAAACGAATCTCTATTGTCTTAAATAAATAGCAAGCATTAGTTCTACAGTGAGCTCATAAAGTATTGCCTAAAACAATGGACGTATGTTGTAAAATTGAAATAGGTTACTTAAATAAGTATATTTAAAGTCAACAGTAGTGCAATTTTTCAATGATGATTTCGTCATTAAAAAGAGAGAAGAAAGGAACACTTGCAAGGTTTATTTGAATATCTGACTGTATAAACTGGATGATATTTCTATCTAGTTTTAATCTGACACACCAGGCCAAGAGTTTAATAGAAAATTGACAGTGCTTTTTTCCATTTATAAAAAAAAAAGTGTGATAAAGATTTTAAGAAATAACTGTTTTTGTTAGATTAGAAGAAAAATATTTATAAAGTTACTGAAGAGAAAAATGTTATAGTTTAATTAAAATTACAAATCTTAACTGCTTTATATCTTCGTATTGATTTACCCCAAACATTGGAAAAGCAAACACATGTAATTTTCCGTTGTATGTAGTAATGATGGCATTTCTTTTCTTCCTCTTCCTTTTGGCAGCTTTCAGCCGTGCCCCAATTCCAATGGCTGTGGTCCGCAGAGAGCTATCCTGTGAGAGCTATCCTATAGAGCTTCGCTGTCCAGGAACAGACGTCATCATGATAGAAAGTGCCAACTATGGCAGGACTGATGACAAAATTTGTGACTCTGACCCTGCTCAGATGGAGAATATCCGATGTTATCTGCCAGATGCCTATAAGATTATGTCTCAAAGGTATGATACTTCTAATATTCCTTTCTTTGTGCACAATATAAACCTTCAACATCCATCTGTGTTACATGTTAAACATAAGAACATAAACAGTGTTATGTATTTTAGGATACTTCGAAATAGTTTTTCCATATCTGACTATTCCCTATATCACCAAAATGCTAATTGCAAATAGCATTTGGAAAGTATTACAATTTATTGGATTATCTATTACATTTCAGGGTCTGCATGACATTGCATGCTGTTATTTTGATAGTGTTCTTTAGAACTGAGTTCATTACATGAGAGAATAAATGTATTTTTCACAATTTGCAAAAATAGGATTTTCTCCAAATATGGCAGAAAAATTATTTTACTGCTAACAATAACTTTCTAACAATGTAGGGAAAAAAAGAAGTAAAAATTAATAGGTAATTTTATAATCATTAATCAAAATGTAGTAAGAGTATTGATTAAGGATTAGTTGGCCTTGGAAAATAATTTTTAAAGTATTCTTTTGCTATTCAGCATATGAAATTAATGTAAATATTTGAGCAATCTAAATATGGCCATATTAACATCATATAAATTAATGTATCATATAATATCAGTGGGTAAGAAAAATATTTTTTATTCTAAAGAGACTGGTCAGTAGGAATGCATATTATATAAGGTTTAAATTATGTTAAAATGTCTTGATAAGTTAGCTAAATATTACACATCTCTTAGATATTTGTTCACTATTGCTATGCTTTCTCAGAAATCAGAGATAAAGTCATTCCTTTATTATAAGCCTACAGCTATTCAGTTATTTCTTTTCCTTCTATTATTTAAGGACTTTTTTAAATATAGGGAAAACTATATTTTAGATACAACTAAACAAATTGAAGTCTAAAGACAAAAACAGTAGATATCAAGGATTCTCTCTTTTGTACTTAAGAAAGCCTTCCTTATTTTTCACCTTTTGTCTTCTTCATATTCAAAATTTTGATAAGTGTTTTTGTGTGTAATTAATACATTCATAGTCAATATGTTATTTGTATAAATTAATGTTATATAAATTATTAATACAAATTATAATATGTCAGGCTTTTGATGATTAAAGCACTGATGTGTACTTGAAGGATAATGAAATATGGGCAAATCTGAGGGCTTTTGTCTATTACTAAAATGATGGCTCATGCTAAGGTGAGCATTAATAAGAAATAAGATATTAAAATTAAGGATTTCGTTTGATAAAAGTCTGGTTGCATCTTGTTGCTCTCGTGTGTCTCTATCATCGTTACATAGTTGACATACCTCCAACTATACTAAATGCTATGCCTGAAAGAGTTCTGATTATTTCATTGTGTGTAGGTATTGTAATGGTGTTTCAGGAGTGGTTTTCTATGAGTAGTATGCAATGGGCACTATGACTAAACTGATATTTTTATTTGTTTTAGTTAACCAAACATAAGATTCTGTAGAATCCATTTGGAATGTGAGTTGAGAAGGAAATTCTGCCTTTCTCTGATTCATTTTTCACTTAAAATGTAATAGAAGCATTAGCTCTTTCATCTCTATATGATTTTCACTGAAATTGTTTTAATCCTTTCATTGATATTATTAACGGCTCCAAAAATAAGCCTTTAATCTTATAATTATTTCAAAAAAGTAGTTATAATGGATCCTTTGGAGCCACTGAACTATATGGGATGCGTACACTAAGTGACAAATGTGTAGAGTAAAAATACTTTAAGCACCATTAGTAAATCATTTGTGTAAGCCCTCCTGGTGGTTTCACAAATATGAGTTGTCAGTTAGCTGAAATAACTGTGGTTAATTCTCCATGGAAGCAAGTTCTTCACTTGCCTTTTAACTGTTAAATGTACTAGATTTAGACTTGTCCAAAGTAAATGTTTTTGACTATCTGAGAAAAGAAATCAGGTTTTATTTTGTAAGCTCCCCAAGAGACGCGATGGTCATGGCCATTTAAGCTGCTTTATAACGAACTTAGTTACACTATTATGCCAACCACGGCATGTTAAATAGTGCTAATAATTACTACTTATGATATGGACATCATACTAACAGTACAAACAGTTTAAATAGATTAAAGCATTTAAACTGAAATCATAATGGAAAACATGTTTTTTTAAAAGGTATCTTAATCCTTTTCTTTTGCTTAAACTTCTAGAAAGAGACTATATAAGAGTCTAAACATTTCTAAGTATGTCTTATGAAGGATTATTACTCAGTATAAACAGCACTATTATCACCGTATTCTTGTATAACCTCGTTAAAAAAGCCCATAACTTGCTTTAGAGTGATGCAGTAGACATATGTCCCAGGCAAGGAGAGACATGAAATGTCATTGAGGCAGATATGTGAATACACGTTGAACAAAGGCATAAATTAAACTGCATACTGACATGTAAATTAAAGCTAAGTGTGAAAAATTTGGAAGTTGAATTGAAAGGCTATAACTCTTGATTTCCATATTTTTCTTCAGTAGAGCTTTGTAATCTGATATATAGTCTAGAGAAGCCACTTTCTTCATTGCTTTCCAGATTGCATTTTCTTCAATCACGTGTGCACTCATGCCATTCTGTCCACCACCCACCAATCGTCCATGCTTTACTTCTGTTTCATTATCTTACCAGAGAACTTATTAAAACATCACAACAGATTCATTTGTCCTTCTCAGGAACTTATACTTTTACTCAATTATTATCATCTACATCCCTCTTTAATCTCATCTAAACATTAATAAACCTATGTTATCATACAGCTGCCTTGTCTAAAGCAAATTGTAGGCTTCTAGAAGGCAGACTGCCTGTTGATTTTACCTAAAACCAACTTTGGATATATAAATGAATAAATAAATATGCTCTCTAGTTTTGTTATACCACTTAAAAGCTTTCTTAATGCTATTATTTGAATGTTTTCTATTTCTTTTTATTTTTATATATTTTAGAGAGTTTTTAAAAAAATATATTACACATAACTTTGGAAATCTAAATATGAAAATGACAGTTTAGCAACTGGATAACTTTAGAAATTTTATATTTGGCATTCAGCTTAGGTTTCATATTATTCTTAACTATTAATGGAAATATTTCAGTTGTTAACCAGCACTTGAAAGTTTACAACGTGCAGTTTACCATGACAGTTACTTTTGGGCTTGATGGATAAATAAGTTAGTCGTGTTTTCTCCCCATAAAACTATGTATTTTTTGGCAGATGAGAAAACTCAACTATACCATTTGCTCAACATTTTACTTTTTATCTCATTTATATGTATTGAAGAGATTAAAGGAAGAAGGCTCTTCCAGCTAAATGACATAAGAGAGCATTTCACTGGAGAGGCAATCTTAGAGCTGCTTCTTGAAAGATGGCAGCATTAGTGGAACCAGAAGAGACCTAAGTGATACTAGCTATGTAAGTGGAAGAACACTAGAAAAGAACACAAGGGCATAGCTTTTTTCTAGTAATCTTTTGCTCATCCTTGGTTCACAAGTTTATTGCTGTTCTGCTGTGGACTTTTTATTAATGTATAATATGCCTACAGAAAATTCCGTATATCATACATGTACACCTCAATGAATTTTCACAAATCAAGCTCATCCATGTAACTATCACAGATAAGGCAGAAAATTAATGTCACCTCAGAAAGCGCCCCCTTGTGCTCTGCACCAGCCATATTCCTTCCTGCCCTATCCTGATTTCGAAAACTCTAAGTTAGTTTTGCCCACTTTGTAATTTTAATAAAAGGTTTCATATATTGTGTACTTCTTGTCTGGCTTCTCTCATGTAATGATTTATTTTTAATGTAAATTTGTTGAAGCATTTGTATGTACTATGTAATTCACTCATTTCAATTGTACAATGATGTTTTTAGTGAACTTAGCAAGTGTTGCAACCGTTGCAATAAATCAGTTTTAGAATATTGTTGTCACCACAGTAAGATTCTGCATGCCAATTACTGTTCATCCCAATCTCCTTCCCCATCCTGTGCAATGTCCGATCTACTTTCTCTCTATATGTTTATCCTCAATGTATTATTTTAAAGCTAAAAAATGAGTATTTAAAATCAAGTTAAATTTAATGGGCTTTTCAGTGGTTACAATATAGAAGAAATATTGGTAGTTATTTCTGGAGGTATGGAAATAAATATGTTGCTTGTATTTTGAATCCTCTTAGAATCAAACATCATGAATCTAGACATTTAAAAATTATTTCTTTTGAGTTTTCTATCAAGTATAGATGTTAAATGTACAAAGTAGGAGTATTTTTTTTCTATTTAAAGGAGTGATCTAAGTTTTGTTTTAGACTCAGGGTGTTCACATATAATAGTCACATTAGGAACATGCAGAAAAGAGAGAGAGAGGGAAGGCTGGGTGCTGTGGCTCACACCTGTAATCGCAGCCCTTTGGGAGGCCGAGGCAGGAGTATTACTTGATTCCAGGAGTTCAAGACCAGCCTGGATGTTTTATGAAACACCCATCTCTACAAAAAATAAAAAGTTAGCTGGACATGGTGGGGTGCACCTATGGTCCCAGCTGCTCGGGGTTGCTGAGGTCAGAGGATGCCTTGAGCCCAGGTTAAGGCTGCAGTGAGTTGTGATCGCAGCACTGCACTTAGCCTGGGTGACAGAATGAAACTGCCTCAAAAAAAAAATAGAGAAAGAATTGTTTCCCATCTTTCTGAAAAGTTAGTTTTCAGTTTATGTCAATAGCACTGAAGGTAATTTTATAGCTTACGAAAGATCTTGCGTTCTGCTGAAGTCATTCGGGGTGATGCTAAGAATTTTTTCAATAGTATGAGGAGGTGAAATGCCAGTGGCAGTTTTGGAGTGTACATAGCCTAGTAAGTGTTCTGCAATAACTGCATTTATATACATGAGTTGTTCCGTTCAAGTATTCTCCTTTGCTTCTTTGACAGATCCATTATATTGTCTTGTATTTCTCTTATGAACTATAACAGATCAGAAACAATTCCTCATGTTAGGAATTTTTCCATTGAATCCACATTTTATGTAATAAAAAGAAAGAAAGGCATAGAACCTATAATATATAATACATTACTTAAGGATTACTATCTGTGTGCATGTCTTTTTAAACATAAAGGAAAAGAAAGGAGAGAAGGAAGATAACTTTTTCCAGGGCCCAAATGTAGAGAATATGGAGAAATGGGAAATTTCCTATATGGAGGGCATTTATTTATTTCTTCTCCTCTAATATTTAGCTTCTTTCAATTCTGAAAGTACATTTTGATAATGTCTGCTAAATTACTTTCAAGTATTTCTTGCTATTAATTTAATTTTGAGAGAAATTGTGTGTTACCATATGCATTGTTCAAAATTTAAAAATTTAGTAAATGATTCAAATATTTCATTATGGCTTATGGGAAAAGCTAAAGGGAATTGTGTTAGGTCTCCTTTGCCCACAGGAACTATTAACCCTTTATTGCAGCCATACTCAAAGCATGGGTCATGGAAATTTGGAATCCCTTTTAAGGAGTCTACAAGGTCAAACCCAGATTTTTCTCTGGTTGTATGCTTTAATTTCTTGCTTTTTCTTTTCTGTGTATCCATTGCATGTTTTTCATAAGGTTACCATGAGGCTTACAAACACTGTCTTATAACCCACTATTTAAAACCAATGACAACTTAACACTGATTGCATAAAGAAACAAACTCACAAAAAGGAAACTAATAAAAACTCTACACTTTAACTTCATCCTCCCGCTTTTTAACATTCTGTCGTTTTTCTTTATGTCTTAATGTGCTGTTTATGTCTTGAAAAGTTGCTCTAGTTATTATTTTTGATTGGTTCATCATTTAGTCCTTCTAGTTAAGTCAAAAGAAGCTTATACATCATAATTACAGTGTTATACTAATCTGTGTTTTTCTTTGGCCTACTGTTACCAGGGAGGGGTTTTTTTGTTGTTTGTTTGTTTCTTCTTTTTTTGTTTTGCTTTTTCCTTCAGGTGATTTCTTATTGCTCATTAACATCCTTTTTATTTCTGATTGAAGATCTCCCTTTAGCATTACCTGTCTGGTTTTGATGAAATCACTCAGCTTGTGTTTGTCTGGGAAGGCCTTTATTTCTCCTTCATGCTTAAAGGATATTTTCACTGGATATACCACCCTAGGGTAAAAGTTTTTTCTTTCAGCACTTTAAATATGTCATGCCACTCTCTCCTGGCCTGTAAGGTTCCCACTGAAAACTGTTGTCAGATGTATTGGAGCTTTGTGTCATTTGGGTTTTTTTGTTTTGTTTCGGTTTGGTTTTTTCCGTCTGGCTGCTTTTAGGATCCCTTCTTTATCCTTGACCTTTGGAAGTTTGATTATTAAAAGCCTCAGAGTAGTCTTCTTTGAGTTATATCTGCCTGCTGTTCTATAACCTTCTTGTATTTGAATGTTGGTGTCTTTGTCTAGGTTTGGAAAGTTCTCTGATATTATCCCTATGAATCCCCCTTGTCTCTGTCTCTTTCCCTCCCTCCTCTTTAAAGACAATAACTCTTAGATGTGTTCTTTTGAGGCTATTTTCTAGGCATGCTTATTGGTTTTTATTCTTTTTTCTTTTGTCTCCTCTGATTGTGTATTTTCAAATAGACTGCCTTCTATTTCACTAATTCTTTCTTCTGTTTGATCAATTCTGCTATTAAGAGACTTTGAAGCACCCTTCAGCATATCAATGGTATTTTCAAGTCTAACATTTCTGCTTGATTCCTTTTAAGTATTTCAATCTGCTTATTAAATTTGTCTGATATAACTCAGAATTCCTTCTCTTTGCTATCTTGTATTTCTTTGTGTTTCCTCAAAACAGCTATTTTGAATTCTCTTTCTGAAAGGTCATATATCTCTGTTTCTCCAGGACTGGTCCCTGGTGCCTTATTTAGTTCATTTGATGAGGTCCTGTTTTCCTGAATGTTCTTGATACTTATAGGTGTTCTTCAGTGTTTGGTAATTAAAGAGGTAGATATTTATTGTAGTCTTTACAGTCTGGGCTTGTTTGTGCCTGTCCTTCTTGGGAAGGCCTTCCAGGTATTTGAAGGGACTTGGGCCCCAAGCCCAATAATGTTGTGGTTTTTGCAGACTCATAGAGGCACTGCCTTGGTGGTCTTGGATAAGACCTGAAAGAATTATCTCACTTATCAGGCAGAGACTTGTTTTTCTCCCTTACTCTAAAACATATGGAGTGTCTCTGTCTGTGCTGAGCCACCTGGTACAGGGTGTGTAATGATGAAAGCACCCCTGTGACCACCGTCACTGGGACTGTGCTGGGTCAGACCTGAAGCCAGCATGGTACTGGGACTTGCTCAAGGCCTTAACCTTCAGGGTAGTGAGTTCCTCAGGCCCTGGAGAGTGTCCAGAGATGCTGTCTGAGAGCCAAGAACCGGAGTCAAAAACTTTACCAATTTGCCTGATGTTCTATTCTTCTGCAGCTAAGCTGGAACTCAAACCACAATACAAAGTCCTTCCCACTCTTCGCTCCTCTTGCTATGGCTGAGGATCCTCTCTTGTGGCCCCCACCACTACCAGTCCATGGGGTTTGTCGAGCCCACAGCCAATGTTCACTTAAAGCCCAAGGTGTCTTCCTCAGCTTGTGGTGAACATTGCCAGGCCTGGAACTCACCCTTCAGGGAAGCGTATTCCCCTCTGGCCCAGAGCAGGTCCAGAAATGCTGTCTAAGAGCCTAGGCCTCGACTCAGGGACTCCAAGGGCCTGATTACTGCTCTACCCCACTGTGGCTGAGCTGATAGTTGGGGTGCAAGACAAAATCCCCTTTATTTTTCCCTTTGCTTTTCTTAAACAGAAGAAAGTATTTCACCATAGCCACCACAGCTGGGAATGTGATGGGTCTTTTCTGAAGCTAGCACGTCTCAGAGCCCAAGGCCCATTGCACACCCCCTGGGTATCAGTGGTGGTTTTTCAGGGCCCAAGCCTTCTTTAGTCAGCAGGTCCTTCCAGGACTGGACTCTTCACTTCAAGACAGTGGTCCTTTTTGACCCAGGATGTGTTGAGAAATGTCATCTAGGAGCTATGGCCTGGAATGGGGGCCTCATAATTCTGCCCGGTGCCCTATCCTACTGTGGCTGAGCTGGTATCCAAGATGCAAGACAAAGTCCTCTTTCTTCTTCACTCTTCTCTCCTTTAGCAGAAGGAAGGAGTCACTTTTGTTGCTACAAGCTGCACTGCCTGGGGTTAGAGGAGCGATGGCACAAGCACTCCTTGAGCTGTGCCAGGTGGTATCTTCCTAAGTCACATGCCACCCAAGTTCACTGGCTCTAAGCCCAGCCTAGCACTAGGAATTGCAGTCCTCGTGTCCCAAATTTCCTTTCAAGTTTACCTAGGACCCCAGAGCACTTTGGCCCACAGTGGTGAGGCTTGCCATGAAACCCGAGTTCCGGCCCATGGGATGAGTGATTCCCCTCTGTCTAGGACTGGTCCAAATGCTCCCTCCTTGTGTGGGTGCTGGTTGAGCCCAGCATGATTTAATTCTCTGCTGTGACAGGGCAGCACTGAGTTCAATGTAAAGTTTCTCAGTCACTGTGTCTCCCTCCCTAAAGTTCACAGATACTCTCTCTGTGCCTCATGACCACAGCCAGGGAATGGGGAGGGGTGTCAATGGCGATTCAAGACTGCCTCTCCTGCTCTCCTTAGTTCCCTCTTTTGGAAATATGAAGCTAAAACCAGGTACTTTGATTTCTCATCTGATTTTTAGTTCTTGTCATGGAGCTTTTCTGTGTGCAGACAGTTGTAAAAATGTGCTGTTCCAGCAGAAGGGGACAAATGGTGTATGCTTCCATTCTGCCATCTTGCTCTGCCCCTTAGTTACTTTTAAATACTTGTAAATGAGAAAATGTATTATGCCAGCCTTTTGTAATCAGATTTGAATGTAACTGACTGAGTGCTGTATAATTTCTAATGTTTTATATACTGAGACTTTAGACGGAGCAATCTTCACAATCAAACCTTTTGCTAATAAGTTATAAAAACAAAAGTGAATTTTTACTTGTGCCACACTAGTAACTTTGGTTTATTATATACTTAATTTTATTATTGTGTGGCATTGTGATTTTATTTTTCATTCTCTGCCAGAGCTCAACTTACACTGAAAACATATTATGAAATTTACCTCCTTGAATACTGTATGTCTACCAATCATAAGCTTTAATTGACTCATTATTTATTATTCTGCAGGCAGGAGAATTGCTCAAGCCCGGGAGTTCAACCCTAGCCTGGGCAACATGGTGAGACCTCATCTCTACCAAAAATTAAATTAAATAAGTAGCTGGATGTGGTGCCATACGCCTGTGGCGACAGCTACTTGGGAGGGGAAAGTGGGAGGATTGCTTGAGTCTGAAAGTTCAAGGCTGAAGGAAGCTGTGATTGCCTTACTGCACTCCAGCCTGCGTGACAGAGGAATACCCTGTCTCAAAAAACTGTTGGGAAATAACTGTTATCCTAGTATTTGTTAATATGATACAATGCATTAATTGATAATGGTTTCTGTAAAGTTAGATATTTACCTTATCACTTGTGTAGAAAAAGATATATAAATCATATCTATTTGTAATTATGATTTCCAAATGGTAAAAGTGAAGTATGTTTTTTTTTCATGCATAAGGGCTAATTTCAATATATAAATATATATGTGTTTGTGTTCTGACTCAAAAAGACTTGAGATCTTTCCAAAAATGTTAGTGCCCATAACTATTAGTACTATCAATCTTTGAAAATAAACATTTGGAGCTGTTTCTTGGACTCGTTCGTGTATTGAGAAAGTAATGCTTGGCAAAGAATATAACTCTACAGGAATGCTGTAATATAAAAAGAAGAAAATATACTTCAAAAGTAATAAAAAGACAAGAAGGAGAGATAGTTGTTACAAAAGGAGGAGACTAGCTGTCTATGGGTTAAAAGGTGAGTAGATGATAATTGAACTAAAGGGAACCTTTTCAGTTAAGCTTATTGATGTTGTTGAATTATTTAGAGCCACTTTGATCCCAGACCTTCATCAATGATCATCTGAACACCTCTGTATATTTTACTATTACATATTAATGTTCTCCTGGAGATTTGAATTCACTTAGCAAATGTAGTGCATCAATGTTATATGAGATAGTTATGACAGTTCTTTACCAATACAAACATTTTTTAAAAGATCATATTATAATATGATCCCCTGATTTAGTAACATTGACTTTTTTATTTGTTTCATGGTAATGGTCATTTTTTGTTTTTTTTTCTTACTTTTACAACTATACACGTGAAGTCCACCAAAGCCTGGATATATGGTATACCCTTCAGGTTTTCTGTTATAGGTGATATATATTTCATATGTATTTCTCATATATGTTATAGCTACATATTTCTAACTGCTTAGACACTCATTTTTATCTTCTTTCTCTCTCCTAACCACAAATATCTGTCTTTTTATCATAATTTGGCATAAAAATACCTATGGCCAGTTTCATCAGTTAAAATCTTCCGGACAGTGGGAATTATTTATCTGTATGTATTTTAGAAATTAGGGACACAAAACATACTGCTCTCTCACAAATTAGTCTCTGCAAAATTTGTCATAATACAGGTTTTTCACCTTTCTAGGTAATTCAAGTAGATCATCCTTGCCTGAGGAGATACAATCCTGAATTACTTTCTAAGTTTGTTTCTAAAGCAAACATAGAGCCCTTCAAATGGTTTATAGTAAGTTAGCGTTTCCCTGCTGTGACATTTAAAAAAAAATGTTCAACTATAACAACAAACATGTGTAGTATAATTTTTTGTGGAAAGGCATAGAATTGGAAAAGCATAAATAATATTAGCAGCATAAGCCCACATGGATACCGGAGGGCAACATGAACCTCCTGCGAACTAACAGAAAAGTGGATCTTAATGTAATTTGTGAAGTACATAACATCTAAAATGTTACACGTGAGTCAACGTGAAGGAAAAATGATTCTCATGAGATGCTATCAGATGCATATCTATACATATTTCATAGCTGTAATTCATTATAAAATAATATCAGCAACAAATAACAAAAAGAAGCTACAACATAAATCTCATCCCCTACATTCCTTTAATCTGTTGTGCTATAATTTTTTGTCAGAAATGATTGAAGAACATGTGTTTTGATGGTTACAGCATGAACTCAAATATCCTTAGAGTGGCACCTTTGAAAATAGTATGCCAGTGGTGTTGGCATCCATGTGAACACACAAACACATTTACACACATACGAGTGAGATCATAACTTCTGATGTAATTATATAAGGTATATATGACATATATTTGTAAAATGCAAATTAATTTCATGAAAAAATGTTATCTAATGGTTTAAGATTTCAAAAAGCTTACTCTTTTTTCATTTATTAAGGAATAAATGACTATATTTTATCCATTTTTTATTTAAATTTTTTTTTATTTTGTCAGGATGATAGAGCAGACATAATTATTTTATTTTACTGATGACAGAGCTGATGCTCCAACTGGTAAAGAGATTAATACAAGGATATGACCCTTTGCCTTTTAGGGGCCAAGGGAAAACTTAGCTTTTGCTCTCTGAAGGTTCACTGAAAAAATAAACTCACTAAAGGCACATGAATTGGATGAAATACATACAAATTTTGTGAACGTATACACAGAAGCCTTCAGAATGAAGACCCAAAGACACAGGAAAAATTGTTCATTTTTATACTTAGGCTCAACAAAGTATGGACAGCCATGTAGAAATATGATTGCACAAAATGCTATGGCCTAATGCTAATAGACTGAGTGAGTGGGGAAACCCAGCAAGGCCCAACTGTCTAGATTCTTCCTGGCCTCTCAGATCATTCATTCCTTCTGGGTATGAGGCAGGACCCTCTCTGGAATGGGAGTTTCATCATCTACAGTCAAACAAGATAGGTCGGATAATTCCTTTTTGTTCTTTGAGACAAAATCTCATTCTGCCGCCCAGGCTGGAGTGCAATGGTGCGATCTGGGCTCACTCCGCCTCCCGGTTTCAAGCGAATCTCCTGCCTCAGCCTCCCGAGTAGCTGAGATTACAGGTACTTGCTACCACGCCTGGCTAAGCTTTGTATTTTTAGTAGAGATGTGGTTTCTCCCTGTTGGCCAAGCTGGTCTCGAACTCCTGACCTCAAGTGATCCACTCGCCTCAGCCTCCCAAAGTGCTGGGATTACAGGCATGTGCCACTGCGCCTGGCCTAGATAATTTCTTTATGGTCAGTTTTTCCAAGGAAAGCTGGAGGGAAAGATAGAGTAATGATTTTAGGTATTATGGCTAGCCTTGGGGAAAAGGAGTTCTGGTTTCTATGGCTAGCCTCCAGGGTGAATGGGACTGAGACACGAGAACAGGAGAAAGTCAGAGAAAAATTTTTGCTTCTGCGGCCACTTCCAAGGCTTTCATTTTGCGGTATTGTCTTCTGAGTCACAACAACTTTTACTCCAAGTTTAATTTTATAAATTTTCTGAACTAGTTTATTTGGAAAGCAAAATGACTGATATTTGTTATTTTGATAGAAAAGTGTATCTTCCATTTATTGGCAAGATAAAAAATTAATTTAAACTGAAAGTTTTCTAATTAAAAGAGGAAATGGGCGAGGCGTGGTGGCTCATGCCTGTAATCCCAGCACTTTGGGAGGCCAAGGCGGGCAGATCACGAGGTCAGGAGATCGAAACCATCCTGGCCAACATGATGAAACCCCTTCTCTACTAAAAATACAAAAATTAGCTGGGCATGGTGGCACGCATCTGTAGTCCCAGCTATTCAGGAGGCTGAGGCAGGAGAATCGCTTGAACCCGGAAGGCGGAGGTTGCAGTGAGCCGAGATCACTCCACTGCACTCCAGCCTGGGCAGCAGAGTGAGGCTGCGTTGCAAAAAAAAAAAAAAAAAAAAAAAGAGAAAATGAATTGGAAATGAGATATTCAACTACTGCAGATTTTTTTTAAGAAAAAGTTGTCTCCTGGAGCTCCAAAATTATGTTAGGTTTAGGAAGGTGTTTAGAAATCAGACCCCCCTACTCCTCAGACACTTATGTCTCATCTGTAAATTCAGAGCGTGTGGTTTGAAATCTTTACAATAGGCTTTGGTTTGGCATCCAAGCCACATGTCCTGGTACACACTGCTTTGGAGCAATTTAGAATACTTGCTTTGAAGGCTTATTATAAACATAGAAAAATCTGTTTTTCCGTAAGGATAGCACCAGAGTGCCAAAGAGGTTATTATTGTGACTAGACATCAACGTTTTTACATGGTCCTCTATTATTGAATCAGAGGTGTCATTCTGGATTTTGATAATCTTTATTTTTCTATGTAAGTCAAAACAGAAGGGTTTAAAGAATTCCTGTCTCAAAAAGAATCTCTCTTTATTACGCCTTTAGCAATACATTAGCTTCACGTTCTAAAAAAAAACATGGTATATTTACATTGGTGAATGTTTTACTTGCCCATTGATATTTAATTATTTTCTTATATGACTTCTAGGTATAGAATTCTGGTTCTGGGAAAATCCTTACAACATATGCAGTTTAACCTTCAAAATCAGAAAAGTTTTAGAAATTGGGGGCATTTTTTTTTTTTATTTGGGGGCCTTCAGTCTTTTAAGGATTCCAGGACATCCAGCTTCATTTCTATAGTATGGATAGTATCTTTTCCCTATCCCACTCCTTCCTTTACATTTCTATATAAGAATGCTGTTACTTTTTTACTTTAAAATTATCTCTCTATGAATTTGAGTCATTGTGATTTACAAGTTTTCAATTTATCTATTAACAAATGCGTCAAAAATCTTGTAGGCCAATTTCAATAAAGATACTTTGTTTCCTTTCCAATCACACAGGGAACACCCATTCCTTTATCTTTTTGTTTTATAGAACTATATATACTCTTTAATATTCTACCATTTGACCAGTGTTTGAAACCTATAGAACACAATCTTAATTTTAGTAACTATAAAAACAACAAAATATGTCATTTCCGAATCAATTTATGTCAATTAAACACAATTTTAAAAATATGAATGAGCTCTACTCAATGAATTCAAACTATTAATTCCCACAGAGAACAATAAACTTTGGTCATAATTTTGGGAACAAGTTTTTGCACATATTTGAAATTGTGTTCATGAAGCCCAAATAACCATGATTGGAAATAAATTATCATTTTTCCTACAGTTTTCAGAACCTAGATGATATTACAAAAGCATCTGTTTACATGCTAAGACTCATAAATATTTCAATTTTAATTTTGTCTATCATACTTCATGCCAGTGGTGGTAGGGACTATTCTGTCAGCATTCAGCTGTGGTCATTCTGCTAAGGAAGACAACATAATTGTTTTTGAAAAGGTTTTCAGAGGTGCATGGAGAAATAAAAATAAATTTGTATCTTCCTGTAGCAGATGAGTGGAAGCACTACCATTTTAAGGTCATTCAAACTACTATACGTAGGTATTTCCACCATCCATGTGTCTTAAAGTGATTTATGTTTTCTAAAACAAATTTTCAACTATTCTGCCTTCTGCGTGATTGTGAATATACATTGTTAGATCATAAATGTGTTAAGGAAATTTCACTTTTAAGTGGGATAAAATCTAACTAATTTAAGATAAATAATAAATAATAACTAGTAAAATAAGTAAATGATTAATAAATAAATGGAAATACATTGGTTCAGATAACTGAATAATGAAGTTGGCCTTTGAGTTGCTTGATCCATGCTAAAATTACCTCCCTGTCTTATATCTGCCAACCCTGGTTTGGTTGCTTCCTTAGAATTCCAATGTGTAATAACCCCCAGTAGCCCTAGGGTCTCCCCATCAAGGCTAAAGCAGTTTCAAGACTCAGTAAGTCCAACGAAAAGCCTCTTTATCCCTGCTTTTCCAGAAAAGCCCACTTATCCTTATTGGATCAGCTTGACATCACATCCCTAAAGTAATTACTTGGTGAGAGGATGGGAAGCATAGATTGCCTTAAACCAGTGGCTCTTATCTGGGGGTAATTTTGCCTCCATGGAATACTTGGCAACGCATAGAGACATTTTTGGTTGTCACAACTGGAAAGATGTTAGTGATTTGTACTGTGAAGAGGCCAAACATGCTGCAAAATATCCTGTAACGTACAGAACAGCCCCCAACAACAAAAAATACCAAGCTCCAAATGTCTGTATTACCAATATTGAGAAACCCTGCCTTAAGCCAATCAGTGCCCGCCCTTGGAGCTAAGATTGGTTTCAATCCCATGTGAAGCACATATTGAAAAATGAAGGAACGAAGCTCACTGAAGGTCAATCTGCAGGTTCTTGACAGAAAGCTTGAGAGACAGATGCTGGGGAAACAATCAAAACTATCCATCCATTACTTCAAAGGCAATTCAGTATTATTATGCAGGACAAACACAAAACAGTTTATCCTTCACTAGAAATAACAATGCCAAGTATAATACTGTATAATAGATTACAACTATGAGCAGGGATATTATTAGTTTCTCCAAGTAAACTCAGGAGTTCATCTACATACTTAAAAGGGGCTATATTTTGAGCTATGAAAATGTCACTATATTAATCAGAAATGTAGCATGTCATATCACCTACAAATCATTCCTTTGGCCTCGGTATTGAATAATTGAATTTCTTAGATTTTCTCTATTCTATTAAAGTAAGATATTTCAAGCAATAATATTCGTAGATTTTTAGAGAAGGGGGTTTATCCTTGTGAATATTGTCTCACAGTGGCATTTCATTCTGTCAATATTGTTGAAAACATTTTGATAGACCACATAAATAACAGTCACCCACACACTATTTACATTAGTAATTAACAGGAATAGAGTTTTAGGGATTAGAGGCATTACCAGCACTCCAGCATTTTTCTCTGAATGAAATAACCAGCACAGTGGGTGGCCAACTGCATTTTTAAACCTAGCAGGCTAAATTCTGGAATCGAAAATATCAAACTCTTAGGGAAGGGTTTGACTATAAGGTTTGCTACCAATGAGTTACACTTGTAAGGAAATGCCTCTTAAACAATCCAGCCTTGGAATTTAGAAAACTGCAGAGCTCTTTCCAAATATATATTGCTACTCATTTTCTATATAGCTGGTCGTGTTCTAGGTTAAAAGGCCACAAAGTGAAAATGGGATCAGAGTTCTCCTTTGCTCATAAACACATTCCACTGTAAGGCTAGAACCACGAGTATTTAATTGTGTATGCTCAAAGTTTTTGGAATACAGCACTTATATCTCAGCACTTAGAATATTTTCAGTAAGAAAAAATGAACAAGGAACAGATGCTTTTGAAAAATTAAACTTACCAACTACCATCCCTCTTAGTGTGTGTGTGTTTGTTTGTTTGTTTATTTTCCTTGACATCTGGGATTCAGTTTAATGGCACCATTTACCCTGGTCACAGAGATTCCAAATCTCAGAATCTTTGAGGTTCCTGCAGCAGCACCATATGCATCCACAAAAACCAAGCCAATCAAACGAGACAAACACTATTCCCATATGGTGGTCCTTCAATTCTGAAAGAAAAAAAATCAGTACCTCAGTATTCATCTTGAGGCATTTAGAGTGCTAGATGCCCTATGATCTGACTGGAGATCCTGCATGAGAGAGACATTTGGCACTAATTAAATTTGAATTCTAATTTTAGTTTTGTCATAACTTTTGCACCTAAGGTCTTTTCCCTGTCTTATCATCACTGGTCTGGGAAACAAATACTGAAGCCCTGTGCTGTTCTAGGTTAAAAGGCCACAAAGCGAAAATGGGATCAGAGTTCTCCTTTGCTTATAAACACATTCCTCTGTAAGACTAGAACCGTGAGGCTGTGCTTATGATTTTGATCTGAGAGCTGGATGCCTTCATTATGTCCGTGTCTGCCCTCCACTCTAGGTTGTTGAGGTCTAGATAATTAAAAGAAAATGATATAGAAACATGAGCCATGCTTAGTACTAACTATAACTTTTAAAATTATCTTGAAATTGTTTAATTGCTGGTATTATTGCTCTGGAATAAAATGCCTATAAAAGGTGCAAAGAAATACCATAATATTTTTCTCTTGGAATGAAACAACCAATGAATCGCATGTTAAAATTGTTTAAATATTTAACATTGTATAATATGACTTAGCAAAAAAAAGTCTTGAAATAATATTGAAACTCAAATGATCCTTTCTTCCTCTTTCTTTAGTTCAGTTTGAACTTTAAAACGCAGTAAAATAATTCCATGTGTTCTACTCTAAAAATAATTGCTGCAGTTTTTACAGTCCTAACATTTCTTGTTTTTTAACACATATACTAAATGAGGCATTGTTAGATAATGCATAATAAATGGTATGATTCATTTGTAACAGAAAAAAAACAAAACTTGTTTTTAGCAGTAATCAAATGTTTCAGTCTGAATAGAAAATAACTAAAAAGTGGCCAGGCACAGTGGCTCATGCCTGTAATCCCAGCATTTTGGGAAGCCAAGGTAGGTGGATCACTTGAGGTCAAGAGTTTGAGAACAGCCTGGCCAATGTGGAGAAATCCAATCTCTACTAAAAATACAAAAATTAGCTGGGTGTGGTGGCACACCCCTGTAATCCCAGCTACTTGGGAAGCTAAGGCATGAGAATCACTTGAACCTGGGAGGCAGAGGTTGCAGTGAGCTGAGATCATGCCATTGCACTTCAGCCTAGGCGAAAGAGTGAGACTCTGTCTCAAAAAAAAAAAAAAAAAAAAGAAAAGAAAAAAAAAACTAAAAAGTATATTATGATCACAAAATCTACAAAAATTAGAAAATTTGGATTATAAAAAGAAAGTATCTTGCAGCAAAATGGAAATCAAAAGTAAACTATTCTGTGTTTTGAGGGAGCCTTTAAATTCGTCTCATTATAACTTTCACTTCCACAGAAAATAAGGAAGTAATTTTCATAGAATTTGAATCTTAAAAGAGTAAATAATATTTTTACTTTTTGTGTATAGGCATGGAGTGGAGAAGATTGTTAATTTTGTTTTATCAGAGAGAACTTGATGTTTCATAAGAAAAGTCAACAGCAAATGTGTGTCTACAATAATACTAAATAGATAATGTGATGGTACTCTGTAGAAGCGTCTGGCAAATTCTACTGAAGTGAGAATAAGTGCAAGAATGTACACTCTAATTAATTATTCCATATTCTATGTGAACATTGTGATGTGTAAGTGGTTCTACTTATAGTCTAGGGATACAAGTAAATTATGTATCGTTCAAGATCATTGATTTCAAACTTAAAGAGAAACCAAAATGCTGTTGTTTTGGCAATAATATCACCTTGATACAAAAAAGTGCAAGTTTTACTTTTTAAGCAAGTGGCACATATCCATGGTTTCTGTATTTCTATAGACCTTTATGAAAAGCTTGCGTATGTGAAATGAGTATTGAGAATTGATGCCGAGCAAGTCCAGGATTGACAGCATAAGCAGACTCAAAATGCCCATGAAAATAAGCCTTCATCTAAGATATTCTTCCACATACACTGCTTAGCCAGGAGTCATACTAAATGCTGGGAACTTAAACATGACTAAAATAGTCCCTAATTGCAAGGAGATTTAATGGGAGAGATGACAAATACTTTACATAAAATATGGTAGATGCAGTGAGAGTGATACAGGTAATTAAAATATCACCTGGAAGGGCTCCTACTGCAGCCTGAGGTGAGCTAGGAAATGTCACAGAGAGGTTGGAATCTTAGCTCAGTCTTAAACTGTACATAAAAAAAGGGGGTCACAGTGCATTCTAGGCTAAGGCTTTACCATGGGCTAAAGGGGAACTATGGGATTGCACAGATGTGAAGTGAACTAATGCAGGTTGGTGAACATTTGAAGTTAAAGTGTAAATCAGAGAGCTGTAATGATGAGGTATCTACAGACAAGGCAAAATAATAGCTTGCTTATTATGTTAAGAGCATTGGATTTTCTAATGACTGTGTTAGTTTGCTAAGGCTGCCATAACAAAATACCAGAGATTAGGTGGCTTGAATATCAGAAATGTATTTTCTCACATTTCTGGAGTCTAGAAGTTCAAGATCAAGGTATTGTCGAGGCCTTTCCTTGGCTTGTAGACAGACAAGTCCTCACCGTGTCCTTACTTGGCCTTTTCTCTGTGCCCTTACATCCCTTGTGTCTCTTTCTCTTCTTATAAGGACATCAGTCCTATTGGACGAGGGTCCCATCTTTATGACCTCATTTAACCTCATTTAGCCTTTTTAAAGGCCCCATCTTCAAATACAGTCACATTGGAGGTTAGGGCTTTATTATATGAATTTGGGGGCAGGGAGAGGGGACAATTTAGTCCATAATAATGAACATGAAGATGTCTCACTGCAGTTTTAAGTGACGAAGCAAAATAAATTCTTGCATTAGGAGAATCCCTGTCTTGCATAATGAGGATAGAATTAAGGGAAAAATAATGAGGGTATGAGGACCAATTGGAAACATAACAAGTCCAGATATGAGAGGATTGATTTAGGGTGGTTGTGGAATGAATGGAGAAGGGAAACTGAATTGAGAGAAAACCATAGTGTTGAAATTGCCAGACAGGTTCTTCCTGCCCGCTACACAGACAAAAGCAATTCACTGAGACTGGTATTGCAGTAAAGAAAGAGATAAATTAACACTAGCCTTGCCACGCAGAAAAGGAGTTATTACTCAAATCAGTCTCCCCAAAGACTCAGAGGTTAGGGTTTTCCAAGGACAGTTTGGTGGGCAGGGGACTAGGGAATGGGTGCTGCTGATGAGTGGAGGATGCAATCATAGGGGTGTGGAAAACACTCCCAGTGTATCAAGTCTGCCTCTGGTTGGGTGTTCACAGAACTGTTGGAGTCATGAGTCATGAGTGTGGGTGGAGCCAGTCGGTTGCCAGAATGCAAAAGTCTGAAAAAAGTCTCAAAAGACCAATCTGGCCGGGGGCGGTGGCTCACACCTGTAATTCCAGCAATTTGGGAGGCCAAGGTGGGCAGATTACAAGGTCAGGAGTTCGAGACCAGCCTGGCCAATGTGGTGAAACCCCATCTCTACTTAAAATACAAAAAAAATTAGCCGGGTGTGGTGGCGCACACCTGTAGTCCCAGCTACTCAGGACGCTGAAGCAGAAGAATCACTTGAACCCAGGAGGCGGAGGTTGCAGTGAGCCGAGATTGCACCACTGCACTCCAGCCTGGGTGACAGAGATTCCGCCCAAAAAACAAAACAAAACAAAACAAAAACTTAGGTTCTACACTAGTGATATTACCTACAATTGAAGAAGTCACAAATCTTGTAACCTCTGGCTACCTGACTCCTGAGCAATAAAGAATTATAAAAACTATGCCTACATTGTTGTGGAATTCAGACCTCTGCAGTAATCCTAATCTTGTGACTTTTCATCAGTTTTAAAGAGGCAGTTTCAGCCTCTGAACAAGGAAGAGATCAGTTTTAGGGAGCCACTATTATCATCCTTGCTTCATAATTAAACTATAAACTAAATTCCTCCCATGGTTAGGGTTAGCCTGGCCCATGCTCTTTTCTAAGAGCCAGAACAGCCTGTCTGTGAGACTAGAAGCAAGATGGAGTCAACCAGGCTAGATTTCTCTCACTGTCACCATATTTCCAAAGGCAGTTTCATTGTTAATTGGATTCAGACCGTGAGAAAAGAAAAAAGTACAGAATGAATCCAAAGCTTCTGTCTTAGGAAGTAGGTGGTGGCATTCCATAGGAGGAGAGCAGTGAATAAATATCTGTAAGGCCCATTTAACTGGACCAGTCTGCTTCCACTGACTGCCTCCTACTAGCTTCCCACATTTGCACCCACAGCTTTGACTTTTCATACTCCCAATCTTGTTCCATCTGATCCAGTCATGATGATGTCCTTGAACTTGGCAGAGGCTGAGCATCTAACAATGCTATTAGTTCTTCCATTGATCAAGTTAACAGCATAAACACTGTTCATATTAATTTACTGTAAAATGCTAAAGACTATTTCAGAGAATATCCAGAAAAATAAAAAACACTCTTAGAGTTGACATTGTAAATAAACTGAAGTAAAAACCAAACAAAACCCCAAAACAAATAAAAACTGAGGCGAATATTAGAAATGCAAAAGGAAAAAAAAATTTGCAAACTCATTCAATCCACATTTTTTTAATGTATTAAAATTTGTTACTTAGCTATTTTGTTATTTATTTGGCTCTTTTGCTGACCTTTCTGCATATTTTACTGCATGTGTACAAGGAGATAATAAGAATTAGGAAGCAAAATTTTCATCTGTGAATTTTGTTTTCTAAATATGTCTCTGTTTTCTTTTTTGGGACACTATAAGGTCATAGATACATGGAATTTACTATAACTTTTATTTATCTGTACTATTAATTGACAATAGCCTAATCATTGAAATATGCAACAGCATAGAGATATGACTTAGAACTATAACGGATATTGGTAGTGACATTCAGTCATCTCAGTCAAATCATGTGGCAGTGTTCTTGAAACAAGCTTATTATCTTCTTTTGGAAATTTAATATTTCACTGACTATCTGTGAACCATTTGGAATTGCTTGCTTAAGATTAAGGTGGAAAAAAGTAATAGTTATTTTCACTTTAAAAATTGTCTTTTTTTTCTTTACAGTTTAGCATTCTGTTAGAATGGGAGATAATGCTTATTTGTTAGTGTTTATGTAGATAAGCCTTATCAACTGCGAAGCTATTAACTGTAAAAAGAAAGTCACAGCAGGGATAAGGCAGGAAAATCATTGCCAACAATATTTATATTGGTTAGTCTGTTTGCCAATTTTACATGGAAAAAGATATCTGAGTTCCAAATTGTTTAATGTTGAGATTAATTAAAATCTGCTCATCAGTATTCTCGGAGATCTGCAGATGTGCAAATACACAATTAATAAGCAAGGTATAATATGCTGTATGTGCTATTTTGGACTACACCCTAAAGACTATTTTAAAACCTTTATTAGGTTTCATAAAGTCATTTATGAGTAAGACAGTGCCTGATTAATTTTCATGGCTATTAATATTTAATAGACTAGCTCTTAAAATTAAAAAAGTAAACATGGTTCATGCAGAAAACACCCAAAATATTTGGGATTAATTTTTAAAGTATTTCATGTCTTGAATCACATTATTAATATTGAGTTCAGTTTGTCTGTGTATGTTTTGAGTATTTTAGAATTCTTCGTCCTGAATTTTCTTTCCTGTATTTATGTACAATCCTGATTATGCAGCGCAGCTTCACCTAATATTGTTATGTCTTAATCCCTCTTTCCCTCGGGCATGCCCTGTGTTATTTTCAAATGTGTAGCATTGTGATAACAAATATATTAAATTAGGACCCTCCAGCTTCTGATCTGAATTTTAAAATGGCCTGTGAGCAGTCATTTTTTAATATACAGAATAAATTTGGCATAAATTATGGATGGTTATTTTAGCTACCTTTAATAACCCACCCCCAAAGAAATTGAAATGAAACAGATATATAATAGGTACCAAAGATGTGTCATGCACAGGGTGGTTTGTATTTATGTCTAAACACAGACATTTTTGAAAGTAAAAATGGGTAGTGTTAGTAATTATATCAAGATTATAGTGGTACACCCAGAGGGTTCTATACTAACCGGAATGTGTGTATGAAGTCTAATGAAAAGAATTAATTATATTTTTATGAGCATTTTATGTTCAAATAAGGGAAGTGACATATATATACTTCTTATAAAAGAGCCTGATTTTATTTCTAATGCAAGGGAATCTATGAAATGAACATTTAATATATAATATTTAAATCTCTAACCTAGTACCTCTCCTTGAGTCAAGTATCACATTCCTGTAACCCATTCTTAATTTTAAACTCATGTGCATAATGCATTGTTTCTTCATCTCTGATTAGTTCTACTGCCAAGAATTACCCAGGGGTATGTCAGCAAATACAGTTTATAAGGTGTGTAATTTCAGATTTAGACATGATAGATCATCTTCTTCTATCAGGCCTGATCTTTAGCAGTTGTGATGAACAGAGAAAAAATGTTTCCAATCTTTCTTGGTGAAATATAACTTAACCTTTCATAATGTAAATGATGTGTCAGATTAAGAGTAACCATAGTCTAAGAATTTTTTCCAAGTCTAAGATAATTTCTCAAAATATAATTTCATTGAATTTATAGTGAGATAGTCAAGTGACTAGAGAATGTCACATTTTCTCTTGATTTTTAATAAGACTGTAGACAAACATTCAGATGTTCAGTTAATTCTCCTAACATATTATCTGCTTGTCTGTGGACAGATAAAAGAAAAGTGACTTTAATCATGGCAAACAGAACATTACATTAATGCATTGGAAAAGAAAATCTTTTTTTTTCTTTTAAACTAGAATCCATTTTATAGAGGTCAAAAAATAAATATTAAAAAGATAGTGGGGTGAAGAGTGTTTGCATATAATCAGCATTAGCAATTTGATTAAAAAGTGACAACTACTTATCAAAATCTTTTAATATTCTTAGGCATAGAGAAAATACTGTCTTTCTTTCCCCACACAAGACCATTATGTCAAAATGTTAATATATGTAGGACCATTCTGTGTTAGGCAGATTTTTGATGCTCTCAGAAATAAACCGTGAAATTTCAGTTGCTTAACACATAGAAATTTATTTTTTGTTCATATGCATTTTTCAAAGTTGATGCTTAACAGGTAGTTTTCTTTCATATGAAACTTGTGACTCCTATCATCCCTACGGCTCAGGAGTCCTCTGCATCCAGCCTATGGGGAGACAGAGGAAATAGATGAGATGCGGAAGAACCCTTACAGGTACTCAAAACAATGGCCTAGAAGGATCACCATTGCTTCCAGTCATAAGCCAGTGGCAAGAACCAGTCACATGGCCATACCTGATGAGAGTGTTGTGCTGGCTTATATAGTTTCCAGTGAGCAGCCTCTTCTCACATGCAGGAATAAAAAACCTAGATTTTTTGTTGAAAAACTGGCTGTCTATGTCATAGTAGCTATAGTAAATTTAATTTGATGGTGAAATCCCATTTGAAATATGAGTATTAACAAGCTGTCAGAGTGCCTCTAGGGAGGCAAGCTGTTCTCCCTGGGAGAACAGAAATTTAAGTGAAAAATATCTTCAGTAAATATCTTTTTTTACATCTTGAATTAATACTATGTGCATGAATTAATTGTTTAAAAATTAAGGCCAGGCACGGCGGCTCGTGCTTGTAATCCCGGCACTTTCAGAGACTGGGGTTGGAGGATCACTTGAGGCCAGATTCAAGACCAGTCTGGGTAATATAGTGAGACCTCATCTCTGCAAAAAATTTAACAATTTGTTGGGTGTGGTGTTGTGTGCCTGTAGTCCTAGCTACTCAGGAGGCTGAGGTGGGAGAATCCCTTGAGCCCAGGAATTCAAGGTTACAGTGAGCTATGATTATGTCACTGCACTCCAGCTAGGTGACAGAGTAAGATCGTGTCTAAAATATATATATATAGTATATGGAAAGAAATCTTGTAAGTAACTCATTTGCCTTAGTGTTTTAGAATAAGCCTCATACATTTCTTGTTCACTCATGGTAAAAATTGTAAAAATTGACATTTGGTAAAGAGAATAAGGTTGAAAACATAAAATAGGACTTGCTTAATTTTTCTATTGGAAAATGTTCCCGTATAAAAAACAAACAAACAAAAAATAACTACCTTTATTCTAGTTAGATTGAACTGTGGCCAATTTAGGCTTATGATGAATACTTCAGAAATGAAAGCAAGTATAATACAATTCTTGGCATGATTTTGATACCCTTCTGTCTTTCAGCCATGAGGTTATTGTGGATTTTATCAAAGGAATCATTTATTGTTTGGAAGCCTTCTCTCTTCACTTGTGACAGATCTCCAAATGATAATCTGCTAAATGGCTCCTTAGAAACCAGAAACAATAGTCAAAGGCTCACCAGCCACTAGATGGTGAAAAGAATGGTAGTTATTTCTGTGTTTTGTCCTGAAAATATACACCTTTTAGTTATTTGTTGGATCAACCAAAAATATGAGGAATCTCTTGACTAGTTTCTAAAGAGTTCACATTACCACAATAACCTTTTCCTTATTTCTACAGGATAGTTATTACCTTCAGTAGATAGAGTAACATGCTTTGGAAGCTCACTAAAATACTAAAAACACTTTTAAAAAACCTAAAATGCAAAAATCACTCCCTTTTTATCATTTGGAAAATGAAGTATGTTGCTAAAACCAAAAGTGATGGATTTTGGCTTTTGCAACCTAGTTTGCAGAATAAAGGGCCATTTATAGATTTTATTACTCTGAACACCCTTAATTACTTATTACTATATATGGGATGTCTGAAGTGCTATGCTGTTTAGTTTAGTCTAACCCGTTGAACATAAGATTGGCAGTTCCACATTAGGTTCTAGTAGGTGTAACCCCCAGGGCATGACTGGGAGCTACTGTCTACATAAGGGAAGAAAAGAGAGAAGAAGAAATCTTAGAGCTTTTTAAAATCTCAACCAGGTGCATTTATTTGCTTCTTTTTTTTATCATCCTAAATCACTGTATAGGATACCTATATGTGATTTGAAGTAATTTAACAGAAGTGTTAAAGGGGTAAATTAGTTCTGAAAATTAAGTAATCATATCTTGTGCCTTACCATGGCCTTCAGTGCTCAACATGATGTGAATCTCTAAATCCTATCATCTCCTGCTGTGTTTCCCATGCTCATCAAATTCCATTCACATGATTTGTGGTGCTGGGTATGTTCTTTTGTTACCTGTTCTTTAGATTGATCTGGGGACTCTTTGAAGCAGATTTAAAGGAGAGTATAATTTTTATTTTTCTTCTTTGCTTGTCTTGTTTTGAATATTTTACTACAAAGAAGAATCATCTTTTATATTTGACATGGTATATTTAAGACATAGTCATGAAATTCTTGTGTCCTGAAATTTTTCACTAATGTTTTCTAAAAATTGTTGTGTGTTTAAAAAATTGATCAAAAGTTAGTCCTGAGCCGGGTGCAGTGGCTCACGCCTGTAATCCCAGCACTTTGGGAGGCTGGGGCAGGTGAATCGGTTGATGTCAGGAGTTCGAGACCAGCCTGGTCAACATGATGAAACCCTGTCTCTACTAAAAATACAAAATTTAGCTGGGTGTGGTGGTGCACACCTGTAGGCCCAGTCACTCGGGAGGCTGAGGCAGGAGAATCACTTGAACCCGGGAGGCAGAGGCTGCAATGACCCAAAATTCTGCTACTGCACTCCAGCCTGGGTGACAGAGCTAGATTCCAAGTGAGTCCTGTTTACATGTTGTAGTAATACATTTAATTGTAATCACATTAGTATGATGTTAAACAAAATATGTAAACTGAGATGCAAATAGGGGGAATATATCACCTATAAAAATGAACAATGGAATAGCAGTGCTGCAACTTGATGCTACTGCGTGCAAGATTCCAACTGTGAAGAAAGAGGCATGTATACTGTTTCAAAATGCTATGCATCAAAGTCGTCAGTATGAATTTGTCCAAACTTTAGTGGTAAGGATGGTTAGTGAATAATGAATTTATTTCTCCATATGTTTTTTTTAATAAATTGAAAAATAGTATTTTTACAAAGGAAATACAATATCTATAGCTCAAAAAATTCCAAAATAAAAAAGTACTGCTGCTAACTATATTTGCAGTATTCACAATTACCAGCCAGCACAGAAAGTGAAAGTTGTCTGTATACTGGAAAATTCAAAGGCTACCAGCATAATGCTCAATACAGACCTCTCACTAATAGCATTATGCATGCTTACATTGAGAATCACCTCAAAAAAATTGAATTTATCCTAAGTGGCAAACTTCAGAAGGATCTCTTTCCAAACTTTGTAGCATGCAGTTCAGAAAGTGATTGATCTTCTTAAGCAATTGCTGTTGTCTGCTAGGAGGCAGTTAATGTTTAAGGTCACTACTTATTCTGTGTGCCATTCATCCCTCCTTCAAATACTTTCACTGCAGGATGTGAGCAATCAGTTGGGATCCTGATGACTAAAATATAAAGGCTAGCTTCTGATGGTTTCAACAAGTCACACTAGATTTAAAGCAACTTTTAGCATAGTAATCACCCTATTGCTAACAGAATAAAGGTAAATGTATCAAATCTAATAGAGAAAGAAAATCCAGGACGTCAAGGAAGGACATATTGTATGTAGAATGATGAGCACTTTATTCAGTGTCTTCTTAAAAGTCACCTCATAAAATAAGTCTTTCCTGACTTCCCTGTCTAAAATAGAAGTCATAGCACCCACCCCCATCAGACACACTTATTTTACTCCTTTCTTTTGATTTATTTTTCTTCAGACATGACTACCAGTCATTATACTCTATTTTAATTTTGATTTATTTATTTTTGTCTCATCCAACTGGAATATCAGCTCTATGAGCATAGAGACTTTGGATTTTTTGCTCATTGCTTTATGTTGGTGTTAAAAGCAGTGCCTGGACATAAGCAACATTTTAAAAGAAATAAGTATAGGAATGATATGGAGGAAGAAAGAATGTATTGTTCTTCTTTCTCACTGGGACAAAAATAAGGCATTTTCTGTAAGCAATCTCAGAATATAGAAAGACTTTTAAAAGAACCCTTTATAATGAAAGAGAAGCTATTAATTTATGGCATAATGGTTAAAAATAAGTACAGTTTGAAAGTAAATGAAAATATTAGTTTGAGGTATGCCTAAGGATGACTATTTTAAGAAATCTACCATTTTGAGAAATAACTCCTCTGAATTTGTTTTAATAATTATTAAATTATCTTTAATATGCCCAGTGTTTTGCTGGGCTTTACATAAAAAGAGTAATTGAACATTTGTCCTGTCCTTCAAAGGTTCACAGTCGAGAGGGATGAGAACAAGTAAAAAATATTTCAATCAGTAATTTATGTGCTAAAATAAACGCCGGTAGAAGGGTCTGTGAGAATAAAGAAGAAAAACGCCGTGCAATATTAAGGCGAAGCTTCAAAAAAGGGGTGAATATTCAAATTGAATTTTGAAATATGAATAGGGATTTGTTGGTTGGTTTGACAAAAGAACAAAGAAGAACAGAAGTGTGAGAAAGAATTTTACAGGTCAGTTGGAATATTGCGTGTGTGTGCGCATGCGTGTGTGTGTATGTGTATGTGTGTTACGTGACAGAATAGCAGGAAACTCTAATGGAGAAAAAGAAAGAATACTTTGGGGTAGAAGGTAAAGGGACTGCCTTACCTTATTTAATGAGTCATTTTGTTGCTTTTGGGAATTTATGACTTGCATTGAAAACTATCATAGATTTATTGACTATATATGTATGTATTTATATGTATATATATATATATATGGTACTAAAAATTTCGAATACAGGTATACTTGAATTTATTAGTCTGATTTACTCTTTTCATGATTACATGAAATCAAAGGCAGGGTTCTTTTCAAAATTCCTTAGAGACACCTTGAGATAAGGAACAAACTTGCTCAATAATGAGTAGGGAAGTTTGCCTCTCACAGTCTAAGAACATACATTTCAATAAAACTGACTATTTCATTAGATTCAAGGGAAAACATTGCGAACATTGTACAGGTCATATTGAACATTATGAGGAAATTAGACAGACGGACAATAGTCCAAAAGATATTTATTTTTAAAGGCTGACAATGTAAGTAATAGGAAAAGAAAACATGAATTTGAATAAGTTATTTGATAAAAATAACTTGATAAAAATGGTAGTTATATAATTGCTATGACTTAGGGATATGTTATTGGAACTAAAACTGTATTAGAAATGAGAGTTTTAAAAAGCAATGTCTTACTGAAAATATGTATGATAGATGCCTAAAACTCATATAATTGACATGTGAATATATAATTTAAAGCCATTGATATTTTTATTTTGATAGTAAAAACTATTGAATAGTTAAGTGGGCAAAACAATTTCATTACTACTGGACATTAATTTTCACTTCAATAATCAGAGAAAGGAACTTGAATGTTGCTGTCCTTAAGATATTGCATAGAATTTTAAGCAACACGAAAACCACAAGAGACACCTGTCCTTCTCAAACATTTTGATTAATTGAAGATTAAAAAAAAAAAAATTGCTGCCAGTTGGAAAAATAGTCTCTGTTCAACTATTGACTACAACCTCCCACACTGACCAAGATTTCCTTTATGATTTTGATTGATATTTGAAACGTGAAAGGCTGGATTTCTAATAGCAATTTGTGACTTTCAGTTCTATTCCTCATGCTATATGATGTGACTAATATAAAAAATTAAACTTCTATGTTATAAATATATAATCTCTTACTTTGGTATCCAAAATCAGAAATGCTATCATTATTATTTTTTTTAACTTTTTTTTAGAGGTGGGGTCTTGTTATGTTGCCCAGCCTGATCTCAAACTCCTGGCCTCAAACAATACTTCCGCCTCAGCCTCCCAAATTGCTGGGATTACAGGCATGAGCCACTGGGGCCAGCCAGTAATGTTATTAATTTTAATGGATTCTTATAGGATTTCTTATAGAAATTATAATAGGACTCTTATAGAAATTATAGTATCCTATAATTTCTGATTTATCCTTAAAATAAATTTTTATATTTGTGGTACAGTGAACACTCCTTATATTTCTTCCATTTAATGCAAATCCAGACTATAATTTCAGGGTTCCTTTCATAGGCATAGGATTGATTAACTCTGATTCCTAAAAGATTTGGTCACGAAATGCAGGTGGTCTGCATTGTTCCTTAGGATGACATTTTCCCCATATTTTAAATGTGTGAAAAGGTAACCTCACATATAAACAGAGTAGCATTTTCATTTAATAAGATTTTTATTAATTCCAATGTATGTTATTCAAGACAAATGGTAGCCTTTAGAATTTTTGGTGACTGATTTCATTCGTATTTTCCTTATTTTCTTCTCTCTCTTTTTTAAACATTTTCTTTACTGTACCTTTTTTACACATTTCCTTAAGCATGGTAAAGTAAAAAAAACTTGCTTATTCTAAGCCATTTCATGAACACTATCTTTCCAGGTCTCTGATTCTTCTCATTATTTTCCGTGGTCACCGACTGGTTCTTGCACCTCTTAGATTTTTCCCAAAATTACTGCGAAGTTTCCTGTAAGAAAAACACCTCTGCAACTCAATTAGAAAGAACCTTCCTTGTTAAAGCTGCTCCACATGTATAAAACGGGATAAGTAAGAGGTAGCAAAAAATTCAAACAGCATCTGCTCCCAAATCAAGCCACTTCAATGTTTCTTGCACAGTAGCTCTAGTTTTTGTTTCTTGAAATCTGAATGTTATTTGCATTACTTGAATTCTGAAGACATGCTCTATATTTTCTTCCCTAAGCAAAATCCTCAACGTATTCTCTGTTAACATGTGTTATAAATCCTACTTGAATATCTATCTGCTTCCATTATCTAGCTAGGATTTTCTCTGACTGCTCTGTAGCAAGGAAATCAGAGTGCTTGTACTAGCAAATTTGCAGCAATGAACATAGGTTAGATATCTACTGTTTGAAATATTTAATACCGGACTGAGTATTAGGGCTTCAATGACAGTAACACATTTGAGAGAGAGTCTAGTGGGGGATAAAGTCACATCAATAGATAATTTCAGTCTAATATTGTAAGCCCTGGAATTGAGGAATAATTGGAGTTATATTGGGATCCAGAAAGATATTTCTTGGTGCAACCTTAAAACCAAGGGAGAGTTTTCTGAAAAAGATGCTGCCTTGAAAAGTAAGCAGGTAGGAATGTTTTCTAATAACAGAATCTCTGAGATTTGAAATAGAATGGAAGTAAGGAAAACTATGTTTTATCTTTTTATCTAGTAAAACACAGATTATTGTTAATACTTGTTTCAAAATGTAATTTTATCATCCTTGTGAATTTCAATCAGACAAACCAAGATTGGGCATAAAATTACTGTATCAGCTAGCTGTTTCTATGTAACAAATTGCCCCAACGTGGAGTCTTAACAAATTTCTCACATTCACAATTCTGTTTGTCAGATGTGTGGTTCTGATCCGATCTGAGCCTACTAGGCTGGGGCTTGATGGATCAAGTGGCCACAGCAACATTTCTAGTGGTTGGCATTGATTAGTTTGGTTAGGGGAGGAGGGATCTTAGGTGGGATTGCTTATCTTAGCTTTACTTGATCTCTGATTCACTAAGATAACAGTCATGGTGGTCTCGAGGTTCCAATGAGCAGCAAGAAAGGGCAAGGCCAAATGTGCAAGCAGTTTTCAAGCCTATGATTTTTCCTTGTTCTTTTGTTTGTTTTGTTTTTGAGACAGAGTCTCACTCCATCACGCAAGCTGGAGTGTAATGGCACAATCATAGCTCACTGGAACCTCAACCTCCCTGGGTCAAGTGACACTCCCTCCTCAGCCACTTAAGTAGTAGTGACTACAGGTGCACGCCACAATACACAGCTAATTTTTGTGTGTTTTTTGTGGAGACAGGGTTTCTATGTTGCCCAGACTGGTCTCGAACTCCTGAACGCAAACCATCTGCCCTCCTTGGGCCTCCCAAAGTACTGGGATTATAGGCATGAGCCACCACGCCATGCCCCAAGTTTATGTTTAAGTCACATTTTTTTTAAATGAGCCTTTAGGCAAAGCAAATCCCATGACCAGCTCTTGTAGAAGGCAAGTCACAGAGACAATTTGTGGAGAAAGAAGCAAGATCGTTAAGAGAGTAGCTGCAAATTCACATTGAAAACAGAATATACAGTAGGACAGAAACAACCTGTGGCTGTCTTTGTAATCTACCAGTCGTGCATAGACTTTACAAAGTTTTATCATGAGTATGTCAGCCTCCTCATGGATGTCCTTATTTTGTCTCCTTGACTTTTTTTATTGTAATCTTTCATGAAAAACTTCCTTCAATACCTTTTTTTTCTAGTTTTAATTTATCAACTTTGTTAAGAAATCAGAGGCAAGAAAATTATTTTCTTTGGAAGGAGATATTGATATTATTTTTTAAAGAAATTTCCATGCTACTCAACACAGACATTTGAAATGTTCCATTTTTGTTTCATTGCTTTATTGCTAGGTTTTTGGAGAATGTGAGATACACACACACACACACACTCTAATAATAACCTCGTGTGTGTGTGTATTTATGTGTTTGTTATACTTTCGGTTTACAGCAACCTTTATGATATTTTTGATCCAGTTTTTCCCTGGTGTTCGAAGTACTTCTAGCTAGTAATTGAAACTCATAAGGTGGCTTGTTGCTGCTTTCTGGCCACCAGGGTGCCATTAACAGCAGAGCCACTGGAGCCACTGCAGTTCACACTTGAAAGTTCTAGGGACTGAAACTGATCTCATGTTTTTCTTTCTTTGTTCAATCCAGCTATGTCAACCGTTTGAACTCTGTGTTATGGAGGAGGGAAATTTAATTTCTGGAGCTTACTGCTAGCTAAGCAAAAATGTGCAGCTTCTCATTCTTGTAACGGCAAATAGTTAAAATTTCGTCTGTGTCAAGTTTCTTTTCTGGGAGTTTTTGTAAGTAAAAAGAGTAGAATTCGTGAGTAAAATCATGAATGAAAAATATTTCAATCTTATTAAGTAATTTAGGATACTTTTTCATATCTTTAGAAATATATATATATATATATGAAATAAGGCTGGCTTTATGCTTCTTCCTTTAAAAAAAATGCGAGGGTATCTTTTATGAACAGGAATACTTCCCAGTAAATATAACAGATTAAACTCATATAACTAATTTCTCTACGTTCTGAAACCTTTACTAAAATGACAATGAAGAGATTTTTAAGACATACAATCCTAGGGCAATGGAAAGAACAAGACACAAGACAGGCGATAATAGCTAGACAGCTTTGGAAACTGGAAGGTAGATGGATGAGTGGTAACTAATTGAAGATACCTGAGAAACTTCAGATCTAAACTGATTTTGAGAAAAGCTTAAAATGACCTTCATCTGAATATCTAAGGGAGTGATGGTACCAATGATGGCTTTTCCTGCGGTGGAAAATAAAATAAAAGTAAAGCTACTTCGTAAGTCAGACTCTGAAAGAAGCCTAGGTACTTGAAGCCGGGTACCAGTGTCTCTTGTATCCCTGGCACTCTCTTTCCTTCACTTCTTAAAGAAGTAGACAAACAATTTAGCTGGCTTTTCTAATCTGATGTATAGTATATATAGTGTAAATTGTGACTTTTTTTTTTTTTTGAGATGGAGTCTGGCTCTGTCGCCAGGCTGGAGTGCAGTGGTGCCATCTCGGCTTACTGCAACTTCTGCCTCTCGGGTTCAAGCGATTCTCCTGGCTCAGCCTACCAAGTACCTGGGACTACAGGCACCCGCCACCATGCCCGGCTAATTTTTGTATTTTTAGTAGAGACGGGGTTTCACCATGTTGGCCAGGATGGTCTCCATCTCCTGACCTCGTGATCCACCCGCCTCTGCTTCCCAAAGTGCTGGGATTACAGGTGTGAGCCACAGGCGCCCAGCCAATTGTGACCTTTTTGAAAGGATAGTTCATTTCTGTATTATGAACAGATTTTATGTTTATTATTTTATTGGTTTGGTTGTTATTTTTGTTTCTATTTTCTATTTGTTGTTTTGTTTTGTTTTAAACAATAAAGTATTTTTAGGACTCTTTAGAGGACTTACCTTATTGAACAAGTACATGTTGATAATAAACAATCTTATGGCTTTATTTAACTTTGATTAGTGCTTTTATATCCTTTTTTTACCTGTCTTACTTTCTTTTTTCTAGCTTCATTTTTTATCTGTATCCTGTCTCAATTATATAGTTTATTTTAATAACATTGATGGATTGAGGCCTTGACGTTACAATGAAATTATCACAGATAAAATTTTTGTCTTGATTTTAAGCCACAACAATGGTGATAAATACAACAATAACATTCTTTCTAAGAAAGATATTACTATCTTCCCTTTCTCTAGCCAGCTGACCCCAGGATACAGTATCCTTGCTGCAAATTTCTTAGTGTTTAGAGTTGTTGGGGAATTTTATATGGTAAATTGGTAAAAACCTGAATGGAAAAGGAGAATTATTAATTTTGAATATTTTTCATTAATGAATGTTCAGTGTTGGGATATTATGTGTTAACATCTTGATCCTCTTCATTATCTTTTTAAAAAATACTATAATCTTAATATTAGTGAAAATCTTTGTAAATAACTTCTCAGTATGACAAACACAGCCCTTTTTTTCCTCAGTAGGCTTATTTAGTTCTTCTAAACACCTAATTTTCCTTTTACTTCTGAAGGTCATCAAGATAGCAGAGCTAATTAATTGAATAAAACAAGGAAATTTTAGTGTTTTATTTCCTTTGTGGTTTTAATTTTTGCTATGAAATTTAAAATTAAAAAAGAAAAATAGTTATACATCTCCTTTTTTGCCTTAAAGGGAAAAAAAGGCAATTAATCCCCATCTCCAGAATTAATTTGAGTGAAGACTAAGGGTAGAAGAAATTATTGTTTTTGTCTATGTCTGTACTTGTAAGCAAAACTTTAGTCAGACAATTAGACTGCAGTAATTATTCATCAAGAGCCTGCCTGCATGTCGGTAGCTGTGTTGGTATATTTATGTCAAACCAGTGTTGCTTTTAGTGATTTCTAAGAATTTACAGAACCAAGTTAGAGGCATGTGTACAGAACAAGGAAACTTTGGGGCTGAATTAAACATTTCAAAAAAAAGTAGTCTTTTAAAGTAAAATTATATGCAACCATTGACCTGACAACAGTGAGCCAAATCTCTTCATTTTCATTTAAAATATGCTGTAAAGCTTCTATATTCAGAGTAAAATCTCACCATATGCAGATTATTCTATTAAAAAAAGAGAATGCTAATTCATACCAATATTGACATTATAGCTATTGAATTAAACAAAAATGTCCATATAATGTTCTCACTGGGTGTTACAAAGGACACATATCCAACGAGAGGATGAACTTATTGGAACAGATGTCTTAATTTAACATTCTCATCATTGCCTCCCATTTTTCCAAAGATTTTCTTATCAATTTAGTCTGATCCATTAAGAATCTTTTTATACATGTCATGGGATAATAATAATTAAAATAAAAATCATAATGATAAGAAGAAGGAGGAGGAGGAAGAAGAGACAACAATGAAGATGATGATGAAAAAGAAAAAAAGAATAGTTAACATTTGTGAAACATTTACTATGTGCTAGGCATTCTGGTGTGCACTTTATGTGGATTATCTCATTTAATCCCCATAAAAAATGGGTAGGGACAAATTGTGTTTCTATTTTTAAAACGAGGAAAATTGATCTCAGAGAATTTGAATATTTTTTCTCAAAATCACATAGCTAGTAAGTAATAAATTTCAGATTGAATTCAAAGCAGTCATATTCAAGAACTCACTCTAACCATAACATTCTACTCCTTTCTCCTCAATGCCAAGTTTAGTCATATCGTAAAGAAGCTATTATAATGTCATCCTTTTCAGGAAAAATTAAGCAAAAAATGAGAAAACCACCTATTTCCTCACGAGTTTTTTCATTTCAGAGGGAAACAACATTCAAAAAATTAATGTTCCAGAGGTCACATTAATAGACCAATAAATAGGAAATGGTTTTGAAATCTCTCTAACTTTAAATTGTTTGCCTTTATAACCAAGCATTAATCTTTCCCACAATGGCCTAGAATAACATATCTACCAATTTGAAGAACTGACCCAGGCTCACTGACTTCAAACCTTATTCTGTTCTTGCTACCCTCTTTCATTTAGTCTTTGCCACGTCTTCTTCCCTAAGTTCCTCAGTTGTTCTTGCTTCTCTTAGTTTAACTGTACACACTGTCCTGATAAAACCAGTTCTCACTCAGCAATGTCTTGACTTTCCAAGAGACCATCCCAATCAGTGTGCTTTGGTTCTTTCAAAAGTGGGCACAACAAAAGTTATCTTTAATTTTTTTTAAGAGAAAGGATTGTGTTCAAGCAGAAGTATGTAGTAACAACCCTATAAATTTAAAATAATATGAATGAAAAACAGAAAATACCGTCTCACCTTATTTTGTGAAGTTTGAATTTTAGGATGCAATCCTTTCAGAAATATTTCTGTTTAGTTTTCTCCAAAAATAAAACACATTTCATGTTTCAAGAACTGATTCAGTCTCTCCCATCCTTACCTGTAATTTCCAGTAACTGGTAGGCAATTTGTACCTGACCTTAATTCTTCCAGCAAGTATTTACTACACTCTTCATATGTATTTGGTACTTACTAGGCTATAGGGAGTCTCTATTGAGGAAGGCAAACATTCGGATAATAACCCTAAGAAGTATATTATTAGTTTGATAGATGTCCTCTGAAGGATAACACTGTTATATAAGAGCACTTAATAAAGGAATGTGATCTAGTCTGAGGTGGTGGTGGTGGGTGTCATGTGTAACCCCTAAAAGGGACATGAGCTGAAACCAACGAGGAGAGTCAGGAAGTGCATGAAGGTGGAATGGAACTCAAGAAGAGGAAACAGCATGGCCAAAAACCAGCCTTAAAGATTCCATTTAAAGTTTGTAACTGGCACTCAGAGTACAAGGGGGTGAATAAAGAGTGATGCTAGAGATTCGGACGTGTTTCAGATCATGCAAGGTCTTACTGGCTACACGACAACATTTTGGCTTAAGCCTATAGATAGTAAAGATTTGTTGAATGGATTCAAGCAATGGTGAAAAACAGTCTATTCAATTTGCATTTTTTAGGAAATGAATGGCTTAGTGAAAAAAGAAAAAAATTAAATCGATTTGCATCTTGAAGAGATATGGCTGTAGAGTGGATCTGATGGACCGGAGTAGATATTCAAACTGGAGTCAGCAAACAGCTTTTATAGGTTATTAGAGTCTAAGGGAGCTATGATAGCATTTTAGACAAGTAGTGAAGAATGGGATATAGAAAATGAGGCCATGAGATGTATTCCAGATGACTCCTGGGTTTTTTGGTTTATATTACTAGATAGATGATAGTAAGAAAGAAAACCTGGAAGAAGAACAGTTTTGGGCAGAATATTCATTCAGCAAATATTTTGTGAGTGCCAACTCAAGCCCTTCCCAACCAGGGTTCCTTGAAAGAATTAAGCCCTAAATGCCTCCTAAAACATTTATTATATGTAACGAGTTACTGCTTTCCTATGCATCTAGAATGTACCAGTCTTGTAATCCTTGGAAGAATTGAAAAAATAGTCCGTAAAGTCATTTTATATAGAGTTTAATTGTTTTGTGGAACCCGGATTGAGAAAGGCTGAGTTACTTTATGCCAGATATTCTACCTGTGCCTTGAATCTAATGGATATGAGATGTCATTAAGAATTTGAAGTGAAGATAAACCATTGTCATAAGATTAACTATAATGATGTAATTTTATTTACTAAACTACCCCCAAAAGCAGCTTAAATATTTTGTTATATACAGTTAAGAAATCTATTTTTTAAAATTTATAAATTACTTTAAAATTACACTATTGTAGTAGATATGCCTCATTAATGTCCTCATTCTCAGTTACTTTAGGGATAATTTTTTTGCCTTTTATTAAAAAATGCAAATCATTTTGAAAAATTGCCTAGATAATGATACTGAACCAAAAAGAGCTGCAAATGTAGAAAGTGAAATATAGAAAATAAAACAATGTCATGTGAACTTTGAATCTTGTATGTAATTACATTAAGGTAAAGTAGTATTGTTTTTCATCCAGCCAAATCATTCAGCGGTTATTTATTTAGTGCTTGATATATGCCAAGCAGTGTTCATGCCACTGAAATGAAGCAGTGAACAAACTAGATAAAGTGTATATGTTTGTGGGTGGGGTAGGCCATGTTGCTCTTTATATAGGGTGCTCAGAAAAGTTCAGTCATAAACGTAATTGGTAGTATTTATTCCAAAAACTACATGAACTTAATGTATAAATATTAGATGCTTTAATGCTATTTTTTACTTGCTTTAGATAATAATCTTGTTAGAATAAAGCATATAAATATATGCTCACATATATATACATACACGCATACCAACATGAATTGGTGTATGTATATACATCAGCACATACATTAGTTACGTTGCTAATTTATAATTTCTCTCTATAGCAACCCTTACCTAGATATTTTCTACTTATTAATTTGAGTATTTTTGAATTTGAATATAGGCCATTTGTCCCTTCACATACCTTAGGTTCCTAATGAGAGGTCAGACAAATATATAAAAATGCGTAACACAAAGCTAAGAATTTGGATGGGGTCAATACAGGGTAATACAGGATCACACTGGTAAATCATATGTCTCAGCATAATATGGTAAGGAAGACTTTACAGAGACAACTAAGCTTCTTAAAGGAGGAATAAAGATGAACAGAAGTGTGGGTGTGGGTATTCTAGGCATAACATTAAACTAATTTTGAGTAGTAAGTAAGTAAAGGGTGAAAACTGCATTCATTAGCAGTGTTCTCTTTTGCTCTATTTTATGTATTTCTGTATAGCATACAACCATGATTAAGTGTCTGCAAGTGTCTATTAAGAACTCCTTAGTTTTTGTAGAGTAAATTAAATGCCATTATACTTTCTTAACACTCTACAGTTTAAACTATATATTTACATGGCTTTCTATTTGATCTTAAAATCAAATTAGAAAACCCTGGATAAAAATATTAAGTCATTTCTCACTTTAAAATCTACAAAAAAAAATACTTTTTTATGTGATTTAAGGATTTATTTTAAAAATATTCCTGTATAGTGATTAAATTAATGTTTTACACAGTGACTTTTGTTTAAGTATGTCTTTAGCTCTATCTCTTTCTCTAAATATCCATTTATTTGGATTAAACTGCTTATCGTCAAGTATTCATATTTTCATACAATTCATAATTCAGCCTATTTCTTCAAACGCAAAATTTGGGCAAGAACCAAGTTGGTGTTGTTGACTGTATGCCATTTATAATCTCCTCAAACATCTTTAAAGATTTTTTTTTCTCTTTTGATCTCTAATTTAATATCCTATTAGTACGGTCTGCCCTATGGCAAAGTTGAAATGTGAAATTTCTTCTTTCTCAAGAGGGATGAAGCACAACAAAATCATTCATCACTAATTAAAAATTTAACTTCAACACCAAGGATGTTTCCTAAGTTATGTTTATATAAATCCCTTATTTTATAATTGTATTTTCTATTATAACTTTATGAAGAAAAACTGGAAGTAGTTTATGCTGATGAAAGAACGCAGTTTTAAAGTGATATAGACCTAAGTTAAGTAACAGCTTTTATTTATCAGTGAAATTATCTTTACATAGTCCTCCTGAGTTTTACTATTTTAATCTCTAAAAGGAAATAATATTATCAAATATTAACATATAGGTTTTTATGAAAATTAAATGAAATGTAATATACTACTCAGACACTTCATTGTATCTGACTTAGAGGTAGTGCACAGTTGTAGTTTCTTTTGAGTTCCTCTCCATATTTTAAATTAAATGTCTGTCATTACATTTAACTATTAGGTTGATGTGAAAATAATTGCTGTTTTTGCCATTACTTTTAATACCTACAATAAGAGTATACTTCATCAATTCATAATTTTAAGCTGGATTTGCTCCTTTTCAAATAAATTAAAATAACCCTCTACCCTTTATTGCCTCTGATTAACATTTTTATTATCAATTGCCATTTCTCTGATGAATCATGAAACGTTGTATTGCTACTATTTTGCAGAATTTTGAACCTTTACTTGATCTTATATTAATTTTCCCTTATTTAAAATTTGTCTTTTCTACTTGTAGCTTGTGCAAAAAAAAAAAAAACTTATTTTTTTTAGAAATGTTCATATATATTCCTTCAGAATTGGCACAGTGGTAATTATTAATAATGAATAGTTAGCTGAATGTGGTGGCTCACGCCTGTAGTCCCAACATTTTGGGAGGCAGAGGTGGGTGGATCACCTGAGGTCAGGAGTCCGATGACCAACCATGGTCTGGCCAACATGGTGAAACACACTCTCTACTAAGAATACAAAAATTAGCTGGGCGTGGTGGCAGGTGCCTGTGATCCCAGCTACTCGGGAGGCTGAGGCAGGAGAATTGCTTGAACCTGGGAGGCGGAGGTTGCAGTGAGCTGTGATCACACCACTGCACTCCAGCCTGGGCAACAGAGCAAGACTCAATCTAAAAAACAAACAAGCAAACAAAAAAACACAAACAAAAAAGTAAATAGTGCCTTTCAGTATTTTGGAATTACAAAAGACTGCATTTTACAAAATAGAATAAATTGTAGGGTTTGGGTATTTCCAAGGGGATAGTACCCTTCTAAGTCCACCCTGCCTGCTTATATTGCCTTAATTTTCCAATTTTTTAAACCTTTCTTTTGCATTAAACTTTTAAAAAATATGAACACATTGCTTTGAAGATTATCTGAGTCACTGTCACATGTTTTGTGTTTGGGTGGGCTAGGGGATTGAGGAAATGAAAGGAGGACATTCAGAAATAAGGCTCTACAGATAGGCAGGGAGCAAACCTGAATAACAAGGATGCTTGGACCAAATGGGTTCATGTTACAGAGTAACTCTCCTTGGAGTTAATTTGATAACATGGTACACATTCTAATGATAATGGTAATAGTAATAATAATAGCAGCTAATACTTACATAACATGGTTATGTGCAAAGCTTGCTATTAATTTACTTAATTCTGTAACTACCCTTAAATATAAGTGCTAGTATTGTCTCCTATTACGTTGTGCAAAAAAAACTGACACAGGGAGGTTTAATAACTTGGCCAAAAATTACACATCCATGAAGTGGTGAAGTCTGGAGACAAATATGAGCAGTTCTATCCTAGAGTCTCTCTGCTCCTCACTCTTACCCTGCACTGCCAATCTGATCAGCCTTGCTGGTCCTATCTACTACTGACAGCTACGGTAACTTAATGATTAGTAGGATGAAAATAATGCATGTTTCAGATTCTTTGACAAAGTATTCACTTTAAGACAAAGAAGCTCTTAGAGAATAATGACTATTTATAATGTGGTTTACCCATCACTGAGTTCATTCAGCAATTTCATTTAACATTTTTCATCCTATTAATGACAAGTTTAATTTAATTATAAATGAAGGGTATGAGTCTAAATCACAGTTTGACATATTAACCTCCCTACTTAGAAAGTTCTGTTATGGTTTCCTAGCATGGAAGATGGCTGGTTCTTTTCTCCTGCAGAAAAGATTACTCTTAGCATTTTTTTCATTCTTGTTCAGGTTTTGAAGGAAGCGTTCATTTCTTCTCAAAGAGAGGGCTGTAAAGATGGTGGGAACTGCTTTGCCAAAATTCAACTCATTCTACTTCAAAATACAGCTCAGGGACAGCCCTGTATAAGAATCTTAGCATTAAAGAAAATGAAATTGGACTTTGTTCTTGTTGACAGTATATAAAACCCCCAGAGACTAAGTGCTGCCACAGGATGGTATTGGTACTTTCTGTTTACATAGCGTCTATTTCTACAAAGCAAATACAGCTTCCCTTGCATGAAAGCCTCCCAGTCTCTGGGACCTGAAATCTTGATACAGCACTAGGGTAACAAATCCATGCTGAGAAAACAAGTGAGAATTTGGTGAGAATGATATGCTTTGCAGAGAAGCAGGGTGAGAATTAGTGAAATTTGTCATATACCGATGGAGACTCTTTGGGAACCTCTTTCGCTTAAAAGTACTATGGAGATAGAAAAGATTCGTTTTCATTTCTGAAAGAACAACCTGGAATATTTGCAAATAATTGATGCTGACACTATTAGAAATTAGTAGAGAAAAATGTTTATCATCTTGGCAATGTAGTGAGAGTAATTATGCCCCTATTATTACTTACTTTGTAGACATGTATTTGCAGTTTAACAACATTAATCTATTCATCTTGTTTATTCAGAGCCATCAACTATTAGTATCTCAAGTTGTTCTATATGGTTTTTCTCCATTTTAAAAAAAGTACAAGTGGCCAGGCACGGTGGCTCATGCCTGTAATCGCAGCACTTTGGGAGGCCGAGGCGGGCGGATCACGAGGTCAGGAGTTTAAGACCAGCCTGGCCAACATGGTGAAACCCCCTCTACTAAAAATACAAAAATTAGCTGGGCGTGGTGGTGGAAGCCTGTAATCCCAGCTACTCGGGAGGCTGAGGCAGGAGAATTGCTTCAACTGGGGAGGCGGAGGTTGCGGTGAGCTAAGATCGCACCACTGCACTCCAGCCTAGGCGACAAAGCGAGACTACGTCTCGGGGAAAAAAAAAAAAAAAAAAGTCCAAGTAATTTGGATTTATCCAAAAATTATAATGCAGACTGCCAGAATCACAGTCATTTGCATTGAACATGTGTCCTAATTGTATCCATGTGTTGGCATGATATTCTGTAGAGACTAATTCTAATCAATTCTGTCTAAACATTCTGGATTTCCCATCAATTACTATGCTAAGTCCTTGACACAATTCCTGCCAATCTTTGGGCAAATGCCTCCCAGTACTGCTATTTTAACACCCCAGAGTGCGAGCCATATGACAGATCTCTTCATCTATGTATTTTGCATGCACACTTTCTTTAAATGTGAAAGACAACCCCTATGAAATCAGCACTTCAAAGTTATTATACTTTTCATGGATTTTAGTGTACTGTATAGATTGGAACAGAGTATTATCCCAGTTTTCTGAACTGAATTGATCATTAAATTCTCATAGGGTTTATACACATGTAATATTTCAGGCATACTTAAACCTTCCTAATTAATATAATGTTTCTTGAAAGGTGAAGTAATTTTTTCACTATTGATGTTATTAAAATTTCATATATGTAATTTATTCATGACATTTCTGTTTTAATCATAGCTCTTTTTACTGCAAGTAATAGGAACTCAGTAAAGAACAGCTTGATTGAGAAAGAAATATTTTTGGAAAAATACTGTTAGCTGACTTCATGCTGTCCTGGGACAAAAACTGTAAAGATATCAAGGAGTCAGAAATCTACATGCTGTTGGTTGTTGTTGTTTATCTTCCTCTCACTCTTTCTCTTTTCATCCCTCACCCTCTTTACAACTCTCTGTTTTTTTCACTCTTATTTTTGTCATTGTTAAATGATTCTTACTGCTAAAGTGTGCAAATGGCCAACTTTCTCATAGTCATCATGTTTACACATCTGTAATTTAAGAAATCAGCTACAGCTGGCTAGCCAGATACCAGGAAAGAATATTTGGTTAGGTTGTAAATCATGGTCACAAAGTAGATATACAAATGTGTGCAAAGCACATATGGAGCCGTTTTATGGACAGGGAGATAGATGGTAGTTCTCAGATGTGAGGTTAGTAGACTCCTTGAAAGATGTCTACTTACCTTGTCATTTAGAAGATACCATAGCAGTCATTAGGTATTATGGTCGAAATAGGACTGTAATTTTCCCTTCACTACCTATCTTACTATTCTAAATAATTCTGAGTGCTAAATAAATGCTTACTACATGATTAAATGAATAAAGTAATCAATAGCAGGCATGTCTTAGCATAGCTCAACTTGTGTTGGTAATTCTATTATATTCCCATCTCCTGGGCTAAAAATTGTGGCAGTTACCTTTGACTGTTCCTTCTCTTTTGTACTCTTTTACAATACTCTCAAAGGTTTTCTTTTTGTTGTTCCTTTGTTATGTCTAATGAATTTGCACCTTTCTCAATATTTCTAGTGACATCTCCATAATCCCTGACTTCACCTAGATCAGCACTTTCTAAATTCAATTTTATGCAATAGTCATAACCAGTGATATATTAATGAATGTTCTAGAAAAAAATAATAAAAGGTTTCTAAGATCAAATAAATTTAGGAAAGCTGCATACTTTTTCACCCCTTGGAGATTCACAATGCACATTAATGCCTTTAAAAGTTCTATAATAAAGAAATCCATTTAATATTGATTAACTCAACATTTCTTTAAAGCATCTAACCAAGGAACCCTTTTCATCATAAAGTACCTGTTAGTATCTCATAAGACTGGTGTTCTATAGATCAACGATTGGTAAATGCTGAGGTAGACTCTTAGAAGGGATTCCTGTTTTCTCTTTTCTTATTATCTTGCTGAGTCTCTCCACCCTATACATTGCTGTTAAAATAATTATTACAAAATAGCACCAGGTAATGGGCACATAGAAAGTCATTACCAAACTTTTGTTGGCTAGATTAACTACACAGATGAAGAAGAAAATGAGTTTAATTAAAATCAGAAATGTGACACTTGTTACTCAACTAAAATAAGCTAAATTTAATTTCTTTTTTTTTCTTTTCTTTTTTTCTATTTTTAGTAGAGACGGGGTTTCACTGTGTTAGCCAGGATGGTCTCAGTCTCCTGACCTCCTGATCTGCCCCCCTCAGCCTTCCAAAGTTCTGGGATTACAGGCGTGAGCCACTGCACCCGGCCGCTGAATATAATGTCAAAAAGAACAATCTAACTAGCAGTGTTTTCTTTAAAAGTAAACTCTTATTTATGTGCCTATATCAATGAGGTGCCTATAAGAGAACTATAAAACAGTATCTAGACAACTTCTTAGAGCACACTCACCAAGTCAAAGATAATTACTAATAGGACAAGTCAAGTGCTATTAATTTTGATCATTGCTTTCTTCATTTTTATTTGCCTATGTCTAATTTTATTATTTCAGTCAAAATGATGAATACTAGGAAATGAGTTTTTCATTTTGAAATTCCTACCTAAAAAAAAATTTATTTTGCACACTAGAAATTTTAAGGTTGCAATAATCTTTTCATGTTAAATAAATGTCTATATATATATTGTGAAAGTGACATTCAGAATGAGAATATCTTATTGAGTCTTTAAATCTCTGTGAGTACTAGCTTGTTCTTTTAAGTTAATGAAAGAAAGCAATAGTCATCATCAAAGCATATATTGTTTAAAAATCAATGAAGGAATTGCCCTCTTTCTTGCTCTTTCTACTTTCATTTTTTCTTCCTCTGCCTGGAAGCTTAGGAAAAGTCTTTGTTCAGCCTTTAGATGTACAGTCTGGTGTCATGCCTGTTAAGTTCATGATAAAATTGAACTAGTGTCATAATCTAGCCTACATATTGGCCCTTGATGTTTTATACCAGGAAGTTAATTATCAGCTTCCTTTTCAGAGCCTTGTCATACCCACACAACTGTTCTGTTTTCTTGCTTATTTTATTTCTCTTGCTAAGTGTAATTACAATAATTATTATTGTTTCCTTATAAAGTGTAAATACATATTACCAGTATATTATAATCATCAGCTGAGATAAATGACCTTTCTGGGTTTCCAGAATGTTTTAACCTTAGTTGATCTACCATATTTGTGTAGGATTGATGCGTTATATACACGTCTGAGATATTCACATTTTAAAAGGCTCATTACTTATTTTTTCAGGAAATAACACTGATAACTTTTAAAGCTTAGAGCTTCCCAATATTAATGTGGTTGTTCACATCTAATATTTGAAAATTATTTTACAGATTTTGAAATATACCTTCATGTATTACTTTATTTGGTCCTTGCAGAACCCTGTGAAGATTATAGACATTGTTATTCTATATAACGAAGGAGTGAACTGCACATTAGAGAAAGTCAGTTGGATTGTGTCCTCATACACATAGTGGGCGTTGGAGCTGACTATTGGAGAAACTCTAAAACCAATTTTTCTTACTCTCTTATTCTTGGAAGTGTAACTTGATAAAACTGGACCTATATTGCAATTTCGAGTTTTAAAGTATGAGTATTGTTTTGACACACATACTTAGACTTGACATCTATTTTACGTACAATCCTAAGTTTATTTTATCTTTTGTGTGTTCCTTTTATAATATAAAAATAAAGTGGACAGTCTCAGTATTAATGCTAATTGTAAATCACCCCTGAATTATAGCATTCTGTCAGCATATGATTTCACATCCATTAAGGGCACAAAAATGAAGCAAGTGTTAGTATACTGAGAAGTAAAAACAGTATACTACTTAAGAGCTCCATACAAAGTCAGAGTACCGTGGCTTAAATTCATCCATTACAAGCTCTGTGACCTTGTCCAAGTTACTGAAGACTTATTTTTCTTACATGCAAAGAGGCCATCATTAAAGTGCTTTTCTTGTAGTGTTTCTCTGAAAATTAAATGGCATAATATGTGTGAGATATTTAATGCAGTGTGTCTATTTAGTAAACACTTGAAAATTGTTAGCTATGAAAAAAATAAGATTAAAACTTTAAACTATATGCAAGCCCTAGAACATCAAAATACACAGCTCCGAAGAAAAAAGAAATGAAAAGGAAGATAAACAATTGGGGAGATGAGAAAGGGTAATTAAAAAGAAATGTGATGGGGCTGCTGTTTTTATTTAAGATGTAGAAAGTTGTAAAAAGTGAATGCCCTTCCCAGCTTAATGATAAAAGTAAGCTGCATAACCTACAAAATAAAATATTTTAGCTCATCAAAGAATAAGGTCCAAAGAGAAAGTAACTGAGTGAATTAAAATCCAAATGTGATCCCTCTTACTATATGCAGGATATATAACGGCTTTAATTTTTGGAAGGAACATTTTTCATTTGAAATCTGCAAGAGCCCTATTTACAAAGGGGAATGTTTTCCTATTCCCCATCTCTTTTCCATTCATCTTCACTGAGAACTCATGAGAAAGACTGAGGCGAGGGCAAGAAAATTGAGAAGCAAATCTTTTTTTTTTTTTTTTTTTTTTTTTTTATGTTTCCTTTCTTTTTTTTATTTATTTTATTTTATTATTATTATTATCATTATTATACTTTAGGTTTTATGGTACATGTGCGCAATGTGCAGGTTAGTTACATATGTATACACGTGCCATGCTGGTGCGCTGCACCCACCAACTTGTCATCTAGCATTAGGTATATCTCCCGATGCTATCCCTCCCCCCTCCCCCCACCCCACAACAGTCCCCAAAGTGTGATGTTCCCCTTCCTGTGTCCATGTGTTCTCATTGTTCAATTCCCACCTATGAGTGAGAATATGCGGTGTTTGGTTTTTTGTTCTTGCGATAGTTTACTGAGAATGATGATTTCCAGTTTCATCCATGTCCCTACAAAGGGCGTGAACTCATCATTTTTTATGGCTGCATAGTATTCCATGGTGTATATGTGCCACATTTTCTTAATCCAGTCTATCATTGTTGGACATTTGGGTTGGTTCCAAGTCTTTGCTATTGTGAATAATGCGGCAATAAACATACGTGTGCATGTGTCTTTATAGCAGCATGATTTATAGTCCTTTGGGTATATACCCAGTAATGGGATGGCTGGGTCGAATGGAATTTCTAGTTCTAGATCCCTGAGGAATCGCCACACTGACTTCCACAAGGGTTGAACTAGTTTACAGTCCCACCAACAGTGTCAAAGTGTTCCTATTTCTCCACATCCTCTCCAGCACCTGTTGTTTCCTGACTTTTTAATGATTGCCATTCTAACTGGTGTGAGATGGTATCTCATTGTGGTTTTGATTTGCATTTCTCTGATGGCCAGTGATGGTGAGCATTTTTTCATGTGTTTTTTGGCTGCATAAATGTCTTCTTTTGAGAAGTGTCTGTTCATGTCCTTCGCCCACTTTTTGATGGGGTTGTTTGTTTTTTTCTTGTAAATTTGTTGGAGTTCATTGTAGATTCTGGATATTAGCCCTTTGTCAGATGAGTAGGTTGCGAAAATTTTCTCCCATTTTGTAGGTTGCCTGTTCACTCTGATGGTAGTTTCCTTTGCTGTGCAGAAGCTCTTGAGTTTAATTAGATCCCATTTGTCAATTTTGGCTTTTGTTGCCATTGCTTTTGGTGTTTTAGACATGAAGTCCTTGCCCATGCCTATGTCCTGAATGGTAATGCCTAGGTTTTCTTCTAGGGTTTTTATGGTTTTAGGTCTAACATTTAAGTCTTTAATCCATCTTGAATTGATTTTTGTATAAGGTGTAAGGAAGGGATCCAGTTTCAGCTTTCTACATATGGCTAGCCAGTTTTCCCAGCACCATTTATTAAATAGGGAATCCTTTCCCCATTTCTTGTTTTTGTCAGGTTTGTCAAAGATCAGATACTTGTAGATATGTGGCATTATTTCTGACGGCTCTGTTCTGTTCCATTGATCTATATCTCTGTTTTGGTACCAGTACCATGCTGTTTTGGTTACTGTAGCCTTGTAGTATAGTTTGAAGTCAGGTAGTGTGATGCCTCCAGCTTTGTTCTTTTGGCTTAGGATTGACTTGGCGATGCGGGCTCTTTTTTGGTTCCATATGAACTTTAAAGTAGTTTTTTCCAATTCTGTGAAGAAAGTCATTGGTAGCTTGATGGGGATGGCATTGAATCTGTAAATTACCTTGGGAAGGATGGCCATTTTCATGATATTGATTCTTCCTACCCATGAGCATGGAATGTTCTTCCATTTGTTTGTATCCTCTTTTATTTCCTTGAGCAGTGGTTTGTAGCCATACTGAGTCTACTGTAGTCAGTGAGAACTAAAAGAAAGGCCTTTGCATTCTGGGCCTTACACTGAGCAAGTGGCAGAGACAGTTTACCTCAGGAGAAGGGGAAGGAAAATTGAGATCCCCCCTCCCATCATAGGTACATATGCACAAGACTGGACCTTAAGCTGGGGAAGGAGGGGAGAAAGAAGAGCTGAGACTTCACTTGCAGATTGCTAAAGCCTGAGAGCAATGGAGAGAACTGAGAGAAGCCCCACAGATACTTTCCATTGAGTGACCCAATGCATATCTTCCATTCGGGGAGGGAGAGAAGAGTTAAGAGAGAAGTCTTCTACCTCACAAGTGCAGTGCATTGATGGTAAAGATAAGAACTGAGATAAATCCCACAGGTGTTCTGGGCCTTGCAAAAGTACCAGGAAATGGCCCTATACCACTGGGACAGGCAAAAGAGAGTTGAGGTATACCTCTCATGCATCCGAGGACAGCACACAAGAACTAAGAAAAATACCTCTAGGCACTGAGACTCTTAAGTCCTGCTACAGAGAGGGTTCTGATTTTGACCTCAAAATTTAAGCCCATGTGAACTGAATTTACTTAAAACAACAAGGCTCAGACCCATTGTAAGAGTTTCCTAGGGCTGCCATAACCAAGAACCTCAGACTGGGTTGCTTAAATAAAAATTTTTCTTATGATTTTGGAGGCTAGAAGTCCAAGATCAAGTTGATGGCAGGGATATTTTTTCCTGAAATCTCTTTCCTTGGCTTGTAGATTGCCATCTTCTCCTTGTGTCTTCACATTGTCTTTCCCTCTGTGTGTATATGTGTCCTAATTTCTTCTTCAAAGGGCACCAATCGTATTGGACCAGGACCTACCATATTTGTGTATCACTACTGCACTATATACAAGTCTCAGTTATTGACATCTTAATGGCCTCATTTAACTTTACCCCTTAAAAGACCTTATCTACAAACATAGACACGTTCTGAGGAACTGAGAGTTAGGACTTCAACATATGAATTTGGGCAAAAGGGGATACAATTCACCTCCTAACCCCTATGGAAACTACACACTAGACTAACTCATTGGACTGTACTGTCAACTTGTCTGAACAAATGATGTACTTTTTGCTGTGTGTGAATGTTACTTCCCTCAGTCCTTATTTTTTATACACAATGCTCACATTCACTAAAAAAAATTACAATACACAAAAAAGCAGGAAAATATAATCCTTTGCCAAGAGAGAAGGAAAGAATCAATAGAATCAGAGGTAGACATACCTCAAATGTTGCAATTATCAGTAAGGGATTTTAAAATTCCTATAATAAATATATGAAGGGGTTTATTTGAAATGGTGTACAACATGTGGGCTAGTTCCTCATCAGATGCAGTGGAAGCCAGGAGATAATGGAATAACATATTTGAAGTTCTGAAAGAAAAAACTGTCAACCTAGAATTAATACTCCACCAAAATATCTTTTAAAAAGAAGGTGAAATGGAGATACTTCCCAAAATTTAAAAAGCTAAATTTTTCTCTAAAGCCGTTATACTACAGAAATGCTTTTAAAATGTTTTTTAGGCTAAAAAGAAATGTTACCAGATATGTATGTAGTGATCTTTGAGTTGAAGAACATTTCAGAGAATCATATGTAAATAAATTAAAGAAATTTTCATTTATATAAATAGGAATATAATATGTATATGCATAAGAATATATATTTATGTGGGAAGATATATAGGCAAATATATATAGGATGTATATATATATAAATATTTTTATATAATAAATACATATATATTTTAAGTTTTGTTAAACACATTTGTCTGACTTAAGGAAAAACATTAACAATATAATGTGTTTATGGCATATATAAAGGTAAAACATAACAGTAAGAACACAAGGGATCGGAGGGTGATAATTGAAGGTATACTATTGTAAGGTTCTTAGGTTTGTCATGAACTAGTGGACTATTTTTTGAAAGTAGACTGTGATATATATTAAAGGTACACGTAACAATATTATGAGCAAGAACTAAGACCAGCACAGACAGCCACTGTTACAGGTTGAACTGTGCATATGTTAAATTTCTAACCCCCAGTACCTCAGAACATGATCTTATTAGAAAACAGGGTCACCAAAGATGTAATTAGTTAAGATAAGATAATATTAGAGTAGAGTGGACTTCAAATCCAATATGACTTGTGTCCTTTTAATAAATAGGGGAAATTTGAACACAGGCATGCACACACACATAGGTAGAAAACCATGTGAAAATGAAGGCGGAGACCAGGCTCATGCAGCAGAAGCCAAGCAACGCCAAGGATTGCCAGAAAATCACCAGAAACTAGTAGAGATTATAAATTTCTGTTGTTTTAGCCACCTTGTTTGGTACTGCATTACAGCAGCTCTAGGAAACTAATATGGACATAAGTAAAAGGTCAATAGAGGCCTGGCGTGGTGACTCACGCCTGTAATCCCAGCGCTTTGAGAGGCCAAGGCGGGCAGATCACTGAAGGTTAGGAGTTTGAGACCAGCCTGGCAAACATGGTGAAACCTTGTCTATGCAAAAATACAAAAATTATCCAGGCGTGGTGGCCTGCCTGTAATTCCAGCTACTCGTGAGGCAGAGGCACAAGACTCACTTGAACCCGGGAGGTGGAGGTTGCAGTGAGCCAAGATCATGCCACTGCACTCCAGCCTGGGTGACAGAGTGAAACTCTGTTCCCCCACCCCCCAAAAATGTCAATAGGAAAGATAAAATGGAATACTCAAAATAGTAGAGTTATCTGTTTCCAAAACAAGGCAAAAAGAAGGAACAAAGAAACAAAATACAGATTGTATGAGATGAATTCAAATACCTGGATAGTAGACCTAAATCCAAACATTACAATAATTGCATTGAATATAAACATCCCAATTAAAAGACAGACTGGATAATAACTGTTTGTCAGTTTCTCTTAAAAATTAATACATATCAACTTTATGGCCCTGTAATTTGAATCCTAAGTATTTATCTATGATAAATGAAAACATGCATCCACAAAAACACTTGTATAAGAATATTCATAGCAGCTTTGTTGATAATAGTCAAAATCATGGAGTAGCTTAGATGTTCATCCATAGGAGAATGGATAAACAAAGTGGCATATTCCTACAATAGAAGATTGTTCACCAATAGAAAGGGACAAACTAGTGATGCATGCAACAAAATGAATGACTCTCAGAAGCATAATGTTGAATGGAAGAAGCCAGGAACCATGAATTTAATACTGTATGATTTCTTGATCATAGAAATCAGATGAGTTGTTTTTGGGGGCCAGTTGAGTGGGGGTTCAGTGAAAGAGAGTATGAAGACACTGGGGTAGTAGGATATCCCAAACTTCATAGTGGTGTGGGTTAAATGAATCTAGGCATTTGTCAAAACTGACCAAAATACATTTAAAATCCTTTGTTTTTGGTATGTAATTTGCAATAAAAAAAGAAACATTTACTTATTCTGGCATACAGTCCACTTTTTAAATTATAGTACAGTTTATCTTTACTAACCACTGTACACCACGATTTAATCTCCTGTTATGTTACTACTACTACAAATATTTAGCAGTAATGTTTATACACTGAGTTCCAGTTTACAAAATATTCTACACAAATAGTGTTTTATTTAGGCTTCAAAATTTCTCTAAGTTAAACAGGAAAGGCTCAGTATAATTATCCCTCCCCTGTAGAGGCATAATGTTGCTCATATGTTTATCCAGAATTGGTGACGTGATCAGTGGTTAAAGCAAATCTTAAATGATGATATTTTGGCTCTGACTCGCTTCAGTGAATTTCTTCTATTAAAAACTCAATTATATGTAAATTTAGATCCTCCTGCTTTCCTCTTCACTTAATTTGAGTGGTCCCATGTCTCACATATGTGAAGCAGTTCTTTTTTAGCATTGTGTGGTGTAAGGCTTGGTGGCCTTTTATACTGACCACATTTCCTAAGCCAGTCAGACTGTACTCCTATATCCCTCAACAAAACCTGGTTACTGAAAGAAGCCAGAAAACCAAAGACAATAGTGAGGTTATTTCCTATGTGAGTATAATAGATTTAGAAATGGAAGAAGTGACAATTCAAAGTGCCTTTGTACTCTAAAATAGAAAACCCATTTTTAAGCCATATTTGTCTTCCAGTCCCCATTCCCCTACTGCCTCATGAATGTTAGATGTATTGTGATGATTATTAAAAGATCTAAAGTTTTTGAGGCCTTTGGTCTTTATAACTGTCTTAGGTGTAAGATATGAGTTTGGGATGATGTTTAATGTAGTATATGAATAAATGCCATACCTGTAAAAATAAAATAATCATATACAAAATTTGAAAAATTTGAAAAAAACTATCTCCCAAAATAGGATTGAACATTATTACTGCCATGTTCTGAAACTGGTTATCAAAACCTATACTGTATACTTTTAACATAGAAAGGAAATTTCAACAGTTACACTCGCAGACATAGGAAAGGGTGAATATAAATTAAAATCCCTCTGGAAAATAGGTTTATTATCCAAAATAATACTGATTCATTAGGTCAATTAATAAAATATACTTTCTGCTGAAGACTTTACTGAAGCAACCATATACTGAAATAGAGAGGTTATAAAATTTCATTAAACAGGATTTTTAAATTGTAGTCTCAGTAGTGAGTTAAATTAAGGAAAATGAATCCACATTTTTCTCTTTCAGAAGTATGTGTTCATAAGTATAATTTTTCAACTTCAGTCATATAGCCCATGTTAAATTCTAATTAATATTGACCATCTTTTCTAGTGAATTTAGTATCTAGATTTCTACTTAGTCTTTCATGTTACAAGTTACATGGACAAACAATTGAGACTGTCTATATTTCATAGAGGCTAACTAGCACCCACACTCATTAAAGGAGCATAGAATTGTCTGAATAAATTACTTCTGACTTTCCTGCTGACAGCTGGAACCTGGGGAGCAGTTAAGAGTATAATATTGTTACCTGCCTCTGCAAGAAGTGGCCAGAATAGTTAACACTTCCTTTTACTTTCAGCAGCCTTACTACTTAGAATCATTTAAACTGCTGTGACCAAGTTATCAGATCATGCTGCTGCCACCAGTCAAAGCTGTTCAACAAGCAGAATATGGCAAGAGGAAATAATAGAGTATGTTTTCATTTTGAATAGAAAAAAATGCAAAAAAAGGAATTAAATACAAACACCAGGTTTGTAACAGGTGTTTTATGAGAATTAGTTACAGAACAGATTGTTCTCCCTCAGACAAAATTCACCAGAGACATCTGCCCTCTATGGTGTTAAATAAAAAGGTTCATGTTGCCCCAAAGATCCCTGTTTACATATTTAGCTTCAGTTGCCTTTTTAGGACCAACAGTTCCATTATGTGGGATTTTGAGAGCAAACCCTTCTTTGCTCCATTTTCCCACTGTGTGATCTTGTAGTTGTGACACATTATCATAAGCCTTTTGATTTATTTATCCATATCCGTCTCTTCTCTGTGGAATAATTCTATGATGGTGAGAACTATGTTTTGTTCATTTATGTACCAGTGGTTCCTGGTTCAGGACGTGACACATATTAGACAATCAATAGGAATTTTTGTTTGCATATAACACTTTTTATTAAGAAAACTCTGTTGACTTCCACCTGACAGTGCTTAGAAAATGAGACAATATTTAGTTTCTTACATATGATAGTCAGCAGATCTCATTGTTATTCTTGAGTGCTGCTTGGATGGGCTCTTTTGTTTTGTTCTTTTAACAAAAATACTTTGTCTATAATAAGTGTGTTGTCCTTTGTGAATTAACCAGAATTTGAGAGAACAAGGTTCTGCTTAATATTCTTCTAATACTCAGTTTGTTGGATTCAACAACACATTTTTCAAAGTTTTTTATAAGCTCTTTCAAAATATACTTTTGATCACTATATATTGTTTCCACTTAAACTGTTTATATTTCCTAAGTAATATTGAAAAGAACACAGAATACTGTGGTCATTAAAGGATAGAGTCAGATAAATTTGGCTTCAAATAAAGTTCCTGCTAACCTTATTTCACCTATTTTTTTATTTTTTTAATTTAAAAATAGGAATAAGAATAATAATACCAACCTCACATGGTTATTTTGATGATTAATTTTTCATGATTACATGATGTGATGCCTACTTGGCACAGTGCTTGTTATGTAGTAAATAAAAATAAATCCTATTCTTTACTAAAATTACTTTAATCCCCTTTAGACATTGAAATGAATGACTACAGGAATTATATGTTTAGTCTCATAATAATACTTTTGAATTTTATTATCACCTTTTTCTAGTTGATCACAGACACTTAAATGCACTCCTTCTTACTATTAAATGTTCAATTTATGATATCCTTCTCCCTTGTCCTTTCATAGGCTTATTTTCTTATCTGATCAATGATACTGTCATCAATTTTATTTTTATCTTTTATTTCTTTTCACATATGTGTACATATGTGTGTATATGTATGTGTATGTGTATGTGATATACAACACCTTTCTTAAAATTTATTTTTGAATAACAATAAAAATAGTAACTATTGAGTGCTTATTCTCTAAATCACTCTGCAGTCATTCTGATTTACCTTTTAAAATTGCCTAAAAACTTTGGTTTCATACTTTGAATTTACAGATGAAAAAATTAAAATTAATTGAGTTTTATTATCTTATAAAGACAGTAGAACTAGGATTTGTACCCACATCTGAGTACATGGTTTTTGCACGTTGGTAGACAACAGTATAAAATCGTGACTTTATGCTGCATTGAAGTCTCATTGATGGTTTATACGTGAGGGGAAAAAGTGTTTTCTTTTGATGTTAGCCTTTTCATGGTAGGTGTGCCATTCAAATTTTTAGAGGATTATGAGAACATAATTTAAAAAATAAAATTCTGCGTAACAGCTGATATAAATTTATTTTATATTCCAGTGTTTTAATTGATACAGTAATTGTACTATACTGAAATTATGAATAAGAATGCAAAAATTAACAATAGACTTTTCACACTGAAATTCACTTTTTATTATATATGAGTAAAAAATTGTATAAGAAATTATATAAATAGAAAACATGCATTTATTAATAGCCTTTTATTTTATTTCCACCAGTTTTCCACTGTATGTTTTCTTTCTTTCATGGCCCCTCAGATATTGGATATTACTATATTTAAAAGGAAGCTTGTAAACTTTCTCCAAAGCAAAATAATCTTCAAGTAAATTTTTATGATCCATAATTTTCCTATTCTGTGGGAAGACGTTTTATCTATAACCACACACACAACATATTCTTATAAAATGTGTATGTTCCATTTCCTTTTATTTCTCATAATAATTCTTTCAGAGAGAGTCCACTGAACTGACATGTATTTAAATAATGGCTGTTACTATTTCAATTCCATATGTGCTAATCAGCTGTACCAAAGCTAGGTGAAGGGATAGAAGACACTGTGCACACCCTGTATAATTCTTGAATATGCTGTATGCTATTTGACTTTAAGTATTCCAGATCTTATACCACCTTAAAAAAATATAATGGAAATAAAATATGTAAAAGAAGAAGTCTTTTATACTTAATCCAGGATTCTGGTGAGTAGCTTTTAAGAGTTAGGAAAAGAAATCTGCTTTTTTTTTTAAGTTGAAGACAGCTCTTAATGAGTGATTTTCTGCTAGGCTATGTTGAAATGAGAAACATTCCTTTCCAGGTCAGTAAGTTAATCAAGTCCAGGATTTATCTCTTTTGTCATTCTTATCAGTAACAGATTAATTTGCATTATGAATTTTTTTGTGTTTTTTTTTGTTTCTTTTGGGTTTTTTTAAAGATTTTAATAGTCTTTTTCTGTGCTGAGTAATCCCCTTTTTAAGTTTGTGAAACTAAATTTTTAATAAGCTATGCTTCTATTCTCTAACTAGAGGAGAAAGAACAGTCTAGAATATAAAACATCATTGCCTTTCACTAATGAACAGGCAGAAAAATGAGTGAACTGGCATTCTTTTAGTAGCTGCTGTGTGCCAGACACTGTTAAGCATCTTACATATATCATTTCAATTACTTCTCATCTAAACTACTCATCTGGATATTGTTCCGATTTTATTGATGAAGAAATTGAGGCCTAATGGATGTGGTCATTCTTATATATAGTTTTATAACTTAAAATTGTTAGGGACATGATAAGAACACAGTTTTCCATGACTTTGAAGTTATTCCTTTTCAGTATTTTCTATACTATCTTTCTTACTTTTAAGTTTTTCTTTAAATTATGTTTCCCAGCAACCCCAAATCTAATTCCTAAAAGTAACCACTTTTAACAGTCATGTTTTAATGCCACTTATATTTACTATATATAAGAAAATAAGATCTTTATCTACTGATCTGTAACTAGATATTTGCAGTTAAAATGTATTTTGGAAATGCATGCTAGTAAATATAGTTTACTAGCACGTCGTTCCTCTTAGTAGTTAATATGGATGTAACATCACTTATTTGCCAATTTAAAAAAATCAAGTTTATAAATTTTTAAGATAATATGATAACCAGATATGTATGCCTCTAGGATTTGGTATTATATTAATAAGATGTAGGTTTATAATTAATTCATTCTTAATAGCAGCAACATCTAAATTTGCCATATTAAATGTTTAAGGTTGTAGGTCTTTTTTAATTCTCAGAACCTGTTTGCCTATTGCTTGTATGCCTTCAGTCCTCCATAGATTTGTAGGTGGAACTTTGCTCTTTTGTATTTTATTTATTTTCTGGAGATTCTTTACTTCTTTTGCTGGATTTACAGCTTATGTACTTTGTAGAAGAGTTTAGCCTTTTATCATTGTCTTTATTTTACTAATTGATACTTTTATAACATGTAGCAAAACACAAAACCTCCTCTGGGCTAAATTTAATAATTGGATGTCTTATCATTTTGCATCCTTGTTTGTTTAAAATGAATGTTTAGAGAGACTCCAGTCTCTTTTTTATAGGTAGTAAAATAAATGTGCCAATCTTAATATTGTTCAACTAGTCAGCATAATAAGAACCAGAACCAACAGACATGGTACATTTTCTGTATCAGTTATTACCTCTACAAATTATTGACCTGCAAAAATGTGTGTGTATAATATGGACTTGAGTAACAACACAGTTTGCTTTTTTGTTATAGTGACCCTTCATATTTTAGGAGGGAATTGTGATTTTTTGTTCCGGTAGAAGTGACAAAGATTTACTGGCTCAGTGTTGCCTAGACTTTACTGTGACATTTTTCAGGATGGGCAAGTGGAGTTAAAGCTGCAGTTTGTTGTCTGGCTGTTTCCGGCTCTTTTGGAAGAATACTGCAACCAGTAACTGTTGGGAAGTGGAGGAACATTTTAGGGCAACTAAATCTACTGAGAGAAATAATGTTATTTAATATTTGTCTTCAACAAGAGTAGATGTTTTATATGCCATCCTATAAGGATGTATACTGTAAATTTATTAAGCAGGATAATTTTTTTTGTAAAATAAAATACCATTTTTAATAAAATAAAATCCTATTTTTAGAAACTATAATCAAAATTAGAATGTGATTAATTCTCTCAAAATACTTACTGTATTAGTTTTTAAAAAGTAAAATGTAAAAGAAATACATTCTAAGTAACATGAGAAGCAATGAGTAAAAGCATGTTACAATGCTCCCAAAGATTTTTATCAGTTTCAATATGCAGTTATAGTATTAACCCTGTGCTCTTATCTTGGCTGAGGTTTCTCCGTATTTTTCGTAATGACATATTCTGAAAACTTAAATAGTAAATTTTATTTTTTAACACTTTTACTCACAGTATTGAAGAGCTTGGAATCCTAGCTCTTGCGGTGGTGGTGGTGTTTTATTTTCTTTAAATATATTTTCTGGGTTCTTTTCCTTTCTTTTTGTTGAGGATGGGGAATTGTGAGATTCTTTGTCATAAAATTGACTACCAAGTAAGCTAATTGAGTAAATAGTAATAATTTGACAGAGGTCTTTATAAACAGAGGAGGACAACTTGACTTTCCAACTGCAAGGTTGTGATTAGAGTGCATACTTCACCTTAACCATAGTACATAAAAATGAAAATGAAATAATTGTGAAAATAATGAAAGTGAATATGGTTTCTAGATTTATAAATGAAGCAGGAGTGAGCTGACAATATTCATGTTTATTTTGAGCAACAAATGATTAATAATTTTAGGAAGGATATCTTTTGAATTTTTTTTGTTGTTAGACAAAAATAAAAAGAATAATGGAATATAGCAAGGAATCAAGGAAATGACAAAGAGATTTAAATAAATAATCTATCACTCATACTCAGCCTCAGTTCTTATGATTCTTGGGGCAAAATTAAATATTTTTCTATTTACTTGGCAGTTTAAAAAGGTTAGGAAGAAAAGTTCTAGCTTATGGAGGCATTTTCTGTATGAGAAAAGCATAGAAATCTTAAAAAATTGTTAATTGTCCATTAGAAAGTGGAAATTACTTTATTTTGGGGATCATATTACAAGAATAATTGTGATCTCCAAACAGCACAAATGGGATAAGAAAAGCTAATAAAGGTACACCATAAATATAAATCTTTTATGTTTATTCTGATTCCTAAATCATAAAATATCACTAAATGTATGTATATTATTTCTTAAATGAAAAATTACCAAAATTCCTGTGCCTTTAACTGCTATATGAAAGCACTTCTAATTGCAGTAGCCTTATCAGCATCCTTAGTTTTGAAAATATATCCCAAGTGGTAATGCTTCTGCAATTTGGAATCAAAACTCCTTATAGACTAGTATTTGTTTGGGGGAGGGCTTAAAATATTACTGAGTAATGTTTTCAAAATAAATAACTTTTTTGTTTTTTTGTTTTGTTTTGTTTTTGTTTTTGTTTTTTTTGAGACGGAGTTTTGCTGTCACCAGGCTGGAGTGCAGTGGTGTGATCTCGGCTCACTGCAACCCCAGCCTCCTGTGTTCAAGCGATTCCCTCACCTCAGCCTCCTGAGTAGCTGGGACTACAGGCTCATGCCATCAGGCCCAGCTATTTTTTTTTTTTTTTGTATTTTAGTAGAGACGGGGTTTCACCATATTGGCCAGGATGACCTCGATCTCCTAACCTCGTAATCTGCCTGCCTTGCCTCCCAAAGTGCTTGGATTACAGAAGGGAGCCACTGAACCTGGCCCAAAATAAATAACTTTTTAAGGTCATTTTAATAATGTTTAAAAACCAAATTTGTATTAAAAAAAGAAAAAATGTATTAAGCCAAAAATGAAGAATTAGATTAAGTATTCATTGTTAACAATTTTGTTCTGACATAGTTTCCATGTGCATATTGAAAAGGAATGTATTTAACACCTTCTAAAAGAACTGGAAAAGGTGTGTAAGAGAAAACATAGCTTATTTTCTGTATTTTGGCAAGCATTCAAAGAGTGGCCGATGGTGTAGATAACTTCATCAGAATATCAGGAGATTTTTTTAAAGATACCAAGATAATGCACAGAGTGCAAAGCTTTATTATTAAAATAGGATTTTTTTCATATTATTTCATAAAATTTTGAATTATAGAATTTTAGCATTACTTTTACTTATATTTTTTACCCAGTCTGAAGATTAAAGATACATATTATTGTTGAAACCATCATGAAAGTTTCTTTGGATTGATTGATTAAATAAGGCAGAAGTCAGCAAGCAATGGTCATCATTATGAACTAAGCCTGTTTCAACACACTTTATGTGTTTATTGCTTTCTTGCTACAGTGACAGAGTTGAATAATTATAATAGAACCCATCTCTCCTACACAACCTAAAATAGTTACTACCTGAACTTTTAACGAAAACTCATGCTGACCTCTGAAATATTAATAAATACATGCTATACATACATCATCAGCCGTATTATGGTGTATATTTAAAAAATCGTTTTGTAGAAAAGTATCTGGACACCTATACGCTCACCTAAGATTATCTCTATATATGCTTCCCTGACCTACAACATTTATATTTCTGTCATAATTATAACCACTTTTTCCCCCTGTAAGAACAGGTTTTATAAAACTGCTATTAATAGAATAATTAATGCTTTAATCAACTACTGAGCATTTGCTATAGGCAGAAAAATGTGTTAAATACTAATGATACAGAAGTGAATAGTGTTCACAATCTAGTGGGAGGGTCATTGACAATATAAATCAATCCATGTTGCTATGCACTGAATAATGTCTGCGTCCCCCTGTGTCCGGAATTTGGTGGGTTCTTGGTCTCACTGACTTCAAGAATGAAGCCGCGGGCCCTTGCGGTGAGTGTTACAGCTCTTAAGGTGGCGCGTCTGCAGTTTGTTCCTTCTGATGTTCGGATGTGTTCGGAGTTTCTTCCTTCTGGTGGGTTCGTAGTCTCGCTGGCTCAGGAGTGAACCTGCAGACCTTTGCTGTGAGTGTTACAGCTCTCAAGGCAGCGTGTCTGGAGTTTGTTCCTCCTGGTGGGCTCGTGGGCTCGCTGGGTTCAGGAGTGAAGCTGCAGATCTTCGCGGTGAGTGTTACAGCTCATAAAAGCAGCGTGGACCCAAAGAGTGAGTAGTAGCAAGGTTTATTGCAAAGAGGGAAAGAACAAAGCTTCCACAGTGTGGAAGGGGACCCGAGCGGGTTGCCAATGCTGGCTTGGGCAGCCTGCTTTTATTCTCTTATCTGGCCCCACCCACATCCTGCTGATTGGTAGAGCTGAGTGGCCTGATTTGACAGGGTGCTGATTGGTGCATTTACAATCCCTGAGCTAGGTACAAAGGTTCTCCATGTCCCCATCAGATTAGCTAGATACAGAGTTTCGACACACAGGCTCTCCAAGGCCCCACCAGAGCAGCTAGATACAGAGTGTCGATTGGTGCACTCACAGACCTTGAGCTAAACACAGAGTGCCGATTGGTGTGTTTACAATCCCTGAGCTAGACATAAAGGTTCTCCAAGGCCCCACCAGAGCAGCTAGCTACAGAGTGTCGATTGGTGCACTCGCAGACCTTGAGCTAAATGCAGAGTGCCCCACCAGAGCAGCTAGCTACAGAGTGTCGACTGGTGCACTCACAGACCTTGAGCTAAATACAGAGTGCCGATTGGTGTGTTTACAATCCCTGAGCTAGACATAAAGGTTCTCCAAGGCCCCACCAGGGCAGCTAGCTACAGAGTGTCGATTGTTGCACTCACAGACCTTGAGCTAAATACAGAGTGCCCATTGGTGTGTTTACAATCCCTGAGCTAGATATAAAGACTCTCCACGTCCTCACCAGACTCAGGAGCCCAGCTGGCTTCACCTAGCGGATCCCACACCGGGGCTGCAGGTGGAGCTGCCTGCCAGTCCCGTGCCGTGTGCTGGCACTCCTCAGCCCTTGGGTGGTCGATGGGACCGGGCGCCATGGAGCAGGGGGCGGCGCTCGTCGGGAAGGCTCGGGCTGCACAGGAACCCACGGAGGCGGGGGAAGGCTCAGGCATGGCAGGCTGCAGTCCCGAGGCCTGCCCCGCAGGAAAGCAGCTAAGGCCCGGCGAGAAATCGAGCGCAGCGCCGGTGGGCTGGCACTGCTGAGGGACCCAGTATACCCTCCACAGCCGCTGGCCCGGGTGCTAAGTCCCTCATTGCCCGGGGCTGGCAGGGCCGGCCGGCCGCTCCAAGTGCGGGGCCCGCCAAGCTCACGCCCACCCGGAACTCCAGCTGGCCCACAAGCACCGCACACAACCCCAGTTCCTGCTCACGCCTCTCCCTCCACACCTCCCTGCAAGCTGAGGGAGTGGGCTCCGGCCTTGACCAGCCCAGAAAGGGGCTCCCACAGTGCAGTGGTGGGCCAAAGCCCTCCTGAAGTGCCCCCAAAATGGAAGCCCAGGCAGAGGAGGGGCCAAGAGTGAGCGAGGGCTGTGAGGACTGCCAGCACGGTGTCACCTCTCAATCCCCCCTCTAAACAGGACACCCCAACTGCTGTTGGGAATTTGGCCGATGACCGCTCTAGCTACTTCCTGCTGGATAGGGGCGAAGAAGGGGCCCTGCAGTTGTGGTGTCCTTCAGAGGGGAACTCTCTAGGCCAGGGGAAGTGCCAGCGGGTCGGTCCAGGGGTCCTCGGTAGAAGTTGTTAGTTGAAATCATTTGGGTTCCATTTGTAAGACCATCTGTAGCTTGATGGCCTCAATTCTAGAGGAAACAAATTTGACAAGAAGGTTAAAAATACAGGGCCCAAGGGCGAGTAATAGCAAGATAGCTTCCACAGGACCTAAAAAGGGGAGAAGCCATGTTGCCCAACTCCAGAGGTTGGTATAAGAATTTGAAAGGTGTTGTCTGATTTCAGAAGCCTTTTCCTGTAAACGCCGGGCAGCATCTCATACTATCCCTGACTGGTTAGTGTAAAAACAACACTCTTCCCCTAAGAAGGTGCAGAGTCCTCCTTTCTCAGCAGTGAGGAGGTCTAGGCCTTGGCAGTTTTGGAGAGTCACTGCTGCCAAAGAGTCTATTTGGGATTGTAAAGTAAGAATAGATTTCGTTATTTCTTGCAAACTGTCCGAGAAATCCTTTGAGAGGGTGTGGTAGTAGGATAATGAAGTTGATAAACCAGCTATTCCGGTTCCTGTAGCAGTAGTCATTCCTAACCCTATAAGTAGGGGTATTAGTTGTATGGCTCTGCGCTGACGGACTTGAGCTTTGAGGGGTACTGATAAGGTCTGATTTCCTGGGGCAATGTTAATGTTAGGACTTAGAAAGACTAAGGTGCAGGTGCCTGTCCAGTTAGTGGGGAGGCAGATATAGGTCGACATTCCACATAAGAAGAATATGCCTTGGCTAGTATATCCCTCCCTAATAAGGGTGTGATATTTCAGGCATAACAAGAAAGGCATGTGAAAAGAACAAAGTCTCCCAGTTACAACTGAGGAGGTGGGAGAAATACCTGGTTACAGGCTGTCCCAGGATTCCTCGAATGGTAACGGACCTTGAGGACAGTCGTCCAGGACAGGAGATTAACACTGAGAAGGCTGCGCCAGTGTCCAGGAGGAAGTCAATTTCCTGGCCCTCAATAGTTAAACATACCTGGGGCTCAGTGAGGGTGATGACATGAGCTGGCGCTTGCCCCGGGCACCCTCAGTCCTGTTGTTGGATCATCTGGTTAGGGGTTTCTGACCCAGGGAACCTTTGTCCTCTGGGGCAGTGCACCTTCCAGTGATTGCCTTGGCATAGTGGACACGGACGAGGGGGCAGCTTGTTTCTCATTGGACAATCTTTTTTAAAGTGTCCTAGTAAACCACACTGATAACAAGCTCTACCAGGTGACTGGCCTGCTTCATTTTCTGTCCTCTCTGAACCACCAAGGTTTGTTTGTCTGAGGGCCACGACTAAGGCTGCAGCCTTTCTCTGATCTCGCTTTTCCTTTTGGGCCTGTTCCTCTTGGTCCCTATTATAGAACACCGAGATTGCCAGGTTTAATAATGTCTCTAGATTTTGTTCAGGACCCAGGGCTTGCTTCTGGAGCTTTCTCCTGATATCTGCAGCTGATTGGGTAATAAACTTATCTTTTAGAATCAATTGACCCTCGAGTGATTCGGGTGACAGGGGAGTATATTTTCTTAAGGCCTCTCGTAGCCACTCGAGGAAGGCAGAAGGATTTTCTTCCTTTCCCTGGGCTATGGTGGATATCATTGAATAATTCATGGGCTTTTTTCTAATTCTCCTTAGTCCTTCTAGAACACAGGTCAACAGATGTTTACGACTCCAGTCCCCATGATCTGAATCAAGGTCCCAGTGGGGATCCATACTGGGGATGGCTTGCTGACCAGTAGGGAATTTGTCCCTTTCTTCGGCTGTCATCCTATCATTTACTTGACTAAGATACCAGGTATCTCCAAACTCTCGGGCTGCAGCTAAAGCCGCATTCTTTTCATTAAAGGCCAGGGTTTGATCTAACAGTAGCATGACATCTCTCTAAGTGACGTCAAAGGTTTGCCCTAGACCCTGTAGGACATCTATGTACCTATCAGGATCATCTGAAAACTTCCCCAGGTCTGCCTTGATCTGCTTTAAATCAGAGAGGGAGAAGGGGACATGTACCCAGGTTGGGCCAAATTCCCCTCCCCCTACAGCTTGAAGGGGACATAACCGTTAGCCCAGGGGTTTTTGTGGACCTTTGGAGATTTCTTTGCTTATTCCCTTCTGGGCAGGGGAGATTAGAGAAGGATTATCATCAATAGGAAGGGGAGCTATAGGGAGGCTAGGATATGGGGGTAAGCTGAGGGGTCCTCCTGTGGGATGTAAATTGTAAGCTTTGCATAGTTGTGTATTCTCCCTCAATGAAAAGAAAGCTTGGACATAAGGTATTTCGCTCCATTTGCCTCCCTCTTACAGAAAAGGTCAAGCTGCAGGACAGTATTGTAATTTGTACTTCCCTCAGGTGGCCATTTTTCCCTATCAGAAAGAGAATATTGGGGCCAAGCCGTAGTGCAGAAAAAAATGAGCCACCTCTTTTTCAGGGTTTGTGGGTCAAATTGGTCCCAATGGCTTAGGATGCATTTCAAGGGTGAGCCTGTTGATGCCTGTGTGTTTCCCATCTGAAAGACAAAACTGCCCGCGGTTTTGGTTTGTTTTGTTTCTCTCCCTGACCAAGAACCCGCAACGGTCCCTGGACCCTGCTGATCAGAATAGTTGCACTCACCGACGCAGCAGCAGAAACAACCCCTGCCCAAGAACCCGCAACGATCCCTGGACCCTGCTGATAGTAATAGTTGCGCTCACCGACGCAGCAGCAGAAACACTAGATTTCCTCCCAGAACACATGGAGGACCGAGGAAGGTCGGATTTAGTGGTCCTTACCGACGCATTCTCAAAAACCTGCACCCTTGCCTGTCCTCCTAGACCACAAAGAGGACCGACCGAGAAAAATCGGATTTAGTGGCCCTCACCGACGCATTCTCAAAAACCTGTTAGAATCCTAAGCATTCTCCTGTTAGCATTGGGACTTTACCCCTGTCCTATAAAGATGTTATGCCCAAAAATGAAGTGGAGGGCCATACCCTGAGGGAGGGAAAGGATCTCGAGGGCTGGAGAAGTGACACCTTTTGTCCTCACTTATATGAACAGGAAGGATACAATTTCTGAGGCTCCCCATATCCTAGCTGCAGGAATAGCTTTTGTTAGGCCTGTTAGTCTGAGGAGGGATCCTAAAATTCCAGGTAGTCCCCACTATGATGGGGCTTTGGGCAAAAATTATGTCTTTCTGATTGGTGAGCCCGGGTGCCTAAAGAAGGTAACAGAGTCCTGGAGTTTATACTAGAAGTCATTCTTATAGGAGAAACTAGAAAAGCACAGACAGGTAGCAATTTTTAGAAGCGGGTCTAACCTCAGAGAAGAGAGGTGAGAGGAAGTTTGTCTGGTAGGCATTAGGACCCAGAGGGCAAGGGTCAGGATAGATAGGATAGATGGGCGAGTCTCGCTTGGGCGACACGCTTTTGAGAGTTCCGCTCATGGCCACAGGGTCAACCAACATGTTGTCGGGACCCCGGAGCTGCATGGCTTTCCTCTCTGTCGACCCTCGGCTCAGCCCAGAAGTACAGGAAAAGCGGAAGCTGGTTCTAGGCAAAACAATGGTCCCAACTCCGAAGAGTCAGGGGTTGTTAGAGAGCCCTTTCCCAGAAAGCCTGACACCCGTGTCTTTAGACCGGCAGCCGCGCTAGTCGCTTTTAACTGGCCAACAGGTGCCCGGTATTTAGCCCCCGAATTCTAAGGAAAGATAGGACAGAATAGCAAGCGAAAGGGGTCCGATGGCACTTCCCCTGGCCTAGAGAGTTCCCCTCTGAAGGACACCACAACTGCAGGGCCCCTTCTTCGCCCCTATCCAGCAGGAAGTAGACAGAGCGATCATCGGCCAAATTCCCAACAGCAGTTGGGGTGTCCTGTTTAGAGGGGGGATTGAGAGGTGACACCGTGCTGGCAGTCCTCACAGCCCTCGCTCACTCTTGGCCCCTCCTCTGCCTGGGCTTCCATTTTGGCGGCACTTGAGGAGGCCTTCGGCCCACCACTGCACTGTGGGAGTCCCTTTCTGGGCTGGTCAAGGCCGGAGCCCACTCCCTCAGCTTGCAGGGAGGTGTAGAGGGAGAGGCGTGAGCAGGAACCGGGGTTGTGTGCGGCGCTTGCAGGCCAGCTGGAGTTCCGGGTGGGCGTGAGCTTGGCGGGCCCCGCACTTGGAGCGGCCGGCCGGCCCTGCCAGCCCCGGGCATGAGGGACTTAGCACCCGGGCCAGCGGCTGTGGAGGGTATACTGGGTCCCTCAGCAGTGCCAGCCCACCGGCGCTGCGCTCGATTTCTCGCCGGGCCTTAGCTGCTTTCCCGCGGGGCAGGCCTCGGGACTGCAGCCTGCCATGCCTGAGCCTTCCCCCACCCCCATGGGTTCCTGTGCAGCCCAAGCCTCCCCGACGAGCGCCGCCCCCTGCTTCAGGGCGCCCGGTCCCATCGACCACCCAAGGGCTGAGGAGTGCCAGCACACGGTACGGGACTGGCAGGCAGCTCCACCTGCAGCCCCGGTGTGGGATCCACTAGGTGAAGCCAGCTGGGCTCCTGAGTCTGGTGAGGACGTGGAGAGTCTTTATATCTAGCTCAGGGATTGTAAACACACCAATGGGCACTCTGTATTTAGCTCAAGGTCTGTGAGTGCAACAATCGACACTCTGTAGCTAGCTGCCCTGGTGGGGCCTTGGAGAACCTTTATGTCTACCTCAGGGATTGTAAACACACCAGTCGGCACTCTGTATTTAGCTCAAGGTCTGTGAGTGCACCAGTCGACACTCTGTAGCTAGCTGCTCTGGTGGGGCACTCTGTATTTAGCTCAAGGTCTGTGAGTACAACAATTGACACTCTGTAGCTAGCTGCCCTGGTGGGGCCTTGGAGAACCTTTATGTCTAGCTCAGGGATTGTAAACACACCAGTCGCCACTCTGTATTTAGCTCAAGGTCTGTGAGTGCCCCAATCGACACTCTGTAGCTAGCTGCTCTGGTGGGGCCTTGGAGAACCTTTATGTCTAGCTCAGGGATTGTAAACACACCAATCAGCACCCTGTCAAGTCAGGCCACTCAGCTCTACCAATCAGCAGGATGTGGGTGGGGCCAGATAAGAGAATAAAAGCAGGCTGCCCAAGCCAGCATTGGCAACCCGCTCGGGTCCCCTTCCACACTGTGGAAGCTTTGTTCTTTCGCTCTTTGCAATAAATCTTGCTACTACTCACTCTTTGGGTCCACGCTGCTTTTATGAGCTATAACACTCACCATGAAGATCTGCAGCTTCACTCCTGAACCCAGCGAGACCACGAGCCCACCAGGAGGAACGAACAACTCCAGACGCACTGTCTTAAGAGCTGTAACACTCACCGCGAAGGTCTGCAGCTTCACTCCTGAGCCAGCGAGACTACGAACCCACCAGAAGGAAGAAACTCTGAACACATCTGAACATCAGAAGGAACAAACTGCAGACGCGCCACCTTAAGAGCTGTAACACTCACTGCGAGGGTCCGCGGCTTCATTCTTGAAGTCAGTGAGACCAAGAACCCACCAATTCCGGACACACCCCCACCCCTCCACCCGGCCATATTGATATGTTGAAACACTCAACCCCAATGTAACTGTTTTGGATGAATTGTGTAAGTTTAACCTTAACTTATTTAAGTTTAAATGAGGTCATAAGGGCAGGGTTCTAATACAATAGATTAGTGGCCTTACAAGAAGAGAAAGAGAAAGGCTCTCTCTCTCTTTCTCTCTCTCTCTCTCTCACACACACACACACACACACACACACACACATACACACACACACAGAGCCATATGAGAACACAGAAAGAAAGCAACTGTTTGCAAGCCAGGTAGAGAGCCCTCACCAGAAACCAAGCCTGCTGGGCCTTGCACTGGGACTTGCAGCTTTCAGAACTGTAAGAAACAAATTTATGTTATTTAAGGTTCCCTGTCTGTGGCATTTTGTTATGGCAGCCTGAGCTGACTAAAATATATGCGTTGTACACCCAAGACAAAATGGAGTTTGGCTGGAAGGAGCCACAACTATTCAGGACTCTCAGTTGCAAGGAGTTCAGACCTAACTAAAAATGCCTTAGAGAGAAGGAAATTTCTCTTTAAATGGAAAAGTCCAGGGTTTAACTAGCTTTGGGTATCTCTTCATTTGGGTATTATTTCATCAAGTGATGTAATCAGAAACCTGTCTTCCTCCACTTCTTGTGTCCTTTGTATTGGGCTTCATTTTTAGGTACACGTACTGTCCCTCAGCACCACCAGATTTAATTGATTAACCTTTCAAACAGAGTTTTAAGATAACCAGCAAACTTTTTTCCATTGTTTTTGGCAAAATCTCCAGATTTGGATATCATTCACCTCTCTTGGGTTGCATGCCTATTCCTAAACCAATCACTGTGACGAGGGACATGAAGTGGGCGCACATGGTTCACATACCTGTGCAGATTGAGAATATGAATGAGTGACTTTCCAGAGAAAAATCCAGGTGTTCTTATAGGAGTAAATACTAGGTGGGCAAATAGATGTCGCTACATTCAATTAGCCTAAAAGCTGTTGTTCTCAAGAAACTTCAATAGTATACTAGTTCCATATATTTAGGATTTCCTCCAGTGATATTTTTTAAGATATTTTGGGCTAAAAAGAATGTAACTTTTGTCTTAGGCAACATACATGGGAAAAGTATTCTACAGGGGAGGATTATACTAACTGCAATTTTTTTGCTAAATTTTTAATTTCTCATGTTATGTACCTACTGGTAGTTAGTTAATTCAGAAATTTGAAACTTCCAACAAATATTTTGGTTTTTGTTATATCTCTGATAATGGAAATATCATAATTTGTATTGAATGTGACTTTTTTATTAAAAAAATTTTGAATTTTTTCTTAACATTAAAAATTTTACAAAACTCCATATCAGATTTGGATATGTGTACAAATGTAGCATGATTTTAATATTAAATTTGATTCTTTTTACTCATTATTAACTATGGGGTAATTTTAAGCATTTCCAGATGAATATATAAAATTGATAATACGCTGTAGGGATGTACTGGCTTTAAATTAAATATTAAAAGGATTTTAACACTTCTGTACTTTTTAGAATTCTATTCCATTTTATGTTTTATTATTTTCTAAAATAAAAATAATTATGAAATTTGTATTATGTAGTAATAATACCTTAACCTACTTTTAAAGAAACTAGGCTGGATGTGGTGGTTCACGCCTGTAATCCCAGCACTTTGGGAGGCCAAGGTGGGTGGATCACAAGGTCAGGAGTTGAAGACCAGTCCAGCCAAGATGATGAAACCCCATCTCTACTAAAAATACGAAAATTAGCCGGGCATGGTGGCGGGCGCCTGTAATCCCAGTTACTCAGGAGGCTGAGGCAGGAGAATTGATTGAACCCATGCGGCAGAGGTTGAAGTGAGCCGAGATCTCACTACTGCACTCCAGTTTGGGCAACAGAGCGAGACTCCATCTCAAAAAGAAAAAAGAAAACAAAAATAGTAAACTTTATTCTTTAACTCATGTATGTAAGTCTATAGAAAGAAATGAGGATGAAACAGTGTTTCGAGGAAATAATTATCTAAGACTTATGACTTTTCTAAATGAGTTGACTTTTCATTATTATTATTCTATGTGTGACTCTTACTATCAGCTGCATTAAAATATAATAATATTGTCTTCTTTGTGGCCAGCAGTGTACTCACACATACTGTATCACTTGCCTTTAGGGTTCATACAGCAACCCTATTAAGTGTGGGTACAGTTACGATCTACACTACGTAGATGAGTTTGAAGACTAGACGAGGTTAAGTAACTTGTAAGCTATAATAGCTGACAAGTGACTAAGGATTCATCTTCAAGTTTGCCTAATTTCTAAGAGAATATTTTTGACGGATACAAGCCTGCCTCTCTGCCTCTGTGATGCAATTTGAAAATTATACGTTCAAAAAGCACTTTAATAAAAGCAAAAGTATATATATAAATTTTTTCACTAGCAAATTATTTATTATTTTCTTTAACAGTAATGTTTTCTCTTGCTTACCCATCAGTCATCAGTATTAACTATAATAAATTAAATTAAATTGAAAGTAAAAAATACACTTTGAAAAAAACAGAAATACTCTTACACTTGGAAAAAATTAAGCTAAAGTTTGAGTTGTTTTCATGTAAATGTCCATCTTTCTTGTTTAGCATTTTGGCTGAAAGCTGGGGTTGTGGTCAGTAGCAAGAAGGTCGTCATTTTTCTCTTAATTGATAGATTCATTCAAAAAGTTTTCTAATCAGTGATTTCCATCTGCTGAGTGGTATGAGAGATTGTGGTATAAAATGGCAAACTATACTTTCACATGAATGAAGTTCCCAAATAAGATTTATTTTAGTTCTTATGGAACTCTAAGTGTACAGTTAACTTGAATTTAATTCAAATGAAACAAATAGAATGTTTGTGTCTTTAAATTTTGAGTAAAAACATATTTTTCTTTAAGTTCCTGATATTCTAGGTATATTTGGAATGTGGTTACTCAATGATATTAAAAAGAAAAATACCTGTTTCCTTGTCAATGTTGAAATTCAGGATTGGTGTTTGACTTAGTTATGTTTTCTCTGTTATGTTTTCCCCAGTGGCTTGCAATGCATTTTCTTAATCACAGGTTTTTGATGTTGAAGTAAAGCATTAGATGCTTACTTTGTTGCCAAAAGGGCAATAAAATGGAAGGGCAGTGTTCTAGTGAGGTGTACTTTTCATCTTTCGGTAGACAATAACACATATTTTATGAATGCTTCTTAATGCTATCTTTTGGTACTATCACTTATATGTGTGACTGTAATACAGGATTTTAAAATGTCTTTAAAAATTAGTATGACTCAGATTATGATTTCTATACGAATCTAAACTTATATGTGACCATTTGTTGAGTGAAAAAGAAAAGTAAAATGAAGGTATTTTTTTTTTTTGGTTGAAATATACAAAAGCCACATTCTGTGAGGCTTTTGTTCATGTTGCATGCAATGCCCTCAAGAAGTCCTTGAAGATTAGGGTAAATATTTATTGAGACCAATATTCCTTAGTTTTGGAATCCAAACTTTAAAACCCCAGGTAAAAAATGACTTGGGTAAAATGAAAAGTCAAGAAAGGATTTTTCTAAAGATATTTGAAAGGTATGCAAAAGGTTTTATTTTGTTTTGTTTTTTACAAAAGGTATTTGTGTAAATTCTGGCAAGTTGAGATGTAGCAGTTGTATGCTACATTCTGAGACTGGGTCACTACTGACAGAAAGGAAATCCAATGTAGGATTTAGGGAGTTATAATAAAACAATGAATTTTCTAGCTTTAACCGTATTTTCACTCAGCATATACCATCATGCTTGCTAGTTGACTAATTGTTCCTGTCAATTTAAACATTTTAGATGTCCATTTGGACATTTCAACTGCTTAATTTTTCTCTCTTGCTATTTTCTCTCTCTGTTAAACTTCTACTGCATTTCTAAGTTGGCATGCTCTTAATGGCAGTCTCCCAGTATTCCTTTCCCCTTGCAAAAGCAGCAAACACATCCTTCAGTTTGCACACTCTTGCCAAATGTCTATTCTTTTGATACTTTTTATTTGCAAACGTGTTTATTTATCAAGTGGATTAAAATGCTTGAAATACAGTAGCCAATATAAAACATGTGTTTTTCCCCTCTCTGCTCTTGTGATTGTACTTCACTCTTAGAGTTCTCCATTTTTCCCATCATTTTTATATAACTTGCTTCCAACTGAGAAGCCATAAGAGTGACTTTCCCTTAAGCTGATGCAGGTATTGCTCTATAATTAGACTATAGGGAATGCTGCAGAAGGAAACAGCCACCTTCTTTCATGCCTAAAGGGACTGTCTGTCATCCCTGCAGCATACTCAAACTTCATATCCCCCAAGAGCCCCAATCTGCAGAAATATATATATATATATATATATGCCTTAGGTAAATAAATGTTTATTTATCATTTCATATGTTCAAAATATATTGCCAATCAATGGTAACTCAAATCAATATCTGAGAGTATGGGAATTTTATTCACATAGGTATTGTTCTCTCTATAGATTCAGTTTTTTTTAATGGGATATAAAAATTCTCACTTAATACCAAGAGCCAACAAGCAAAGTTGTCTTTTTAATACTATACTTAACCCACTACAGTTACCTGAACCATTTCTCAGATTTTATTTCTGAGAAAGTCAAGGCCTTCTGAATAATTTTGAAAATGTCCCCTTGCTTTGAAGAAAAAAGCAAACAACAATGAAACATTCAAATTTTATAAATGTATGCATATTGCATTGGAAAGGGCTAAACATTTCAGACATATCTGTTAGAAAACCAAATGAATGCCCAAGTTATTCCTTTTGACATCAGAGGTTGAGATTTAGACTAAATCTCTTAGGGACTGCAATAAACATTGGAGAAGAAGAGAGAGGAGTGCTTCTATCTGCCCCCATGGCACATTCTAGCATGGTATTGCAGAGGATCAAATGCTTGATGAAAGACACTGGAGGTTTAGTAGCAGCAATTCAGTGCTCTTACTGTATGCAAATCAACACACAACCAGTAATTCATTTGTCATTTTCCTAAAGTCAGTCTACCATAATTTATGCTTCTTTTTGTATTCCTTTTCTTCATGGGTTGCACCACCATCCATTCATATTCCAAAGCTGGAGCCCACCTTCTTCCCTCCCTCGACTCCTGACATTTCAACTAATTATTAAGACTTGCCAATTTTTCACCTTAAATATTTCTTGACTTTACTTATTTTTTCCATCTCCATTATGAGATCCTTATGCCTTCAGGCCTGTACTGTACTGATTCATTTTCCACAAAAATAACAGGCTTACCTGGATCAAAAGCAGTGAGACCGTATTGTTCCTTGCTTATAACATATTCTATGATTCCATATAATCAGCTATATCAGTCCAGGCTCATATAATTATTAGCTGGATAACCTTTACATAAATAACATAATTTATCTAAGCCTTAGTTTTTTTCACTTAAATGGCCCCAGTAGAGTCATTTTGAAGATTACACAAGATAAGGTAAGGAAAACACTTTGCACAGTGTTGGACACAGTGAAAGTGATCAAAGCGTGTTAGTAACTATTGGTTATTAACATGTTATATTAAATCTCTATATTTGAGCCTCGCTTACCTTTCAACCTTTTCTCTTCTCAGCCTGTGCCTTCTAATCTAAGGGCACAGTGACCTCCAGATCACTACATTACCATCCTGTGTCAATTCCCTTTCTCTTTTTATCTGCCTGCCATGCCTTTTCTACCCTCATTCATTTCATCAAGCTGATTGACACTTGTCCCTTAACAATCAATTCTGGAGTCTCCTCTTTCAGGAAATCTGCCCTGAAAGCCCTTACTCTGCCCAGGTTAGGGACCTATGTTGGTTTCCTAGAGCTGTTGTAACAAAGAACAACAAACAGGGTAGCTTAAAACAACATAAATTTACTTTGACAGTTCTAGCAGTTAGAAGTGCTAAGGTATCAGCAAGAGACTGTTTCAGAAGGTTCTAGGGAAGAATCATTGTTTGCCTCTTCTTAGCTTTTGGTTGTGGCTGTTAATCCTTAGCATTCTTTGACTTGCAGCTGCATCTTTCCAATCTCTGCTTCTATTACCACATGGCATTCTCCCTGTGCGTATCTGTATCTGCATCCAAATTTCCCTCTTCTTATAAGGACACTGGTAAAATTGGATTGAGGGGCTACCCTATTCCAGTATGACCTCATCTTAATTACATCTGCAACAAGCTTATTTCTAAGTAACACCATATTCTGAGCTCCTGGAGGTTAGCTCTTAAACATATCTTTTTGGGGACCACAATTCAACCTGTAATAGTGACCCTTATGTATTTTCGTATCCTCTGTGCATAGATGCACTAAACCTATCGTATGCTGATAACCTGTCCAGATGCCTGTCCCCTCTAAGAGACACTGAGTTCTTGAAAGCATGTCCCATGTCTAATTTATATTTGTTCCCAGCAGTGGACACATGGTAGTCTTTTAATACATGTTGATTAAATGAATAATCTAATTTGCTGTTTAAAAAACAGGTCTTATGATACAAAAGATTACAAAGATTAAAAATGTCACATAATGTCTAATAATGGGCTTTATATTATCCCATTACTACAGAAAAAGGAAACAGGAATACCTTGAATCGAGAACAAAGAGAAGTTAGTTCTTTTCCCAGGGTCTTCATTGTTCATACAGCCTTGGGGAAATTACTTAATTTCTTCATGCATAACTATAAAATATAAATGAAAGAAATTATAGCTTACATATTCACTTTCAGATATTTATATTTTGCATTTCCCACTTTAGAACCACCAGAGACTCAATTTAATCAGAAAATAGAGACTGCTTATGAAGAGCCTGGTATTCATGCTAGGCTGGGTCATGAAAATCAAGTGAAGATTACGAAAAAAAAAAAGCTGTAGTGAAGCTGGTTAAGAAGGGATACACCAGAGATTAGGAGGAGCACACATAGGATATGGACTGATTGGAGGACAGAGGAGAAAGACATTCAGGGAGCACTCTCAAATGAATTTGTGGAACACATCTTAACCAAATGCCAAACAGGATGCTATAGAGGCTGGAATCTAAAAGTTTAGGCTTTAGTTGATGATATTCCTGAAAAATGTGTGAGGCTTTTTAGTGTCTTTCTTTGTGTATGCATACCTCAGTGAGACCTCTTTTGAAGTTATGATACTATGTAATTATAAAATATTTACATTTCCTCTACAGTTTCCCACACCATGTTAACTTTGATGTAAGGAGGTAAAGCTCTGTTACAGTCCCTATTGTTTTACATGAGTATAGTAAAACTCAGAAGAATAAAGTTGTTTGCTTGCACAATTGTTACTTTGAAAATTGTTTTTTGATTCAGAATCTTTTTCTTAAAGCATATATGTAATTTTAATCATACTTTCTCTGGCTGTACCCACATGTATTCCTTTTTTAAATCTCTTTTAAATAAATAGATTTTTATTTAGTCATTATTTATTTGCAAGGAGATTTCCCGTAAAGCCAAAAATATTGTTTATGTGGAGATGGAGATGGTTTTAAAGTACAGGCCAATTCTCCCTAACTAAATGGTTTCCTATTTTTGTCTCTGTTAATCAGGAGTACTCTAATTAAGCTGTTGATGAATAAAGTATAATGACATAGTGATATAAAGATTACCACGCATTAATAATCTTAGTAGATGGTGAGCCAGTGTAAAGGAAGAAAAGTGATTTTTACAGTGCTAAGAGGTGTCTTTCTTCTGAGTAACTTTCCACATTAAACCCAATTGATCAAAAATGAAACTGCGTGGTTTGGATGTAGAATACTTTACTTGGTTGCCTGTGTAATCATTTTATTTTACTTAGAATCTAAATTAAAAACGTTAATTAGACCAATTTTCTTTAGAAAGCCTGTTTTGTTTATACCTTTTCAAATAACTTACTTTTTACTATTTTCAAGTATGATCATATATCTTAGATTCAGTAACCCATCATTTATTGAATATGTATATTCAACTGGGTTATATGTTGTGTTGTCCTATATGTTATTACCTCAAAATAATCACTGATTAAAATTACAAATAAGTAAATATTAAGGCCTTGAGAGGTTACACAATTTTTCTTGTTTCTCACAATATTAAATGTAGACTTCTGAGTTTATTCACTAATGATATCTAACCTATTTGCTTTAGCCTGAGTTTTTAAAAATTATTTCACATTTTAAGCATTGTCAATATCCTGACATTTGCACATATTGCTTTCTTTAATATGCATACAATCTGTTGTGAATAATACAGAATAGATCCATTTAAAAATAGTAAAGATAAAATGATCACTTTCCATTATTGACTTTTTCAATCAAAAACTAATAAAACTCTTAACTACTAGCCTGTAGTAGAATTATGGTTTCTTAATAAAGGGAGACTATGTTCTTGAAAAGATTGAAAACCACAGCCTTATATCAGAGCATTCTCCTAAGTAACATATGTGAATAATAAAGTCTACTACCTAGTAGGTATTCATACAAATATTATTATCTTCATTGTGTGGTTGTTCATTATCAGAAATATTTATGAAACTTTGTCTCTTTAAAGGAAACAATTATTAAAGGAAAGAACAGCGTTATGACTTAATATTAATATTGATTAATATTTTATTTCTGAAGTTCAAGACATAAAGTAGAGATCATGTGTATTTCATTATAATATCTTTCAGAACATTGCATTAGGCATTAGATTTCATATTTTATATTTCATATTTTTAACTTCATAATTATAAAGCAAACTAATAAAATACAAAAAATGAGTAATCTTATTTGGGATCAATATTAAAAAAGTTCCTCTACTAAAACTTCAAATTTTATATAATATTCATTAAGTATTTATTTATCTGTTCTCAATGCAGGAAGAGGCAACAAATGCCTATTATTGAAAATGGCAAACTAGAAAATAAATACCTTGTATTTATTCTTTTAAGTGTTACTTCTTCCTTCTGAAAAGCAGGTTGTAATAGTGAAGGCAGTGGTAGCCAATCTGGAGTGGCCACTGCCATAATGCCAGCTACATTCGGGGAGGCAAGGACAGGGCTGTGCTCCACGGAGCTGGCAGGAGCCGGGAACAGACGGAAGTCCCACTCCCTTCCGAGGCGGCAGGACAGGAGCCTAGTGCTCCCTGTGTGAAGCTGCGGCCTCCCAGCCATGGCTCTAGACCCAAGCATCCCTGTGTTCCTGAGGGCCAGGCGCAGGAGGAGCCCTGCCCTCCCAGGCACAGCTGTAGCTGCCCAGCCATGATTATGAACCCAGGCATTACTGCACTCTTAGGGGCCTGGGAAGACCCTTTGCCCCTGCAGGCTTAGAAGTGTGTGCTCCCACTGCCCTGGTCTCTTCTCACATCAGTTTTGGAGCAAAGTTTAGGCTAAGCCTGAGCGCTGTTGCAACCCAGCCAGGTGTGTGCATACTCAGGGCAGCACTGACATACCAGCTGCCTGCTGCCTTGGCCCCCTCCAGACTTTGGGTGCCAATGAGCATGGGAGGGAGGCCAAAGGTGGGGGCTGAGTGTAGCTCAGCGTGGGCCTGCAGGCACTCTTTGGCAGGAACAGCCTGTGTCCCATGGACACCATGGATGGCAGGTTAATGGCGACAGGAGGCCGACAGGCTTCTGGGTGGAAAGGGGTGGTTCCCAGTGAAACCCCATCTTCAGGCCAAGGACAGCCTGAGGTCTGGGGGCTGGACTGCCTGCAGAATGGAGTGAGAACTTATGGGGCTTTTTCTGGCCACACATGGACCAATCCCATAAAAACCCTAGGATTCAGCCTGACTTGGGCAGACGATGGAATGACCTGCCTGTGGAGAGGTGCTACCCACTGTGGGTCTCCTCTCTGCTGAAAGCTGAACACTCATCAGGACACCTTGCTTGTGGAGAGGAGCTACCCACTGTGGGTCTCCTCTCTGCTGAGAGCTGAATATTCATCAGGACACCCTGCCTGTGGAGAGGAACTACCCACTGTGGGTCTCCTCTGAGCTGTTCTGTCACTCAATAAAGCATCTCTTTGCTTTGCTCACCCTTCACTTGTCTGTGTACCTCATTCTTCCTGAACATGGGACAAGAACTCGGGACCTTCCAAATGGCAGGGCTGAAAGAGCTGTAACACAAATAGGGCTGAAAGACACTCCTTGCTCACTACATTGTGGGTGATGGGAAGGAGAGAAGAGAGAAGGTGAGAATAGCTGTGGCCCTTCAGGGAGCCCAGACCTAGGAGCTCCCTGAGCCAGGGTTGTGACACCCTCTTTGGAGCTCTGCAGTTCCTGGCATCTCCAAGTTTCTGGATTCCAGCAGAAACTGTATTCTCCAATGCCAGTCATAGATGCCAGCCATAGAAGCTGTTTGCACTACGCCTGGTCCAGCCACAGCCTCGCTGGGAGCTGGCACCTGTGCTGCTGCCTAAAGGTGCCTACCCCACTGCAGCCGGTGTGCCTGGTGGTGTGCAGCAGATGGACCCCATGCTCGCTTGCTCACACACCCCTCACCACTCGGCTCCTGGCTCACCCTAGGCAGGTGTGGGATCTAGGCCGGTAGCACAAGCTGAGTGCAGCCTGCCAGGTCAAGTGGGAGGAATGAGCCCAGCGGGCTGGAGCAAAACTCGGGCAAACATGCCACCGGCTACAGAGGTTTCTGTATGGGAAAGCGACATCCCAAGGCTCCTGTGACAATACCAAATTTTTTCCCTTTTTCTCTTTCAACTAAACTTTAAAACGTTGGTGGTTTTCTCAGTCATATGTAAGTTATGAAGACTATGTTTCAGATAATTCATTGTTTAGGATTGAGTATTATAGTTCCATTTTACTATGTTTTATTTGAAATAAAAACCACAACTTTGAAAAAGAAAAATGTGAAACACCACCTGAAGACAATGTCTGCTCTTATTACAAGATGTCATCAGTTGTCATCAGAGTCATTCTAACACAGGTCAACTAACACAGTTATCATTTTAAGGCCTATAGTAACTGAACGGATGTCATCCACTTGTGTATGATATGTTCTGGCTTCCTAGGCATGTGGCAAGCTAGATTCCTGTCATGCCAGACATCCTAGGTGATCTATACCTGCACAGTATCCCTAAAAAGAGGCTCAGTACTGAAAACAAATGTAATGTTTTGGGGGCAAAGAGATATGTAGTAAATATATGAGAAACTATTGGAAAATATTACAGAAAAAATAACTTCTATGAAAGCTGCATTCTGTAGGTGTTATGTAAAATATGTAAATTTTTTTAACGCATTAAATTTTATAAGAATATGGAGTAGTTAATTCAGATAGTCCTGAAAGAATATCATCCTCTTTAAATTTTAAATGTGGTTTGGAATAATCAAAAAATAATAACTGTTCAATTAGTTTTAATAAAAAAAGGAGAAAAAGTATTAAGAAACTGAAAATCACAATTATCCTACACCTCAGTGATAATCACTGTTGCTATAGATATGTTCATGCCATTCTCTACCTTTATACGTGCATACAGCTACAATACTTTTTTTCAATCTTTTCATTTTATTTCAGTATGGATTTTCTTTTCAGGTCAATAAAGGAAGAGTTGCCTCATTTTAATGTCTTTCTAAGATCACATAGTAGGGATTCATTTTAATGTATTTAATCAGACTATACACTAAAATGCCTCATATCATATACATTTAAAGTAAAATAATTGTTCTTAAAGTCTGAAAACATATTTTTTATATGTTTCAGGTTTATTTTTGTTCTTAGTTATTGTGGTACAAATTTTATAGTATCTTAAATATGAGGTACTTTTCATTAGACAGGGGAACTTGAGAGAATGTTGTGTAATATAATGTTGTCTGCCTACCACAAACCCATCCTCTAACCCCCATCCTCTTCTTCCTTGCTAGAAAAATCCTCTTTGTTCCATCTCCTTTAGGTAGCCAGGTCCTTAAGAGGCAACTGCATGCCTCTCAGGTCCTAAGATGATCGTGTAAACATCATTCCCTTTATGTGATTATTTTAGGCATAAATATGTTGTCATGCCATAGGCAGTGACTCCTGTGGCCATTGTTCTTTAAGGGGTAGTCTTCTGAATGATTTATGTGTAGAATATTCTTACTCTTTAAACGGCAGAACTGCCGGGCGCGGTGGCTCCCGCCTGTAATCCCAACACTTTGGGAGGCCGAGGCGGGTGGATCACCAGAGGTCAAGAGTTCGAGACCAGCCTGGCCACATGGTGAAACCCAGTCTCTACTAAAAATACAAAAAATTAGCTGGACATAGTGGCGGATGTCTGTAGTGTCAGCTACTCTGGAGGCTGAGGCAAGGGAATCGGGTGAACCTGAGAGGCAGAGGCTGCAGTGAGCCGAAATTGCACCATTGCACTTTAGCCTGGGTGACAGAGCAAAACTCCATCTTAAAAACAAAAACAAAAACAAAAACAAACAAACAAAAAACATGGTACAATTTTACTTTCTTCTGATTATGTTATCATCTCCAAGTAATACCTGGAAATTCAGTAACCATCTTAACCATCTTAAGACCATAAGAAAAATCCAAGAGAATTTCATAAAATCCAAGCCATGGGAATGACTCTGGTTAAATCTCTGAATTAACATGCACACACACAGTTATTCCCTTGCTTTTGTTTACAACTTTATTACAAGCAAATATGAGGAAGTCAAAGCCATTTTTCCTAGCTCATCTTATGTTTTTCTTTTTAAAGGCTTTCATGTTACTTGACTTCAATATCTAGTATTAGTAAAAGTTCCTTTTCTTTCCATTTCTCTTTCTAAAGGTTTGATTTGTTTCTCCCTTTTTCAAACATACATAAGTCATTTGACTTGGAAATATCACATATTGAAAGAAAAATGTCTTAACTAAATGATTCAGTATGACATTCCTTGTCTCAGCCCAGTCATGCGGAGAGGACATTTTTGTTGCTCAGAAAAGAAAAGAATGCCTTACAGCACTCCATTGAAGTATAATGAATTAAATCTGTCCCAGATAAAAAAAAAAAAAAAGGAAAGGAAAAAAGAGTAGAATAGTAAGTGGTCTGGTAAAATGGATTCAGACAGTAATATCCTAACTAACTCACAGTGAAATGGACATTGTTTTAACTTAAGAGAAATAAAGTAGTATATTATATAACATATGCAATATATAAGGTGCATATAACATATTGCTCCTTTATGTTAGGTGAAAATAAGCAATATCTTTATTTGCTGCACTTTCAGATAATGAATTCAGGTACATACTCCAACTCATTTGGTTAACCATACATACAAATAAAGAATATTCAGCAATAAAATGCTGCTACAAGTAGATAGTAATAAATGAATATAGATGCCATTACAGTTATTTTTAAATGAAAACCTTTTACCATTTTATCTGGCCATTGATAAAGCATTTAACTAGTGAAAGATTACAGCTTAGAAATCACTGGTACAGAAGCCAGGGCTGAAATGCTTTTCCAAGCAATGTATATGAACTTGTTAATTTTAAAAGCACATTTCCATTTATTTTGGATGCATCTTTCTATGAATTTTACTCATGTGTCTGACATAGCTAATCATTTTATTTTTGGAATAGGCTCTGTGAAACATTCTATGGATGTTGACTGGTGAATATGATAATTTGTTTTATCAAATATTGTCCAGAGGTGTGTGGAGTATTTGGAAATTAGACTTCTTTGCAAGATTACGACATTTTCAAACACATTTCTACATTTTCAGAATATTATTAAGTCAATTTTATATATTCCTAGGAATAAGCCTTTAAGATTCATACATTTATGAATATATATTTATAGTAAGAAAATCAAAAGAAGTTAGTATTTTTTAAAATTGCCACTGAAAATTTTTAGAGAATAGGCAAATAAGATCTTGTAATATGGTAGAAAATTCATAAATTGTATTTTGTCAGAATAAAATGATTTATTTCAGTCCATCAACATGAGTCATTTTTCATTTGTTTCTAGAAAAATATAGTAACACTGAAACATTAATTTAATATAAATCAGTGGATTTGGTTAAAAATTTCTCAATGTTTGATATTTCACATTTTATGAGGTTTTATGTAAGTCCAAATTGAAAATACATTCCAATTTCCATAAAATGCTTTAAAAGTTTACCTTTCTTGGTCAGCTAAAATGTAGCTCAATTTGTGTCATCTATAGCAATATGCTTTGTATGCTAAGAATTTCATTGTGATAAAAGCAAAACAAACAAACATAATCTTTTAGCCAAATTGAAGTCAAAACATTTATTTATACGAGAGGATAATATGTATAAATGTGGCTTACATGCCTTTTAAGAAAAATAAGTGTACGTTACAGGAATAATGACCACTTTAGCCATGCTCCTTGGCAATGACATGCGTCTTACTAGGTCAGACTTCAAGGTGCCCACCCCAAGAGACACTGTTTTCAATATGTCCTTTTACTTACATGTGTTAGGATGAATAATGACCCCCACCCCACCCTGATATTTGAATTATGATCTTCTCCATAACCTGTGAATGTTATCTTATATGGCTAAAGGGACTTTTCATATATGATGAAGCTTTATGGCTTTTGAGATGAGCAGATTATCTTGGATTATCAAGGTGGGCCATAAATGTAATCACATGGGTCCTTTTAAGCGGGACATGGGAAGATTAGAAGAGGCAAAATGTGATGTGACTTTAGAAATGAGGAAGAAAAGGTGCTGTGTTGTGGGGCCACAAGCCGAAGAATGAGGGCACAGCCTCTAGAGTCTAGAAAAAAAGAAAGAAACAGATTTTCCCCAAAGCTTCCTTATGAAACAAACTATGCCACCATCTTGGTTTTAGCAAGATTTAGTTTGGTCTTCTGACCTTCACAACTATAAGATAATTAAGTTGCCTTCTTTTAAGCCTTTAAGTTAGTGGTAGTTTGATATAGAAGCAACAAAAAAAAAAAACGAATACAATATCCTAGGTTCCACACTCTTCCTTACTCATCTCTTTGGTTATATTTTCACTTGCTGGATTCAAATTATATTTCTTTAAGGTAAAGGAATGTTAGTGAAGTAACATATAAAAGAATATAGGAAATGAAAGAATTGGAGCTAGAGAATCCCCTTATGAATCACGGATCTTCATTTACATGCATTGGCATAATGTCCTCTGAAAGATCCTATTGTATTTTAGTTTATGATTTACAAACAATTTTCTCAAAAAAAAAAAAAAAATGGAGGCCTGGCACAGTGGCTCACGCCTGTAATTCCAACACTCTGAGAGGCTGAGGTGGGAGGATCGCTTGAGCCCAGGAGTTTGAGACCAGCCTAGGTAACACAGTGAGACCTCATCTCTACAAAAAGTAAATACAATTAGGTGGGCACGGTTATGTGTACCTGTGGTCCTAGTTATTCGGGAGGCTGAAGTAAGAGGATAGCTTGAGCTGCAGAGATTGAAGATGCAGTAAGTTAAGATCATACCACTGCACTCCAGCCTGGACAATGCGGTGAGACCCTGCCTCAAAAAAAATTTTTTTTAAAGCCAGATTAGGAGTTTTATTACTTTTATAACTCTTCTTAAATTGCCCCTTAAATTGTAAGTGGACAACATCATCAAACTTTTTAATAAATGCTGAATGTATGGCTACAATATATATATGGGAGAACTTCTTTTATTTTTAATCATGATTAATGTTTTTATTTCGTAGCCATTTAGTCTCTTTTTATTTGAAATCTAGTTGATTCTCTTTATGACCTACATATTTGTTTTCTACGATTAGATAGTTGTCTCATCTTTTTTGGTCTTCTAATTTCAGAATGAATGTCATATAAGCAAGTCTTAGGATGACAGGCAGTAGAAAAAAAGGACACTACTGTCTTGAGGAGGAAAATAGAGAATTGTTCAGTTGATTGACATTGAGCAAAATACTACTGATATATGCATCTTTTTATGTTTTCTTCTATTGCTGCATTCCATCCTGAGAACTAAAAACCCATAGTTACTGTGATCACCTAAACTATTTTGAGATTTTAAACATTAATATAATATGATGTGGCTTTTTAAATTACAAGATATCTGTAAAATATTTTTCTCTTGGAGAATAATTCCATCTTCCTATATGAATCATGCACTGATTCATCATCTGTTAGATGCTATGAACTTCTTGGGTATACTAAGGATGTGTGTTTTTGCATAACACATGTTTTCGTATAATATTATTTAATAAGTGCTAATATAAACTCATATGATTAATTTTGCTAACAAAAAGGCACAAGGCACTCTTTTTTAACATTATCCTATCCTGTCTTTAAAAAGTCAGTGCTTTTCAGTGGAGTTTTATACATGACTGAAACTTCATTTAAAAAGTTTCTTAGCATTCTGAGGAATCGTTTGTTTGTGTACACTGACTTTAGAATGTGATAAACATTCATGATTGAAGGGTTTATTAACCTAGAACCCCTGTGAATTACATTCCCAGTATGTAAACACTACAATATTTTACTTAAATTATTTTAGGCTTGGTGCAGTGGCTCATGCCTGTAATCCCAGCACTTTGGGAGGCCGAGGTGGGTGGATCACAAGGTCAAGAGATCGAGACCATCCTGGCCAACATGGCGAAACCCCATCTCTACTAAAAATACAAAAATAAGCCAGGTGTGGTGTCGCACACCTTGAGTCCCATCTATTTGGGAGGCTGAGGCAGGAGAATCTCTTGAATCCAGGAGTTGGAGGTTGCAGTGAGCTGAGATCACACCACTGCACTCCAACTTGGTGACAGAGCGAGACTTCTTTCAAAAAAATATATATATATTATTTTAATGATACCATGTTAGATCTATAGTGCTGTACAATCAACTAGTATCATCTTTATATGTCTATCATGTGAGAATTTTTAAAAATATAGTTATGTTTAAGGCTTATTTTTGTATGCTTCATGCACAAGTATGTTATAATCGAACATGGGATAGTGGGCTGCTAATTTTTGTCTGTATAATGGAAGTGAAAGAAACACCATTTTGTAGCAGTCTTCTTACACCTTAGTTTAGCAAGGTCCAAATTCTTGTCCCATGACCAAGAAGAATAAGGCATGTAAACACCAGAGTGTGAGTAAGGCAGAGTGGGATTTATTAAATGACAGAAAAGCTCTCAGCAGCAAGATGGGACCCAAAGATGGTTGCAAAAAATGATGCTGAGTTCTAGGTCTTTTGTGTGTCAGAAAAAGAGTCTTCTGTGGGTTCTGCCTTAATGGGAGGGGTAAAGTTCCCCCCAGGGGTGTTGTGTTTGTGTATGCCTGAGGTTGGCCATAGTAACTCCATCTTGATTACCCATGAGTGCCTAAATGAAACCCACAGGGGGACAAAAGTCACAATGCTCATAGAATTATAAGGAGTTCAGGGTCATTGTAGGATGTCCTCGGTCCTTGTCTGTGCCTGCACAGGCAACTAGAAAGTCCTTTCTGAGCAAGCATCTTGGTATAACAGGAAGTTCTTAACCACATTCCCTCCTGCTAGCTACATAACAGGGGTGGTATAGGTGTGTACTTGCAGGCATTGTCCCCCTTCTGAGACTCTCCTTCTCTATCTGCCTAAACAGCCCCTACCTGCCTCCTCTCTCAATTTTACTGAAATTAGCAGGAAAAAATAGGCTAATTATTTGAATAGTCAATATGCATGTAAATCCAGCAATATCATTTTTACCATATGGTGCTGTGTGTTGTGGCAAATAGAGGAAAAGTTTACCCACAAATGACTTTTTCATTGTCACACTTACTACACTTACACTGCAATGAACCATGTTGAAATGGACAAATTAACAGTAAATGATTATTTTTCCTATTACTAATCCTGTGATTTGGGAAGATGTGTATCTTCTATGATGGTCATCATATGACATTCTTGAATTAAACAATATTGCTTTAAAATTAATGCTAATAGCTAATAGAACTCAACATATTAACTAACGTTTATTAAACATGATCAATAGGTGACAGTTACATGTAAATCGGAGGTTTATATGTGGGTTAAATTAAAATTGCGTGTCTTTTTGATTGCAGAAAAGTCTATATATAAATAAATATGCATCATACTATTACTATGCTCTGAAATTTATCTTTCCAGTTTCTGTATGCCAATTCGAATTGTGAGGGCCTGGTTATATAATGCCTGATCTACATCATGACTGAATGAATTCTGAGGCACTCAGATATTTCACAGATGGTCTTTATTTCATCAGATCATCATAGTACTCTTGAGAACCGATCAGGTCAGGGTGAATTAAATCAGGGTCCCAGAGTGACCATGAAATGTATGACTCATTCTCTCAAAAGACAGCTGTATCATGATTTTCAGGCCACTGTTCTGGACTCCACTGACTATTATTTGATTACTGAGAGTCTGAAAAGCCATTTAACATCTTTATTCCAATTCCATCTTCTGTAAAATTGAGGGTAGCATTATTCATCTCAGAAAAAAGTGACAAATAGGTTTAAAAGTATTTTCTCCCATTCTGTATCTTGTGTCCTCACTTGGTTAATTGTTTTATTTGCTGTACAGAAGCTTTGTAGTTAGATGCACTCCAATTTGTTTATTTTTGCTTTTTGACCTGTGCTTCTGGGGTCATATTCCCCCAAAATTGCCCAAATCAATTTTAAGAATGTTTTTACCTATGTTTTCTTCTAATAGTTTTATAGTTTTAGGTTTTACATGTAAATCTTTAATCCGTTTTGAGTTGGCTTTTGTATATCATGTAAGATAGAGATCCCATTCATTTCTTCTTCATGTAGATATCCACTTTCCCCAGCCTCCTTTATTGAAGAGTCAGTCCTTTCCTCATTGTGTATTCTTGGCACATTTGTTGAAAATTAATTGATCATAAACGTGTGGATTAATTTCCGGGCTATCTATTCTGTACCATTGGTCTACATGTTTATTTAGGGGTTGATATCCAATGTATATCAGAAATTTAAACACCTCAATAGCAAGAAAACAAATAACCTAATTTAAAAGTGGACTCAGTCTATCAGCAATGAAATATGATAAATATTTCTTGAAAGAAGACAAATGGCCAACAGATATATTAAAAAGTGCTCAACTTCACTAATCGTCAGGGAAATGTGAATCAAAACCACACAATGAGATATCACTGCATACCTGTTAGAAGGGTTATGTTCAAAAAGACAAAAGATAAGTGTTGATGACAATGTAGAGGGAAGAGAATCCTTGTATACTATTGATGGAAATGTAAATTGGTATAGCCATTATGGAAAATAGTATGTAGGTACTTCAAAAAATTAAAAATAGAACTACCATATGTTCCAGTAGTCTTACTTCTGGGTATGGATATGTAGAAGAAATGAATCAGTATCTTAAAGAGATATCTGTAGTCTCATGTTCCTTGCAGTACTGTTCACAATAAACAAGATATATGGAATTGGCCTAACTGCCATCAGCAGATGAATAGATAAAAAGTAAATGTGGTATACATAAATATATAATGGAATATTATTCAGCCTTAAAAATGAAGGAAACTCTTGTCATTTGTGATAACATGTATGAACCTGGAGGACATTATGCTAGATGAAATTAGTGAGACATCAAAAGACAAATACTATTTGATCCCTCTTATATGTGGAATCTAAGAAAGTCAAACTTCTAGAAGCAGAAAGTAGAATGGTAGTTTCCAGAAGCTAGGGAGATAGGAGAAATGGGTAGATGTTGATCAAAGGGGGCAAAGTTTCAGTAATGCAGAATGAGTAAATTCTGGAAATCTAATGTACAG